>NC_090450.1:473802251-474105281 GCF_031143425.1 Pleurodeles waltl
TCTCTTAAGAATGATTCGGTACCCACACTCGATAGAAAGCCCTTAAAGAAGTCATCTCGGAAGAAACTTCCAATTAAACCAGTAGATACGACTCGATCTCTCCTAGCCAACCTCTGTGACCTAATAAATAGCATGAAATCATCATTCGGGGCCAAACTGGATTCCCTGTTGGAACGCTTAAAAGTGGTGGAGTGCAAGGTCGAGGCAGGCATGGGATTTATAAAGTCTTTACACCCAGAGGCCTCACACGACCTAAAACAAAACCCAAGTTTAATATTGCCAAATTCGAATTTCGAGCGAAATTCCCAATCCATACCTCTAGATAAGGTTAATGACCCACACTCGTTCCCAAAGCTCTTGATTAAACCACAGGTACCATTCATATCAGCAAGTACTAGCCATATACACCCTATTCACAAGCCTCTAACCAGTATACAATCATTTCCACCAGTACCAACTACTAATCATAAACAAGTTACCACATTGCCCAACACTCCCTCACTAATTAGGACAAATATTCCCCGAACAGACAAAGGAAGGTCTCAATATATTGAAACAAGACCCCTGAAGTCTACATACATACCTAGTGACCTTTTACATCTCCCTCCGGAGGCAACTCCATACGTTGTGGTCCTGACAAATGTTCCCCCTATAGGTGATCAACACCGGGAAACGTGGCCGGCATTGAGGAATAAGGCCCTGAATTGGATAGGAACACGTTTGGGTCCTGGGGGGGGTGGGGGTCCTCTTCAATGATATAAAAATGGCAAGAAGAGTCAAGTGGATAGGAAACAGGGAAAAAGTAGTGGAAGGAGACTGTGTGGTTCTTTCATTCAAGACCCCAGATTTGGTGCATAGTATCATCCACAAATTAGGTGCTAGACAAGCCACTTGTCAAGGAATTTCACTGCTACCCTTGGGTTTCTTTTATCCAAGATCTTCGGGGCGCAACGTTAGGAATCTACAATCCGTAAATGAACAAGTACTAAATACCCTGGACCATAATCCTCTTAGTAATAGATTTCAACCTCTTACAACACTAGAAGATTTGGATTGACTAACCAGGAACAAGATAGATTTTCCATATGAATTTGCCCTGGATGTAAATAAAGAAAGGCCTACCGAGAACAGGGGAGATGTATTCCGCGAGATGGTACCTGATAGGAACACCATAGACATCCATTTGAATCAGGGAAACCAACTCCCTCCAATAATTTATACTCAAGATGATGTACCACTCATACCATCTATAGAGGAGGCGCACCCCCAACCCTATCAATATATGGAAACAACTATACTTTACTGGAATGTGGCAGGCCTAACTAATAAGATCAATAACGAGCTTTGGGTAAATTTCATTGGGGATTTTCTTTGTATCTGTCTTCAGGAGACTTGGACATTAAATCCAGTCCACATAAATGGGTACAAGACATTTCATACACCAGCTGTACAGGCTAATCACGGCAGGCCAAAGGGAGGCCTATGCACATATATCTCAAACAAGGCATGGCTACACAACCCAAAAATGCAAATCACAAAAACCTATTATCAAATGATTGAATGCAACTTGGATCAGAACACGCACCTAGTACTCATCAACTTCTATAATAATGCAACGCATAGAGAAGTCCCCAAAATTTTAACAGAGATGGGTGAGGACCTAGAGGAAATATGTGCGAGCAATAGACGCGAGACTTTTATTATATGGGGGGGCGACTTTAATGTACATCTTTGCAAGGAACCCACAGGAAAGGTGTGTGGTTGGGATACCGAAGACATCGGCATAGGACCGCAGTTTTCACATACCATTCTAGGAGAGGCAATGAATTTAGTGGCCCAAAAACATAATCTGTCTCTTGTAAATGAATTATTTTCCAAAGAACTACAGTTTAAACCAACCTTTAATGGAAGGGGTGCAAATACAGTTATCGATTATATTTTAATGTCAACACATTTTGTACACCATTTTACTAATTACATAATCCACGACATCGCAATAAGCGACCATTTCCCTCAAAGCCTGGAACTTTCACTAATTCCTGCCACACAAGCTAAAGCCAGAGAGGTAATGATGGCAAACGATATTGTACTAGCCCCGGGTAATGGTTATATACTGAGATGGACTCAGACCGACCCACAGGTATTATTAAAAGATATATTACGTGAACATACCCAAGTGTTCCTCGATTGCCTTAGTGATGATACGGCCCCAGGAGAATGTCTAAGTGCTTTCCAACAGATAAACTATGCCGTAAAAAAAGCCCTCACGACTAGGACAGGAGGGGCAGGGGGTAAGAAAAGGGAAACCGGCTGGTTTGACCACGATTGTACGAAAGCGCACACAAGATTAAAAAAAGCCCTAAGTGCCCCCATAAGATGTCAGACTGAAATACGTATCTGTAGACTGGCATACAAGACAGCCACAAAAAAGAGGAAACTCGCTTTGAGAGGGAAGTCATGGGACAACTTACACAGAGCTAGTCTGACGAAAGACAATGCACTCTTCTGGAAAATAATAAATACTCCTGTTCTAGGTGACAATAATACCCCTAGAATGGAAATTGGAATTTCGGAAGAGGACTGGATCACGTATTTTTCTAAGATATACTGTCAACCTAATGACAGAGTTCCTCTGGACCTTTTAAAAGTCCCAGACCTTGAGGAAGATCGACACCTAGCAGTATCACCTCAGTTTACCTTAGAGGAGGTAGTAGAAGCTATAAACACAAGCAAAGCCGGGAAAGCGCCAGGGCCCGATGGTGTTCCAATCGACCTATATAAAGCTAACACCGACTTATGGGGCCCTCTATTGACACAGGTACTGAGGGCCATTTGCACACAAGGCCCACCATTAACATGGCGCCATTCTATCATCATACCCATATACAAAAAGGGGGATTGCCTTAACCCAGCCTGTTATAGGCCAATTTCTCTCCTCGATACATCAGCCAAATTAGCGGGGAGAATAATTCTAAATAGACTCCAAACATGTGCGGAAGAAAATAACATTCTATCCCCAGTGCAGTATGGCTTCCGCACAGGACTAGGTACAGTGGAACAGGCTCTTAACTTAACTATCCTAGTGGGGAAGTATACGAAGACCAGAGAGGGTAATTTGCACCTGGCCTTTATAGATTTGTCCTCAGCATTTGACTGTGTTTTGCATGAAAAGTTATGGGATATTTTAATAAGCATGGGGGTCGAACCAACAATAGTCCACTTCATAAGGGATTTGTATACTGGGTGCAGAGCAAGAGTAAGGTACGGGATGAGAGCGGAATGCACTAAGTCTTTTGGCATATACAGAGGGGTGCGTCAAGGCTGCGTTCTCGCACCACTTCTATTTTCATTATACATAAACAACCTAGAAAGTGAATTGATAAGCAAATGTAAAGACCTTCCACAAATAGGCAATCGCCCCATTCCTGCACTCCTTTACGCAGACGATGCAGTACTCATGGCCAGGACACCACTAGCCCTCCAGAAACTCCTAACCACTTGTATAAATTACATGACAGCCCTGGGCCTCACAGTCAACCGCTCGAAAACGTTCATAATGAACTGTGGCAGGAAACTGAGCAAGTCCTATAAAATCACTATTCACGAGGACAAGGTGAAGATAGCTCCCACCTTCTCATATTTGGGCATAATGTTCGATAAACAGGCCACGTGGGCACACTGGGTGAAAACAAAAAAAGACCAGATCATTAAAACAACGGCGGCCTTGAAGATCTTTTCCAAAAAACTAGGGGGGATCTCCCCGTCAAATATGGTAAAAATCTACAAAGCCAAATGTATCCCGGCAGCCACTTATGGAGCATGTATCTGGGGGTATACGAACTGCCATGCGATTCAGTTGGTGGAAAATGACTTCCTCAGATACCTGCTAATGGCACCAAATAGCACATCATCATATATTAGCCATTCGGAACTAGGGGTCCACTTTGTAATTGATCTAATTAAGATACAGCCTCTATTATTTTGGCATAAAGTGTGGACCTCTGAGCATACCGGATTAAACCAGGCCATACTATCCGACTGCATGAATCTAACACACTCGCTTAGAGTTCCCTGGCTGAGATATATTATGACCTTTTTTTTAAATATGGGCTGCGAAGCATATTACCAAAACCCACAATCACTGGAAAAAATAACCAGGAGAGATTTGAGGGCTCTGACATTGAAGCACTTGGATGAACAGAGATGGGAAGTGGAATCAAAAAAATCTACAGTAATGTCTAACCAACTAATTCTGTCGACGGATGCAGTACAGCCTTACCTAGTAAGCGTGGTAAATCCCCGACATCGATTTGTTCTTACAAGATTCCGCTTAAATATCTTCCATCACTAGTAACCTTTCCGATTATGAGTGACTGGAGTACAGTTTTAAGAGCATGTCCATGTGATGCGAAAGCTCCCCAATCTACAATGCATGTGGTCCTCTTTTGTAAATTTTATGATATACCAAGAAAACGTTTCTTATTGCCTTTTTTAAGATCGACTAATTTGCGTCAGTGCCGCGACGCGTATTTCAGCTTACAGATTTTATCCTCTATTGAAATGTGTGGAATTTTAGCAAACTTTTTATGTACAGTACTCTCTGTAAGGAAGTCTATGAGTGTACTGAACTAATTTTACTTGAATATCTGGAATCTCCTGTAAACTCCTCACTCTCTAGAAAATACTGTAATGGAACTCGATTTTGCACTGATGTAAATTTATCAAGTTTTATATACCTGTCCTTGAATGAATTAAGGATGTGTTTTATTACCTTCCCTATTTATTTATAACTTTTCTTATACATATTTATTACTAAATGTGCTATTATTTGATACTTTTATGGCTTGTTGAAAGTCGAATAAAGTCTGTTTGATGAAGATGCTGAGTTATACTAAGCAAATCAAATAATAAATTGAATATAAAGACAAAAACAACCAATCAGGAAAAGTGACTACGATCCCACAATTCTCTTCAACCCTCTCACCTTCCAATCGCGTTACTCTATTGTCAGACTGATCAACGAATCCGTGCGCGACCCTTCTTGCTAATCAACCAATCCCAGCGAGGCACCACTTACGTCACACTAACACACACCCCTCCTCAGTGCGCTCGCTGGGACACTGGCAAAGTCTATCGTTTCGATTTCTTTCACAACCCACACATAAAATCAGCGCAATATTAATTTGCGAGCAAAACTCAAAACCAAAATAAGAAAACAAATCTGCCCATTTACTACAGGTAGGGTAATATAGTCGCTGCAGGAACCTTCCAAAGTAACCTTCAGCTTTCGCCTACTCTTTTCCACAGTTCCCCTCAATCGCAAGTAAAATTCAACCTGCAAATTTCACTTCTCAACTGATCCTTGAACTGTCATCCTAGTGCACTTAGTACTCACCAAGTCTCAGTATAGTTTCAATCACACCAATTAGCTCATAACCTCGACTTACCAATCACGCCGGATCGGTCTATTAAATAGACAAATTACAACATATACTAAGTGTCTCACTACACTTGTCAATATACTCCGCAGTCTCAGTCCTCTCTCCTTAGGTCTGTCATCAACAACCATGTGGATAATTTTTCGTGCATTAAGCGCCACACTCAAAAGAAGAACACCACTTCCCTGCTCTCATACCTATAAGAGTACGCCCACTCCTTCTAAATTCTACTTGAGTATCTCCACTCCTCTAAACTCGTACACACCTAAATCATCTGCAAATTAGCTCAAGCTGTGCAAGTGCAAATCACTCTCCTCAATTCAATCAAACACCGCTAGAAACATACCCTTCAACTTAGAGGGTCTCCAAGAACTGGGGAAAGACACTTAAGGAAACTAGCAACTCATCTTGACAAATCCATATAACATTACAGAAAAAGAAAACCAACAATTCTTTTTTTCAGGAAAAGGAAATAAATCTTACATTATCCTCTTTATGACACCATCAAACAATGACGTACCCGTAATCTGCTACCAAAAACTGCTGCAGCACTACGGAATCCTAGCTAGTACTTAAACTGAATAGTGGATTCTGCGCAAGAGGTCAATGGATTGACACGACATAGGAATGAGGGGATGTCATCAAGGAGGAATGTAAGCATCAACAATAATCAATGTAATAAAAAATCATGAACCTTAAACAATAACCACACCACACCAGTTTATTAAGAAGAATTATAAGTTTATTTCCCTAGATTAACAATTCTAATGTCATGAAAATAACTCTCAAACACAAATAATAAGCATATAGAATTAATAGTGGTTGATTAGAACGTCTTATATATCTGAGTTTAATCAAAACAATCAAGGAAATAATCTCCAAAATAAATACACTGATTGACAGAACCAGAATCGGTAATAACGGCAATGTATGCATTAATACAAACAATCAAAGAGTGTCAATATAAATCTAGAGCATTCAAAGTTAATACCCTCTCTAACCACAAATTAGCATTAACACATTGAGCTTCATGTAAAAAGAATTTAGAAACACAAATTTTAGGAAAATCACTCTAACTTGGGTTATTATAAAAAAAACATTATTAGTATGCAGCAATCAAATTATAAGTTTCAGCTGGTACCTGCAAAGTAAAAGAGACAAATACAACATATCAATTCATACGTTACCCAGTCAACAACAACATGTAGCTACTTCAGCAAGGGGACACCATCAGATAAGTCTTCAGCGAATCGGGCCTAATAGTTAAACCCAAACTGCTTGTGTGATTCAGACCATCAGGAACTCTGTCATCAGAAATCTCAAGTCTCTCTCAATCTATGTGACTGAAATTCTCAAATTCAGTCTAAAGCCTCAAATAAAATTCTGCCTAAAGAGAATCCTACTCAGGTTGTTATACTAATCTTCAAAAAGCTTATGATTGGTCAGTACATGGGGTGGATATGATTCAGCCAATAATAATTCTAATTGATTACCTAAAATGCAACAATGTCACATTAACCAGGACATATTCTCAACAGTAACTTTTCCTCTTCCGCCTCGTCTGTAGCTCCATTGTCCCATCTTGTCCAAACTTCTCTTCTCAGAAAGAAACTTTCTCACTTGCTAGATTCACTTCCATCCTCGGGGAAGAAACCACGTATTAGTAACATATTCAAACAATAGAACATTCAACTTATGCAAAAACTTAATTAAACATGGCCTTGCAAGACATAATGCAGCAACCCACTAGGGGTAGCTGCGTACACATCTGTTAAATCATCTACCACATTTTTATATAAGCATTGAGCTATGGAAAATAACCACAACATTTAGTTAGAATTTTGCTCAGTTAGGGACAGAAATGAACTGTGGCGATCATTTTCAAATGTCACCTGTTTTCACATTTTACTTTGCTAAACAGTTAATAAACCAAAATCATTAATAAAACATATATTAGAAAATTCACACTCTCACAATACCCAGGTGCCGAGATATACCCATGGTTGTCCTGATGTTTGGTTGGTGCGATGAATGTCTAGTGAGTGTTGCAAATTCCAAACTGAGCGCCTTAGATTGAAAAGTACTAATGATGGTGACGTGGATTCTCAAATATTCTACAAGGTTTAAAATGGTGTTCAGTAAGTTAGATGAGGCAGACCCTTTCTACGCTTTGCCTAGAATGGATTCTCTTCAGACTAGAGGGGTAAAGATCTTTCTATTTCTATTTTGGCTGAGTGGCTTCATAATACGCACATCTCTCTTGCAGAACTTCTGCTCTGGTTTCTGTTATGCTGACACTTTTTGATTATTATCAATTTCCTGCATTTTTGGAGAAATACTTAGGTTTCCCCCAAAGCTTCATCAAGATATTTAGATTTGATGAGCTTTCAAATGATTAGACAAGAGGATCGCAATTTGGATTTTGAACATCAAATATTATTCTTCATATTTTGTATTGCTGCAACAGAAATACTTGTGTGCCTTATGCTTGTGTGATTTAATTTGATCTGATGCTTTACTTCGACTTAAGTCTGTACTTATATAGGATGTTTCTGAGATTCTTTTATATAAGTATGACCTTAAATTTGTAATACACTTTTGAACCTGAACTTTCATCTCCAAGATTTCATGGGTCACCAAATAGGTTACACTGTTATTTTATGTGAAAGTGTTGAATTGATTTTCCTTACACCTCAGAACTCCTAAAAAGGTCTGTCAGTACTAGAGAAACTAGAAAATGGGCCACATGCATTCTCACATTTTACAATTTAGGTTTATTTGAAACATATTTTTTTATTAAATATTGTGGAAATCCTTTAGGAAACAAAAACACAATTATATTAATTAGTTTTGACAGCTCTGACAAAGCCCTTTAAGCCCGCCCTCCACTAGGACCTTTAACGGATGTATAGTAAAGGGATAACTGAGTATACCGAAATCTGCTTCGCATGTCTCAAGGCTGGTTGAAATGAATGGCCCACAAAAGGGATGGGCATCTTCCAAAAGGGCCAAGAGAAAATATAGCACCTCTAGAGAATTCTGTTCAGGGTAGGAATTGCAACTTTAGACATGGGGTGCCAGGTTCAAGTTCTAGCCTCTCTGCTTGACATTCTGTAATTGCTAGGAAATCACTTTGATCTTACTGTACCTAAAAAATGTCTGATTCTGTTTTTTTAAAATTATCTTTACTAGAAAGCAGCTAAGAGACACAAAGTCCAACCATCATTGGAGTATGTATTGAAATGGTACACAATATAGAATAACAAACATAGTTGCCATGATTTTCAAAGTTTCATAAAGTACAACCATATCCCCCCCACTAAATTAACTATCCCTTCTACCAACTCTCATCCTCCCACCATAAACAGTTCCTTTCCATTTCAAATGTAAGTGTGAACTATCTATATGACAACTACATAAATACCAACTGTCTCCAGGGAACCAGTCATCATGCAAATTCTGAGCTACTGTAGTGTTGAACATATCATACCAGTATCCTAGGTTCAGGTAGTTTCCAATATAGGAAAAACTAATGAAATGTTATAACTGTGATGCATCAGTCGTAGAGGATGCATGTAGTCTTCAATCAACTATGAAAAATTTCTCAGCCAACAATACCCAATCATGGGCTACTGGGTACTTAAGTAAGTCCGCCCTTGCCTCCTTATGTAAATGGGTGCTTTTGGATGACAGCCTGGAGGTGGATGTTGCTCCCCTGGACTGAACTGTTGGCGATACATGCTTTTTCCATCATATTAGAATGTGGCGCCTTGCCAATGGAAGAGCCAAGTCTATACATTTTGTCAAAACCCTGTCTGATTCAGGGTGAGGGAAAAGGCTTATGTCTAGTTCTGTTGTAAAGGGCTCTAATGTCCTTGGACCAAGTTGGCAATATAACAAAAATGCAAACAAGAAATTATTGAGCTTCATAAGGATATAACCACCAAACATTGATAAACTAGATTTAGGCCTCTTGACAAGAAAATAAATTTTTGTGTTAGTCACAAAAGGCATGTGTACAGCGGAACTATATGTAGGAGCTACCATTGGCCTATGTGCTGATCGAATTCCCTCCTCCCAGGAGACCAACACAGATACTAAGACTTTGGTTCATCTGTGTACCTGTTTTGGGGAATTTGATGAATTGTGGTGGGTTTTCTAAGATTAGGGTCCAGCGGGTGAGGTTGCTACGGATCAGCTGAAGTAGCATAATATATAAGTATGATGAATAAAGCCAAGAATGAGGACAAATCAATGAGGCACTAGAGTGCCCGGACGCAAGATGGCCAACACTTTGTGAGGCTCTGTAACCAGATGCTGTTTATCCTACTTTATATGCCTCAAGAGATGACACTGGCACCCAACGAGCTGAATATGTGCAGGCAGTCCTGCTGGCTCACAGGAACTCATTTTTGAACATGCGGATGGGACCAGGTCGGCCTGGATGTGCGGCCAATGCCGAGGTTCCGTGACAGGATGCTCTGCACTGCAGGGGGCAGCTGGATATGTGTGGAGGACCAGTGAATGGCTGTGAGGAAAAGAACAACAGGAGAGGTCCGGTGATCGATTGCTGCCTGCTTGCCGACTAGTCATATGTGGCAGCAGGTCTAGGAGGAGACTACTGCAGTGGATCGTGGCACATGAGCACCTTCTGTGCAGGGCACTGGAGTGCTGAGGGGCTTTTGCGGCTGATGGCTGCTGCCGGCAGAATGGGCTCCTACAGCAGAGTTGCCTGCATGACAGCCCATGTATTCACATGAAGTGGTGGCCGTGGTGCGGCGAGCCCACCCTGCCCTGCAGGTAAGATCGGGGCTCCCTGAGAACCAGGCGCTTATGGTCTGTTTAGGCCTATATTCGGTGTAGAACATGGAGACTGGTGCAAGACTGGCCATTTTGGAGGCACCCGTCCCCATCTCCACCTCGCATTTGAACACTATGCACACCATCAGGTTTGCGACCTCTTCCATGGCTGGGGGCCTGAAGTACTGACCTTGTAATACCTGTTCCAGGGAGGAGCCACATTGTATATGTATTTTACCCTAACAGGTAGCTTCAATTGAGCTCATCTGCTTGAGTCACCTGTGCTAACTGGTCCTCTCTTCTAACACCACATCTAACAGCTGAGGTAATACTGGAACTGGTTCGCTGATGAGATGGTGTGCCCCTTCTCACCTCATGACACTGACTTGCAACACCTACATTACTGAATGCTACCATCCACTGAATGCCTGGCTGCTGACCTGCTCATGCCACCTAACTAGGGTTAACAGGGAGAGGCGGGGTCAGCTTTGCTCCACTCTGGGAGTCCCCTTTAAGGTAATTGTTGTTGTGCCATCTCTTGGCAGACTGAGTGCATATCTGCAATGTGGATCATTTAGGAACTGTGGGGTCTGCTTGTGCCCCACTCAGAGTGGTCTCTTAGGGGTATGGTGCTCCTCTGCTTGAAGCCGACATTCCTGTCTTCACGGATCTCCTGACAATTCTCATGGCCTAGATGATGGGGAAATCTGATGCTAAGCAGTCAAAACTCACCTTTGACCAGCGCCAGCAGACGCACATGATGGAATCGTCAATGGAGGATCATCAATCTGGCCCATGAGGCGGAGATGCAGCCCCTCATGAAACGGACATCCGGGCAATGTTCTTAGACCTGAAACACAGCCTCACTGCCATCGACACCAAGACTGATCTACTAACCGACAGGTTTGACTGGCTCAAAGAAAGAGTTGATGACATGGAGTGTTCATTACCCAACTCGAAAGCCACACATCAATGACTGAAGACAACGGAGCGATGGTGAGCGAGAAAATGCAGCAGATGGACAACATCTTAGAGATCATCCGCCATAAAAACAAAGACCTTTAGGCATGCTCGTGGTGGAATAATTTGAGAATCTTTGGTGTACCAGAGTGCACCGCAAAGGGACGCATGGAAGACTTCATCGAATCGATGCTGCGCGCTCTCTTCGGAGAGTCACTCTCCGCTGTGTTAACATTGGAGAGGGTACATAGATCTCTAGGACCGCACCCCCTGCTTGGCGCTCAAGCCCGTCCGATAATTGATTATCTACTCAATTATAGGGACAGAGACACAGTGCTACGGCTTTCAAGAGATCAACAATCCCTCACATATCAAGGTTCAACTGTCTCCTTTTACCCAGAGTTTACGGTGGATGTGCAGGCAGCCAGGAGAGACTTCATGCCTGTTAAGCGCCAGACGCCAAATATTCCCTGCTGTACCCGGCCAAGCTAAGTATCTTTCACGGAGGAAAAACCACGTACTTCACCGATCCTAAGGCAGCCTCCAAGTTTGTTGAAGGCATCCTGTTGACGAATACTTGGCCACAGACAGACTCCAATAATGCTGAGCTGGGACATCTTAGTGAGAATGATTAAGCTCTACACATTCAATGCATGCTGTTTATTGCCTGTTCATATGCTACCGCCGCACTGGCTCAACCCGCTGGTATTACCTTGAAATGACTTACGTTGTTAGCAGGTCCGGAGCTGTTCAGTCTGTGATTTAATTGTTTACAGTAGGCCTGCATGCTGGCATGTATGATTGTCACTCTAATTTCCCTCTGGTCACCCAGCTGCCCCAATAGCTGGGAGTGTGCCGGGACTCTGGTTTGCTCTTCTGGGATGATTCCCTGGGTGTTTACTCCTTTCGGTATTTGTGGCCTTATTTGGGTTGGGTTGGAAGAATTAGGTCCAGTTGGGAGGCTGAAGTGGGAGGTGGGTGGGCCAAATGTTGGGTTATTGTTTTTGACTGTTTTGCACTCCTTTTTTACTCCCTTCCCACCACTCAATGGACATCTACTACCCTAGTAGCGTTGAATTTCCCCTCACAGTGGCACATTGATCCTACTGGTGACGCACATGAAATGACAGCTATGGCATCATTGACATGTGAGACGTGCGGCATGAATGATAGGTGCAAGGCTCGCCTTGTGCTGGCGTACTTGCAGCAACATGACGTGGATATCTGCTTTTTACAAGAACAGCATTTAACAGAAAACACGGGGTGCCTGTGGCCGTGATGGATCCAGGAGCGATATATAGCATATTACTCCAACTATGCGCGAGGGGTTGCTATACTTCTTCAGAAAGGCCTCCCATGGCACACGTACCACACCCTTTCTGATGAGCATGGTTGATCTGTGATAACGTCTGGAATGTTGCAGGGCAACCTGCTTAAACCTATCTCTATTTATGGCACAATGTGGACAACCCTGGCTTTTTTGCTGAGGTCTGGTGCCTCGCAAGCGCTCTTGGCCCTGGGACAACACTGTGGGGAGGTGATTTTAATGTACTCCTCGACCCCCTAGCAGATAGATCTAGTACTTCTAGAAGACACCATCCAAATGCGGCTACACTGCTGCAATCCATTATGGCAGACCATGACCTCATTGACCTGTGGAGGGCCCAGCATGGCGACAGTGAGGAGGGTACACGTATCATGCCGGCTCAATTTGCTTGGTCGCGCATTTATTTCTGGTTGGCTTTGCGAGCTATGGCTGCGTGGACTAGGGAAGTTCTCCAAATGCTGCGCACTTTATTGGACCATGTGCTGGTGCTGCTTAGGTTCTTCCCTTCTGACTTTAAATCTTGCACCTTTATGTGGCGCCTCCCATCTGGGACACTGCGGGATTAGGTATTTCAGGAGGTGTCAGCAGCGATTGTGGAATATTTCGCATGCAACGCAGGCAGAGTTGACTCCAGCTCCATCCTGTGGGAGGCGTTCAGGACTAATCTGTGGGGTGTGGATAGCTAAGCAGGCAGGAGTGCTGCATGCTTTGTGGGGAGACCTGACATGTCTTGGGACGGAGCTCTTTGCTTTACAGCTCCATTTCTTTGCCTACAAAAGTAATTCCACGCTTGCTACTATCAGAAACAAACTTAACGATTTCGAGGAACGTGCGCAGAAGGAAATGCATTATCTGAACAGGGAAGCCCACACCCGGTGCAATGGGGACGGCGACAGGGCAGGCAAGACACTTGCAAGTATGTTACATAAGCCCTGGATCAATGACTACATCGTAGAGCTGAGAGCCAACTGAAATGTGGTGGCTGCAGGGATTGAAGCAGTGCAGAAAGAAATTACCACTTATTACTCTTCATTGGACTTGATAACACAGGAAACTACTCCCCCAGCCCTCACCTCCTTTCTTTCAATCATTTCAACTGTTATGGCTAGATGATGGACACTGCAGGTTCCTAGATGAGTCATTTACCGAAGAGGAAACCATACAGGTGATAAGTGCTTTGCCAGGAGACAGGGCCCCGGGCCTGGACAGACTCACATGCTGCGTTTTACAAAGAGTTTGCTCCCCTTTTGGCTCTGCACCTTCTTGCCATGTATGAGGAGTCCTGATGAGAGTTGTTCTACCCCCTCCCCTATATGAGGCGCTCATTGTCAGTATTCTAAAACCTGAAAAGGATCCACAGAAATGCGAGTTCTACAAACCACTGTCCATGATCCTTGCAAAGCTTGATTGCCTCCCGGTTACTACGGTTGCTACCACTTATGACCAGACCAGATCAGTCTGGATTTCTACTGGGGTGCTCCACCACCCAAAATCTTAGGGCCTTTTTTGCACAACTGCACACTATATTGAGCCCCAGTCTTAGTGGTGCTGAGAATTTTTGGGATGCCAATTAGGCTTTTGATTCACTTGAATGGCTGTATCTTTTTGCATTACTGTACCACCTCGGTATCAGCCCTAAGTTTATTAAACATATTCATCTCCTCTACATACAACCTGTAGCCCGCCTTCTAATTAATGGCATGCTCATGCCCTCCTTTCCTGGTTTCGCCCAAATTCCTCTACCTGTTCATTAATCTTCCACTTCAGTGATCATTATGCTTTAGGCTCCGTCTTGGTTTGCTCCTGGGGGCGCTTGCGTGGGCTGGGAGGCAGTCTAGACTTGCTGGGGAGGTCCTCATGCTTCCATTTGAGCAGGGCAGGTTGACAGCGCCATGTATGGACCTTTACTACTGCTGTGCGCAAGTGCAATTTGTGCACTACTGGCTGTACCCAATCCAATTTCTTGTCAATACAGCACTCAAACATGACCATGCCGCTCCATGCCCCCTTCGCATGGCACTGTACCAGACCCCGAGACGCCGGAGGGCCAAAATTGACACTGTGAGATGCACGGTTTGTGCGTGGGATGAGTTAAGGAAGCGATGCTGACTAAATGCCCTTTTTTGCCCCTCCATCCCACTGATAGGTCACCCTGCATTCCCCATCACACATGATGCTGCCACAAGCAATACATTGCGCAAGCTGAACTTCATAACCAGGGGTGACATTTATCCAGAGGGCTCCTTCATTACACCACAGCAGGTTCTACAGGGCCAAGCTGTTTCGGTATTAGATACATTCACATACTTCCAGTTGAAAGCGGCGATACCTGAGGTGCACAGCTTGTTACCTGGGGCACCCCCTACTTTCTGTGCCTTTGAGGCCTTCCTGTTGTATCCATCCCCACGCAGGCTTATCAGAAGAATATATGTTGATATGCAGGAAACTGCTCTGGCGTGTACACTTGGAGCTCGGCAGACGTGGTCCATTTCTCTTGCCACCCCCATTTCAGATAAGCAGTGGCGCTTCTGCTGCGCTCAAGATAAAGCGCTCTCACCCAACTACCAACTGCGCTTAAGACACTTTAAATGTTTAGATATGCTGTAGCGCACCCCAGAACAACAACACAAGATGGGTCTTCTGGATGATGCATGATACATTTGATGCTCAGGGCCATGGGCTGACTTTCTGCATTCGGCTGGGGACTGCCCAGGGGTGGGGAGATTCTGGCTCACTGTTTTCGATACCATTGATCTACAACTAGAGATGACCCCCCCACTCCCCACCCTGAGTTGCACTACTTGGCTATGTAAAGGAGATACATCCAGAGCGGCGGAAGCTGACTGCGCTCTTGTTATTGATGGCTAAGAGACAAGTGGTAATGCATTGGGGGTGCCACACTGTTACGCAAAAGGACATCTGGCTCAAAGACGCTGCACTCTGTCAATATAATATAACTGCTTTCTGGGAGCTGAAGCCAGTGAGATTGTATCCTATGGACATTTGGTTCCCATTGGATACATACTTGAGCACATAAGATGTGGGGGTGGAGATGACATCTGCTGCACAAGTGACAGATTAAGAGAGGTTGTACCTGAGGTCTGTGTTCCCTGAGTGGCTGCTGCTCAGGGATACTGCATGATGTGTACTGCTGGGGTACTCCTAATGGCGTGGCCGGTGTCATGATTAGATGATCCAGTCCCATGTAGCTTGTTAAGTGACCTTTCCCTTCCCCTTCCCCTTCCCTGCCCCCTCCCTCTTCCTGTTGTGCATTTCATGTTATCTTAGAACTTTGGCATGATGTGGCAATTGGCTACGCAATATATTGTCATATATGAATCCTGATGACAAATGCAATCATCATGTACTGCAATGCCTGTGTTTCTCCTCCTTTTTGTATCTGTTTCTAAAATACCAATAATAATAAAAGCCTGTGGACAAATCTATGGTTGGGTGAAAAACATATGAGAAGAGTTATTACTTGCTTAAAAAGGCCACAGTCTCTGGTGATGCACCATTTCAGGGGTGAATGGTTTAGTGATCATATAACAAATGAAAGATCTTGATGGAGTATAACAATGAAATGGCCATTTCACCTGGCAGGACTGCCATGTGATGAATGAGGTTCAGATATGTGGTCCTACTGCACTCTCTCTGACAAATGTTGGTCATTGAGTAATCTTGCTTGTATTTTGTTGCATGGTGGTAGACCACAGATCTGCTTGCAGGCATAAAGTGAAAACATGTGGGCCAGCAATAAGAAGATATGCAAGCCTCTGTCCTGGTGATGAGAGAGAGCAGAGGACACTGAGATGCAGGCCACTCCTCCTGGGGTCCACTCTCAAAATAATGACAACCTTAGACCTGAGGTAGACTAGACGAGAATGATATCTATGAATGTTGTTAGTTCCTTGCTAACATGTGCTTAAAATGTTGTTTGTTATCTATTGACTGTTTGTGACAAGATTCCAAATGTATCTTTAATGTATCACTGTTAGAAATGGGGTCTCTAGTTGGCAGAGGTATTCATCTTTTTTCCAAATAGGGACCACAAGTCTCGTCAGGGTAAGTCACACACAATCCAAATTATCCTCTGCCCACCCTTTGGTAGCTTGGCACTGAGCAGTCAGGCTTAAATTAGAAGGCAATGTGTATAGTATTTGTGCAATAAATCATACAGTAACACAGTGAAAACACCACAAAAATACACCACACAGGCTTAGAAAAATATACAATATTTATCTGGTTAAATTAAGGTCAAAACAATAAAGATTCAATAAGCACAAGTTGAGCTATAATTTTTGCAAGGTTAAAAATAGTCTTAAATCTTAGAAACCAACAGTTCTCTCTTGTTTGCACAAAGTATCTGGTTTGTGTCAAAATTACCACGCACGGGGACTGCAGAGGAGGAGCTGCGTGGAAAAATAAGGTGTACGTCGGACTTTCCGACGTGGCACAGACGATGCACCGTTTCTTTCCATGCTGCAAGGGGCTTTGCGTCAATTTCCAGCACGCAGTCTTGGTTCCTAACTTCGATGCAGGGATTTTTTGACGCCCAGGGACAATGTGGGGAAAATCCTGGGAATGTGGGAAGAACTCACAGGCTTTGCATCGAGCCTGTAGACAATGAGTCCACTTTTCTGTTGCACGGCAGGCGCTGCGTCGATTCTTCACTCAGGAAGTCAGGCTGTGTCTTTTCGGCTCGGCTGTGCGTTGATCTGGTAGGGCTGTGCGTCGTTTCCAGTCGTAATGCAGGAGCTGCGTTAATCTTCAATCGGGAAGTCAGGCTGCGTTCCGGTTCAGCTGTGCAGCAATTTCCTCATCGCAGGGCAGGCTGTGCATCGTTTCCAGCAGGCTATGCATCGATTTTAGGCACACAGGGAGTTTCCTTGAAGAGAGGAAGTCTTTTTGGCTCTGAGATTTCAGAAAACAGGAGGCAAGATCAATCCAAGCCCTTGGAGAGCATCGGGAGGGCAGGCCAATTGTGAGGGAGATTTGGCAAGTACTTTTTAATGGCAAGTCGAAGTGGCAGGCCTGAGACATGGTTAAGGGGCTACTTGTGTGGGTGACACAACCAGTGCTGCAGGCCCACTAGTAGCATTCGTTTTAGAGGCCCTGGCCACATGTAGTGCAATTTACTAGGGACTTACAAGTAAATCAAATATGTCAATTAGGAATTAACCAAATTTTACCATGTTTAAGGGAGAGAGCATATGCACTTTAGCACTGGTTTGCAGAGGTAATGTGCGCAGAGTGCTAAAACCAGCAAAAACTGTGTCAGAAAAGTGGAGGGAGGCAGGCAAAAGTTGGGGGGATGACCACTCTAAGGCTGACAGGTCTAACAACCACCTAATTATATTTGATGAATTGTGGTGGGTTTTCTGAGATTAGGGTCCAGTGGGTGAGGTTGCTACGGATCAGCTGAAGTAGCATAATATATAAGTATGATGAATAAAGCCAAGAATGAGGACAAATCGGGGGGCACTAGAGTGCCCGGATGCAAGATGGCCAACACTTTGTGAGGCTCTGCTAACCAGATGCTGTTTATCCTACTTTATCTGCCTCAAGAGATGACACTGGCACCCAAAGAGCTGAATATATGCAGGCAGTCCTGCTGGCTCACAGGAACTCATTTTTGAACAAGCGGATGGGACCAGGTCGGCCTGGATGTGCGGCCAATGCCGAGGTTCTGTGACAGGATGCTCTGCACTGCAGGGGGCAGCTGGATATGTGTGGAGGACCTGTGAATGGCTGTGAGGAGAAGAACAACAGGTGAGGTCCCGTGATCGATTGCTGCCTGCTTGCCGACTAGTCATATGTGGCAGCAGGTCCAGGAGGAGACTACTGCAGTGGATCGTGGCACGTGAGCACCTTCTGTGCAGGGCACTGGAGCGCTGAGGGGCTTTGTGGCTGATGGCTGCCTGCGGCAGAATGGGCTCCTACAGCAGAGTTGCCTGAATGACAGCTCCTGCATTCACATGAAGTGGTGGCCGTGGTGCGGCGAGCCCACCCTGCCCTGCAGGTAAGATCGGGGCTCCCTGAGAACCGGGAGCTTATGGTCTGTTTGGGCCTATATTCGGTGTAGAACGTGGAGACTGGTGCAAGACTGGGCATTTTGGAGGCGCCCGTCCCCACCTCCACCTCGCATTTGAACACTATGCACACCATCAGGTTTGCGACCTCTTCCACGGCTGTGGGCCTGAAGTACTGACCTTGTAATACCTGTTCCAGGGAGGAGCCGCATTGTATATGTATTTTACCCTAACTGGGAGCTTCAATTGAGCTCATCTGCTTGAGTCACCTGCGCTAACTGGTCCTCTCTTCAAACACCACATCTAACGGCTGAGGTAATAATGGATCTGGTTCGCTGATGAGATGGTGTGCCCCTACTCACCTCATGACACTGACTTGCAACACCTACATTACTGAAAGCTACCATCCACTGACTGCCAGGCTGCTGACCTGCTCATGCCACCTAACTAGGGTTAACAGGGAGAGGCAGGGTCAGCTTTGCTCCACTCTGGGAGTCCCCTTTAAGGTAATTGTTGTTGTGCCATCCCTTGGCAGACTGACCGCATATCTGCAACGTGGATCATTTAGGAACTGTGGGGTCTACTCGTGCCCCACTCAGAGTGGTCTCTTAGAGGTGTGGTGTTCCTCTGCTTGAAGCCGACATTCCTGTCATCACGGATCTCCTGACAATTCTCATGGCCTAGATGATGGGGAAATCTGATTCTAAGCAGTCAAAACTCACCTTTGACTAGCGCCGGCAAACACATATGACGGAATTGTCAATGGAGGATCATCAATCTGGCCCATGAGGCGGAGATGGAGCCCCTCAGGAAATGGACATCCTGCCAATGTTCTTAGACCTGAAACAAAGCCTCACTGCCATCGACACCAAGACTGATCTACTAACCGACAGGTTTGACTGGCTCAAAGAAAGAGTTGATGACATGGAGTGTGCTTTACCCAACTCGAAAGCCGCACATCAATGACTGAAGACAACGGAGCGATGGTGAGCGAGAAAATGCAGCAGATGGACAACATCTTAGCGATCATCCGCCATAAAAACAAAGACCTTTAGGCACGCTCGTGTTGGAATAATTTGAGAATCTTTGGCGTACCAGAGTCCACCACAAATGGACCCATGGAAGACTTCATCAAATCGATGCTGCGCGCTCTCTTCGGAGAGTCACTCTCCACTGTGTTAACATTGGAGAGGGTACATAGATCTCTAGGACCGCACCCCCCGCTTGATGCTCCAGCCCGTCCCATAATTGCCTATCTACTCAATTATAGGGACAGAGACACAGTGCTGCAGCTTTCAAGAGCTCAACAATCCCTCACTTATCAAGGTTCAACTGTCTCCTTTTACCCAGAGTTTACGGTGGATGTGCAGGCAGCCAGGAGAGACTTCATGCCCGTTAAGCGCCAGACGCCAAATATTCCCCGATATACCCGGCTAAGCTAAGTATCTTTCACGGAGAAAAAAACACGTACTTCACCGATCCTAAGGCAGCAGCCAAGTTTGTTGAAGGCATCCTGTTGACGAATACATGGTCACAGACAGTCTCCAATAATGCTGACATGGGACATCTTAGTGAGAATGATTAAGCTCTACACATTCAATGCATGCTGTTTATTGCCTGTTCATATGCTACCGCAGCACTGGCTCAGCCCGCTGGTATTACCTTGAAATGTCTTACGTTGTTAGCAGGTCCGGAGCTGTTCGGTCTGTGATTTAATTGTTTACAGTAGGCCTGCATGCTGGTGTGTATGATTGTCACTCTAATTTCCCTCTGGTCACCCAGCTGCCCCATAGCTGGGAGTGTACCGGGACTCTGGTTTGCTCTTCTGGGATGATTCCCTGGGTGTTTACTCCTTTCGGTATTTGGGGCCTTATTTGGGTTGGGTTGGAAGCATTAGGTCCAGTTGGGAGGCTGAAGTGGGAGGTGGGTGGGACAAATGTTGGGTTACTGTTTTGGACTGTTTTGCACTCCTTTTCTACTCCCTTCCCCTTTCTTACTTCCTTCCCCCCACTCAATGAACATCTACCTCCCTAGAAGCGTTGAATTCCCCCTCACAGTGGCACATTGATCCTACTTGTGACGCACATGAAACGACAGCTATGGCACCATTGACATGTGAGACGTGGAATGCCTGCAGCATGAATGATAGGTGCAAGGCTAGCCTTGTACTGGCGTACTTGCAGCGACATGATGTGGATATCTGCTTTTTACAAGGACTGCATTTAACAGAAAACACATTGGGCCGCCTGTGGGCGTGATGGATCAGGGAGCGATATATAGCATATAACTCCAACTATGCGCAAGGGGTTGCTATACTTCTTCGGAAAGGCCTCCCATGGCACACGTACCACACCCTTTCTGATGAGCATGGTTGATCTGTGATAAAGTCTGAAATGTTGCAGGGCAACCTGCTTAAACTTATGTCTAGTTATGGCACCATGTGGACAACCCAGGCTTTTTTGCCGAGGTCTGGTGCCTCGCAAGCGCTCTTGGCCCTGGGACAACACTGTGGGGAGGTGATTTTAATGTAGTCCTCGATCCCCTAGCAGATAGATCTAGTGCTTCTAGAATACACCATCCAAATGTGGCCACACTGCGGCAATCCATTAAGGCAGACCATGACCTCATTGACCTGTGGAGGGCCGAGCATGGCAACAGTGAGGAGGGTACACGTATCATGCCGGCTTAATTTGCTTGGTCGCGCATTTATTTCTGGTTGGCTTTGCGAGCTATGGCTGCATGGACTGTGGAAGTTCTCCAAATGCTGCGCACTTTATTGGACCATGTGCTGGTGCTGCTTAGATTCTTCCCTTCTGAGTTTAAATCTTGCGCCTTTATGTGGCGCCTCCCATCTGGGACACTGCAGGATTAGGTATTTCAGGAGGTGTCAGCAGCAATTGTGGAATATTTCTCATGAAACGCAGGCAGAGTTGACTCCAGCTCCATCCTGTGGGAGGCGTTCAGGACTGTAATCCGTGGGGTGTGGATAGCTAAGCAGGCAGGAGTGTTGCATGCTTTGTGGGGAGACCTGACATGTCTTGGGACGGAGCTCTTTGCTTTACAGCTCCATTTCTTTGCCTACAAAAGTAATTCCATGCTAGCTACTATCAGAAACAAACTTAACAATTTCAAGGAACGTGCGCAGAGGGAAATGCATTATCTGAGCAGGGAAGTCCACACCCGGTGCTATGGGGACGGCCACAGGGCAGGCAAGACACTTTCAAGTATGTTACGTAAGCCCTGGACCAATGACTACATTGTAGAGCTGAGAGCCAACTGAAATGTGGTGGCTGCAGGGATTGAAGCAGTGCAGAAAGAAATTACCACTTATAACTCTTCATTATACTAGATAACACAGGAAGCTACTCCCTCAGACCTCACCTCCTTTCTTTCAATAATTTCAACTGTTATGGCTAGATGATGGACACTGCAGGTTCCTAGATGAGTCATTTACCATAGAGGAAATCATACAGGTGATAAGTGCTTTGCCGGGAGACAGGGTCCTGGGCCTGGACGGACTTAAATGCTACGTTTTACAAAGAGTTAGATCCCTTTTTGGCTCCGCACCTTCTTGCCATGTATGAGGAGTCCTGATGAGAGTTGTTCTACCCCCTCCCTTACGTGAGGCGCTCATTGTCAGTATTCTAAAACCTGAAAAGGATCCACAGAAATGCGAGTTCTACAAACCACTGTCCATGATCCTTGCAAAGCTTGATTGCCTCCCGGTTACTACAGTTGCTACCACTTATGACCAGACCAGATCAGTCTGGATTTCTACTGGGGTGCTCCACCACCCAAAATCTTAGGACCATTTTTGCACAACTGCACACTATATTGAGCCCCAGTCTTAGTGGTGCTGAGAATTTTTGGGATGCCAATAAGGCTTTTGATTCACTTGAATGGCTGTATCTTTTTGCATCACTGTAACGCCTCAGTATCAGCCCTAAGTTTATTAAACATATTCATCTCCTCTACATACAACCTGTAGCCCGCCTTCTAATTAATTACATGCTCATGCCCTCCTTTCCTGGTTTTACCCAAATTCCTCTACCTGTTCATTAATCTTCCACTTCAGTGGTCATTATGCTTTAAGCTCCGTCTTGGTTTGTTCCTGGGGGCGCTTGCATGGGCTGGAAGGTAGTTTAGACTTGCTGGGGAGGTCTTCATGATTCCATTTGAGCAGGGCAGGTTAACAGCGCCATGTATGGACCTTTACTACTGCTGTGCGCAAGTGCAATTTGTGCACTACTGGCTGTACCCAATCCAATTTCTTGTCAATACAGCACTCAAACATGACCATGCCGCTCCATGCCCCCTTTGCATGGCACTGTACCGGACCCCGAGATGCCAGAGGACCAAAATTGGCACTCTGAGATGCACAGTTTGTGCGTGGGATGAGTTAAGGAAGCAACGCTGACTAAATGGCCTTTTTTGCCCCTCCATCCCACTGATAGGTCACCCTGCATTCCCCATCACACATGATGCTGCCACAAGCAATAAATTGCGCAAGCTGAACTTCATAACCATGGGCGACATTTATCCAGAGGGCTCCTTCATTACACCACAGCAGGTTCTACAGGGCCAAGCTGTTTCGATATTAGATACATTCACATACTTCCAGTTAAAAGCGGCGATACCGGAGGTGCACAGCTTGTTACCTGGGGCACCCCCTACTTTCTGTGCCCTTGAGGCCTTCCTGGTGTATCCATCCCCACGCAGGCTTATCAGAAGAATATATGCTGATATGCAGGAAACTGCTCTGGCGCGTACACCTGGAGCTCGGCAGACGTGGTCCGTTGCTCTTGCCACCCCCATTTCAGATAAGCAGTGGCGCTTCTGCTGCGCTCAAGATAAAGCGCTCTCACTCAACTACCAACTGCGCTTAATCCACTTTAAATATTTACATATGCTGTAGTGCACCTCAGAACAACTACACAAGATGGGTCTTCTAGATGACGTATGCTACATTTGATGCTCAGCGCCATGGGCCGACTTTCTGCATTCGGCTGGGGACTGCCCAGGGGTGGGGAGATTCTGGCTCACTGTTTTCGATACCATTGACCTACAACTAGAGATGACCCCCCCACTCCCCTCTGTTGCGCTACTTGGCTATGTAAAGGAGATACCTCCAGAGCGGCGGAAGCTGACTGCGCTCTTGTTATTGTTGGTTAAGAGACAAGTGGTAATGCATTGGGGGTGCCGCACTGTTACGCAAAAGGACATCTGGCTCAAAGACGCTGCACTCTGTCAATATAATATAACTGCTTTCTGGGAGCTGAAGCCAGTGAGATTGTATCCTATGGACATTTGGTTACCACTGGATACATACTTGAGCACACAAGATGTGGGGATGGAGACGACATCTGCTGCACAAGTGACAGATTAAGAGAGGTTGTACCTGAGGTCTGTGTTCCCTGAGAGGCTGCTGCTCAGGGCTACTGCATGCTGTGCACTGCTGGGGTACTCCTAATGGCGTGGCCGGTGTCATGATTGGAGGATCCAGTCCCATGTAGCTTGTTAAGTGACCTTTCCCTTCCCCTTCCCTGCCCCCTCCCTCTTCCTGTTGTGCATTTCATGTTATCTTAGAACTTTGGCATGATGTGGCAATTGGCTACGCCATATATTGTCATATATGAATCCTGATGACAAATGCAATCATCATGTACTGCAATGCCTGTGTTTCTCCTCCTTTTTGTATCTGTTTCTAAAATACCAATAATAATAAAAGCCTGTGGACAAATCTATGGTTGGGTGAAAAATATATGAGCAGAGTTATTACTTGCTTAAAAAGGCCACTGTCTCTGGTGCTGCACCATTTCAGGGGTGAATGGTTTAGTGATCATATGACAAATGAAAGATCTTGATGGAGTATAACAATGAAATGGCCATTTCACCTGGCAGGACTGCCATGTGATGAATGAGGTTCAGATATGTGGGCCTACTGCACTCTCTCTGACAAATGTTGGCCATTGAGTAATCTTGCTTGTATTTTGTTGCATGGTGGTAGACCACAGATCTGCTTGCAGGCATAAAGTGAAAACATGTGGGCCGTCAATAAGAAGATATGCAAGCCTCTGTCCTGGTGATGAGAGAGAGCAGGGGACACTGAGATGCAGGCCACTCCTCCTGGGGTCCACTCTCAAAATAATGACAACCTTAGACCTGAGGTAGACTAGAGGAGAATGATATCTATTAATGTTGTTAGTTCCTTGCTAAAGTGTGCTTAAAATGTTGTTTGTTATCTATCGACTGTTTGTGACAAGATTCCAAATGTATCTTTAATGTATCACTGTTAGAAATGGGGTCTCTAGTTGGCAGAGGTATTCATCTTTTTTCCAAATAGGGACCACAATCCTCGTCAGGGTAAGTCACACACAATCCAAATTATCCTCTGCCCACCCTTTGGTAGCTTGGCACTGAGCAGTCAGGCTTAACTTAGAAGGCAATGTGTATAGTATTTGTGCAATAAATCATACAGTAACACAGTGAAAACACCACAAAAATACACCACACAGGCTTAGAAAAATATATAATATTTATCTGGTTAAATTAAGGTCAAAACGATAAAGATTCAATAAGCACAAGTTGAGCTATCATTTTTGCAAGATTAAAAATAGTCTTAAATCTTAGAAACCAACAGTTCTCTCTTGTTTGCACAAAGTATCTGGTTTGTGTCAAAATTACCACGCACGGGGACTGCAGAGGAGGAGCTTCGTGGAAAAATAAGGTGTACGTCGGACTTTCCGACGTGGCACAGACAATGCACCGTTTCTTGCCATGGTGCAAGGGGCTTTGCATCAATTTCCAACACGCAGTCTTGGTTCCTAACTGCGATGCAGGGATCTTTTGACGCCCAGGGACAATGTGGGGAAAATCCTGGGAATGTGGGAAGAACTCACAGGCTTTGCATCGAGCCGGTAGACAATGAGTCCAATTTTCTGTTGCACCGCAGGCATTGCGTCGATTCTTCACTCAGGAAGTCGGGCTGCATCGTTTCGGCTCGGCTGTGCATTGATCTGGTAGGGCTGTGCGGCGAGTTTCCAGTCGCAATGCAGGAGCTGCGTTAATCTTCACTCTGGAAGTCAGGCTGCGTCGTTCCGGTTTGGCTGTGCAGCAATTTCCTCATCGCAGGGCAGGCTGTGCATCGTTTCCAGCAGGCTATGCGTAAATTTTCGGCACACAGGGAGTTTCCTTGAAGAGATGAAGTCTTTTTGGCTCTGAGATTTCACAAAACAGGAGGCAAGATCAATCCAAGCCCTTGGAGAGCACCGGGAGGGCAGGCCAATTGTGAGGGAGGTTTGGCATTATTTTGTAATGGCAAGTCGAAGTGGCAGGCCTGAGACATGGTTAAGGGGCTACTTGTGTGTGTGACACAACCAGTGCTGCAGGCCCACTAGTAGCATTCGATTTAGAGGCCCTGGGCACATGTAGTGCAATTTACTAGGGACTTAAAAGTAAATCAAATATGTCAATTAGGAATTAACCAAATTTTACCATGTTTAAGGGAGAGAGCATATGCACTTTAGCACTGGTTAGCAGAGGTAAATTGTGCAGAGTCCTAAAACCAGTAAAAACAGTGTCAGAAAAGTGAAGGGAGGCAGGCAAAAAGTTGGGGGGATGACCACCCCAAGGCTGACAGGTCCAACACACCTAAATATATATAAATATATATATATATATATATAAATATATATATATATATATATGTATAATATCATATAATATCTTAAGCCCAGGTGAAATGTCTGCTATACCAGTGTAATCTTCCATAATTGTGTGCATTTCCAATAATTATACCATTACGTCATTGAGTGCAGGGGCATCGGAAAACCTGAGCATGAGTGGCTACCGTTTGCAGAACCGTTGCTTTTTGCTATCTTTTTTTAAAGACCAAAATTAATCACAGCATCCACAATTGACATACTGATGCATTTTGCACTAAAATATAGCAATGCTGGTTTTACAGTTAGTGTAAGTTTGACAGAATTTTCATGTATTTACACACAAACAATTTATGTGAGTTTTACAAACCCCTATATTGCATACAGCAAGCTGTTCTCAGTGGTCCTTTCATCAACCTTACAACCACTGTGTGAGAAAGTAGCCTCTTTCTAGCCTTGTTACCCCCACTTTTGGCCTGTTTGTGAGTGTATGTCAGGGTGTTTTCACTGTCTCACTGGGATCCTGCCAGCCAGGGCCCAGTGTTCATAGTGAAAACCCTATGTTTTCAGTATGTTTGTTATGTGTCATTGGGACCCTGCTAGCCAGGACCCCAGTGCTCATAAGTTTGTGACCTATATGCATGTGTTCCCTGTGTGATGCCTAACTGTCTCACTGAGGCTCTGCTATCCAGAACCTCAGTGGTTATGCTCTCTCATTTCCTTCCAAATTGTCACTAACAGGCTAGTGACCAATTTCACCAATTTACATTGGCATACTGGAACACCCTTATAATTCCCTAGTATATGGTACTGAGGTACCCAGGGTATTGGGGTTCCAGGAGATCCCTATGGGCTGCAGCATTTATTTTGCCACCCATAGGGAGCTCTGACAATTCTTACACAGGCCTACCACTGCAGCCTGAGTGAAATAACGTCCACGTTATTTCACAGCCATTTACCACTGCACTTAAGTAACTTATAGGTCACCTATATGTCTAACCTTTACCTGGTAAAGGTTAGGTGCAAAGTTACTTAGTGTGTGGGCACCCTGGCACTAGCCAAGGTGCCCCTACATGGTTCAGGGCAAATTCCCCGGACTTTGTGAGTGCGGGGACACCATTACACGTGTGCACTACACATAGGTAACTACCTATGTGTAGCTTCACAATGGTAACTCCGAATATGGCCATGTAACATGTCTAAGATCATGAAATTGCCCCCTCTATGCCATCCTGGCATTGTTGGCACAATCCCATGATCCCACGGGTCTCTAGCACAGACCTGGGTACTGCCAAACTGCCTTTTCAGGGGTTTCACTGCAGCTGCTGCTGCTGGCAACCCCTCAGACAGGTTTCTGCCCTCCTGGGGTCCAGCCAGGCTTGGCCCAGGAAGGCAGAACAAAGGACTTCCTCAGAGAGAGGGTGTTACACCCTCTCCCTTTGGAAAAAGGTGTTAAGGCAGGGGAGGAGTAGCCTCCCCCAGCCTCTGGAAATGCTTTCATGGGCACAGATGGTGCCCATTTCTGCATAAGCCAGTCTACACCGGTTCAGGGACCCCTCAGCCCTGCTCTGGCGCGAAACTGGACAAAGGAAAGGGGAGTGACCACTCCCCTGACCTGCACCTCCCCTGGGAGGTGCCCAGAGCTCCTCCAGTGTGCCCCAGACCTCTGCCATCTTGGAAACAGAGGTGCTGCTGGCACACTGGACTGCTCTGAGTGGCCAGGGCCAGCAGGTGACGTCAGAGACTCCTTCTGATAGGCTCCTTCAGGTGTTGCTAGCCTATCCTCTCTCCTAAGTAGCAAACCCTCTTTTCTGGCTATTTAGGGTCTCTGCTTTGGGGAATTCCTTAGATAACGAATGCAAGAGCTCATCAGAGTTCCTCTGCATCTCTCTCTTCACCTTCTGCCAAGGAATCGACTGCTGACCGTTCTGGAAGCCTGCAAAACTGCAACAAAGTAGCAAGGACGACTACCGCGACACTGTAACGCTGATCCTGCCGCCTTCTCAACTGTTTTCCTGGTGGTGCATGCTGTGGGGGTAGTCTGCCTCCTCTCTGCACTAGAAGCTCCGAAGAAATCTCCCGTGGGTCGACGGAATCGTTCCCCTGCAACCGCAGGCACCAAAGAACTGCATCACCGGTCCTCTGGATCTCCTCTCAGCACGACGAGCGAGGTCCCCTGAACTCAGCAACTCTGTCCAAGTGACTCCCACAGTCCAGTGACTCTTCAGTCCAAGTTTGGTGGAGGTAAGTCCTTGCCTCCCCACGCCAGACTGCATTGCTGGGAACCGCGTGTTTTGCAGCTACTCCGGCTCCTGTGCACTTTTCCAGGATTTCCTTTGTGCACAGCCAAGCCTGGGTCCATGGCACTCTAACCTGCATTGCACGACCTCCTGAGTTGTCCTCCGGCGGCGTGGGACTCTCTTGTGCAACTTTGGGTGAACACCTCGTAGTGCCTGTTCCGGCACTTCTCCAGCTGCTGCTTGCTTCTGAGAGGGCTCCTTGTCTTGCTGGACGCCCCCTCTGTCCCCTCACGCAATTGGTGACATCCTGGTCCCTCCTGGGCCACAGCAGCATCCAAAAACCCTAACCGCACGATTTGCAGCTAGCAAGGCTTGTTTGCGGTCTTTCTTCAGGAAAATACTTCTGCACTACTCTTCACGATGTGGGACATCCATCCTCCAAAGGGGAAGTTTCTAGCCCTTGTCCTCAGCTTCTACTGCCTAGTAGCAGCTTCTTTGCACCCACAGCTGGCATTTCCTGGGCATCTGCCCACTCTCGACTTGATCGTGACTTTTGGACTTGGTCCCCTTGTTCCACAGGTACTCTCGCCTGGAAATCCATCGTTGTTGCATTGCTGGTGTTGGTCTTTCCTGCAGAATTCCCCTATCATGACTTCTGTGCTCTTTGGGGAACTTTAGTGCACTTTGCACTCACTTTTCAGGGTCTTGGGGTGGGCTATTTTTCTAACCCTCACTGTTTTCTTACAGTCCCAGTGACCCTCTACAAGGTCACATAGGTTTGGGGTCCATTCGTGGTTCGCATTCCACTTTTGGAGTATATGGTTTGTGTTGCCCCTATCCCAATGTGTCCCCATTGCATCCTATTGTAACTATACATTGTTTGCACTGTTTTCTAATACTATACTGCATATTTTTGGTATTGTGTACATATATCTTGTGTATATTTGCTATCCTCATACTGAGGGTACTCACTGAGATACTTTGGCATATTGTCATAAAAATAAAGTACCTTTATTTTTAGTATATCTGTGTATTGTGTTTTCTTATGATATTGTGCAGGTGACACTAGTGGTACTGTAGGAGCTTCACTCGTCTCCTAAGTCAGCCTAAGCTGCTCTGCTAAGCTACCATTATCTATCAGCCTAAGCTGCTAGACACCCTATACACTAATAAGGGATACCTGGGCCTGGTGCAAGGTGTAAGTACCCCTTGGTACTCACTACAAGCCAGTCCAGCCTCCTACACACTGCAACTACTAAGGCTTCTTCGGTTCAAGCAGCCACCCAAAAAAAGAGAGCAATCACTCCTCTCAGACCTTCATATACGCTCCTGTTCCTATAGGTGGCTGCCAGCAAACCAACTAAATCCGTAGGACCATATGCCAATAAGGTACAATGGGGCACTGTACACCACAAATGGATTCCCTCTATAGAGTGTGGAAACTGTTACTGGAAACTATGTGGTGATATCACCAGCTTACTGTACCTTTACAGGCTAGTGTGGGACAGGCAGCCAGTCCTACTTCAGTTTCCATGTTCTAACACTTCCTAAGGCCTAGTTTTTCATTGTGCCTGTCTGGTCAATTCTCCAGGACCCCAAGGAAGCCAAAGGTATCTCATATATATATATATATATATATATATATATATATATATATATATCTCAACAAAATCCTCCCCAATTTGGAAAGAAGACAGCACTCAGAGACAGAGGAGAATCAACTTCTGTATATTTCATTTGGGACAGTACTTTATGTAACACTGAAACTTGGGTATGCACAAGTTAATTGGTACGCACTTGTACTTGAAAATGACAAAAGTGATTTTTACAACATGTTGACATTATTTGACCAACCTTGAGGTAATAAAATATTTGTTTCTAATGTTACGATTAAAATGCTTTTTAAACTTTGCTGCTAATTAAAACCTGGGAGTATTTCTTGTATGTCCGCGCTAAAGGAGAGTAATTAAGTACTCAACAAAATGGTAACCAATGCTGTTTATCAACTGAAAAGCATTCTGTCTGGAGTGGCCTCATCCTGTGAAGGATTTTGGTGATACTACTAAAGTGCTAGGAGTAGTGCTTTCAATGAGCACCACCAGCAATTAGTTGCAGGCCATCAGAACAGTAAACTGGTGAACGTTTATATATATATATATATATATATATACATACATATATACATACATATATATATATATACATACTGAAAAAACAAAGTTTAGTGTAATGTTATAGTTAGGTGAAATGTTCAGTAACAATGTAAAGTTTTAAACTCTAAAGAAACACAGAAATGAACCAGTTATAGTTATCTTAAGTAACTATTAACTCATGCCCGCAGGTAACTATAGCTCACGGCCCCACCATGCACAGTTTTCTGATCAATCATTTCATTATAAATCTTGCAGTGATATTATCAATGATGTCATAACAAATGTCATGAAAGATGTAATATGTGCTATATGTGCAGCAAATAGCAGTGCATGGCAAGGGTGCAAGTTATTGTTACCTTAAATATAGCTGGTGAATTTCTGTAGATTTTAGAGCTTACAACATTACACTGTTACTGAACATTTCACCTAACTCTAATGTTACTTTAACATTTGTTTTTTTCAGTGAATTTAGGAGGGTATTTATAATGTAAAGCCTCCCTCCCACCGCGCACCGTCTTTGTCGGTGTGAGGTGGGCAGCCAACCCCTTGTCTTTGGCCGTGTGCAGCTGGAGGCTGGCCACAGGGCCTGGCCTGCAGCCAACCCCTGCAGCGAACGCCTACTGGCAGCCAAACCTTCCCCTTAACACCAAACAGCCACCCTATATATAACACTCTCTTTCTCTCTCTCTCTCTCTCTCTCTATATATATATATATATATATTTATATATATACATATATATATATATATAAATTTCAAAAAGCGGTGTGACGTATTTCAACACCAAATGGCTGCACAATATCCAGCAGATCATGGAAAGTAGATAATGAAAACAGTTCAAAATTCATTTTTGTGAAAAATCGTCGACTTTATTTAATTAGAAAAAATTCATAAAGGCAAATCTGAATATATAAATTTCAAAACGTCACTCAAAAAATATAATAATAATCAAAATAATGGCAAAAAACAACAAACAACAACAAACACACGCTGTCCCGGGCAAATGTCAACGCGTTTCGGCAAACACCTCGAACTGGACATTGGCTGACATTTTTGCACACACCTATTTAAATCTTATAGTCTTTCTTTGTTTTCAGCAACATAAATAGGATGTTAAAAAACATGGCTGCCATATTGTAACGTGGTTGTCTTCAATCCAAACTACTAAATAACATCCATATAATTGAATCAGGATCATATGTACTAATGTTGTATGTCTACCATGGCACAGTGTATCATCCTATTATAGAGACTATTAATTTTCAACATCTATCCTTCTGGTACATAGGGAAAATATGTTCTCAAATAGATATTATAAATCACTTTCAGCACCTATTTAAGGATTATTTATATATAAATTAATAAATATTAATTCCTTCATCAATAGAAAAAATATGTTCTTCAGATAAATACTATAAATAATTTCAACACATAAATATGAAGTATTTATATAAATTAATAAATATTAATATCCTCATCAATAATGCAAACAATGAAATTTCCCAATTCATCTCAACAGTAATATCAAATTCATATATAGAATATATAATCATTAAAAATCAATTGATTCCCAATAAAAACTGTATCCATGCTCTATATTCATCTAATACTAATAGAGAACATCATATTCTAATATTAATCTTATAGATCCATCAGATGGTCCCTGTATATGGAATGAAAGACCAATTTGGTGTGAATGTGTTGACAGAAACCCAACTGCCTAACAGTCACCTTAAAGTGCTAATTAAGATTTGTTACTGATAATATACAAATTACTAATATAGATGTGCAAAAAAGCAATTAAAAATTTAAAAACAAACTATGTTCTATAGTCAGGTTCTAGTACTCACAGCCAAAAATGTGAAATATCATTTACAGTGTCTGTGACACACACTCTGTACGAATAATCCATTACACATATGTCAAAACTAGATGAGATTTAGATTCTCACAAATGTACATAAAGTTCCGCATCTATATTATGTCCCCACAGATTTTTGGAACCCAATGATAAAATCATTCTGGATTCTATTTGTATTAACAGTGCAGTTCTATTCCCACCTCGGGATTGACAGCAATAGTTTTTATCCCATAAAAAGTAAAGGAACTACAATTACCTTCATGAACATCCCAGAAATGTTTGGCTAAAGGATATGATCGATCCTGATTCTTAATTGCTCTAAGATGTTGTAAGAACCTCACTTTTAATTTGTGGATAATGCTGCCCACATATTTTTTGTGGCAGCCACATTCTATCACATATACAACATACTCAGTGTCACAGGTTATACGATCAGTTATTTCACAGACCCTGCCCTCAAATGTGGTGTATGAATGAGTGTTGTACACATATTTGCAAGATTTACAATGACCACATTTCCAGAAGCCCAAAGTTTTCTTGGATAACCAGGATCGATTAACCTTGGAACAAAATAGACTCCTAGTGAGAAGATCTCCTAATGACCGGGTTTTACGATATGTGATCTAAGGATGTAAACCCACACTCTCTTTAATACAGGAGTCATGTCGCAAAACATGCCAATTTTTACGTATAATGTTATTCAATTCAGAGTGTTGTAGATTGAATTCAAGAAACAGCCTCGGAAGACATCGATTTCCTTGGGAGATATCATCTGTGCCTCCCGATTTAAAGAGTAATTTTTCTCTGGACATATTCAATACTCTCAGATGGGCATCATTTAGGATCTTCCAAGGATAACCTCTGTTTAGAAATCTTTGAATCATAGTGGCAATTTCAATGCTAAAGCATTCATCATCAGAACAAATTCTACGAGCACGCAAGAATTGACTGTAGGGAATGCTCCATTTTAGAGCTTTAGGATGACCACTATTCCCATGCAGAATGGAATTGCATGCAGTTGGTTTGCGAAATATAGTCATCTGCAAAGTCTCATTATGGACAGTTATCTGAACATCCAAAAATTCAATGGTACAGGTGCTATATTTTAAATCCAAATGAATGTTAAGCTCATTATTGTTGAGTATATTAACATATTGTACCAAGGAATGTTCATCACCATCCCAAATGAGAAAAAGGTCATCAATATATCTGACCCACAGAACAACTCGTTCCATATGGGCCTTATTAGAATCTGATCAAGCTATTTCCTTTTCCCACCAACCCATGTGCAGGTTTGCGTAAGTGGGGGCAAAAGAAGCTCCCATTGCTGTCCCCTGTTTCTGAAGATAATATTCATTATCAAATAGAAAGACATTATGGGTAAGGCGGAATCTCAACATGGTCAGAAGCATATTCGTGTGTTGGAAAAATTCAATTTTGCGGGTACCTAGGAAGGGTCTACAGGCCTGAATGCCATACTCGGGCATGATGGAAGTATAGAGGGAGGTTACATCCATAGTGACCAATAAAAAACTAGGTTGCCAAGGAATATTGTGTATTTTAGATAAGAAGTCATTTGTATCCCGCAAATATGAAGGCAATTCAGTTACATAGGGACATAGAAAAAGATCCAAATAGAGTGAGGTGTTCTCTAGGAAGGAGGAATTAATACTCACAATTGGTCGACCTGGGGGATGTTTCTTATTTTTATACATTTTGGGTGAGAAGTAAATGCATGGGATTTTAGGAAATTCGACTTTTAAGTAGAGATAATCATTTTGATCAATGAGGCCATTTATACGCCATGTATCCAACATCTCCCAATATATAGCTTGATATTCAATGGTGGGATTGGCACCTAATTTCTCATAGTGCTCCCTATTGGATAATTGGCGATAAGCCTCCTTGGTATAACTCTCTACATCCATGATCACAATATTGCCTCCTTTATCAGAGGGCTTAATGATGATAGTACAATTAGATTTCAAATCATTAAAATCTTTTCAATCCATAGCTGAAAAATTGGTTCTCTTCGATTTTTTACAATTCCAATTATTGCGAAAATTATCAATGTCATTGACTACCAATTTGTAAAAAGTGTCAATTAAGTTGCCACTAGGTAGCTGTGGATTGAATCTACTGGAAGGTTTCAATGCACTGGTATGATCAACTGTAAATTCCATAGTTTTCAAAATTTCATTATCAGTACCTCTGTTATTACCAATAGCATCATCTGTACTGATTAAATCACCAATCTCAACTAAATCAGGAACATCATCAATATGAAACCCAGAGAAAACAACCACGTTAATATTTGACACTGACTGGTTTGCCTGTGCCTTGTTGGAAAAATGCTTCATTAAACGCAATTTACGTGTAAATTTGTATAATTCTATTCGTGTATCAACATAGTCCCAATGCACATTCGGACAAAAATTCAACCCTAAATTGAGAATACGTTCTTGATTCTGAGTCAAATTAACCTTGGAAATATTCACAATATTGGAATTGTTAAACTGAGAACCTCCCTCTAGTCTTGATGTTTGTAATTTCTTCCTCTTCCCCCTCCGCGTCTTGTGCCTCCTCGACCTCGTCCTCTGTTCCTGTTTGATTGTGGCATGACTAGTTGCAATAGTCGCTTTTCCCAGTGAAAATCCAATTTATTCAAGTCCGAACTACAGAATTAAATTGCGCATTTGAACTTTCTGTTGTATTAATCTTATCTTGCGCTCTGAGAGTATTATATTTTCAAGCAAAAGTACAGATCCTTCCTAATTCATAATCTTTTTTGTCTCTATTAAATTTTAATGCTTTATGAGTTTTAATTTCATCTTTTTTCTTTGTAATACGTTCTTCCATTTTCACCAATAATTGTTGTGTTTCTTGTGAGTTACCCATTCTTTCCAACTCTTTCATTAACTGCTCAATTTTCTGTGTCGTTTAGCTTGAATGATCAAAGTATCCATCAGTTTAACAGAGCAGTCAGATGTATGCGATCTCCATTGCTCAAGTAAATCGGGATCCATGTCACCAAGGGTGGGCAATATTAAGATCCTTAGACCATTCTCTATATATTTGGTCAACGAGGTCGTCTCCCACCATTTTTTTAACTCTAGCATCTGTGCCTTTTCCAATTAAAAAATAATGTTGGATACGGTGCGAGTTTGAGGATTTGTAACTGTTGATGTCCCTTGAGCATTATCGAATAGGGTAACAGCTGCTTGTTCCCATATTACCCTTCCATTGGCCATGTTGAGCTATAATAGTCAGACTACTGTGATTTAAGGCCACACAAAAAAGAACAACCATACGTTGGAGTCCTCAATGTAAATACATATGCATATGCTCAACTTAACATAGGAGCGACCATCTTGAAATGCAAAAACTCCAAAAAGGAAAAGGAAAAGAAGAAAAAAAGAGGAAAAACAAAACTGTGTAAATATGTAATTCAAAAAATGTATATTTATATAACAGATCTATCATGTTTCTCCGAAAAAATATATATATTTTTTTTAAATCTATGTTTTAATAATGACTCAATAAATATTTAATAACATTTTATTGATCTCTATGTCTGTGACTCTTTCTTTTTACAGCATTTTTATTATTACATTTGAGGGGTAAAATGTGAAAATAAACAGTCAGAGATAAATTATGTTCTCTTAAAGAAAATATATAAAACACATATATGTCTGTTCTTCCTTTTCTCAGTTTACACCACGAAGCACAGTGGTAAACATAACCACATAAAGAGCTTGTATTTTATGTGATACATCTTTAACACATAAAATTTAACAGGACCCTAGATAGCACTGCAATCTCAGCTGCACCTTGGGAAATGTTTTAAAAACAAATGGTAAGTTCTCTAGGGGTGATGGCTTCAATGTCCAAGGAGACTTATTGTTCTTTTACTAGTGTTGCTTGGGGCTGTAGATCTCTCCAAAGCCCCCAACAACATTAGAAAAATAAATGGTGATGTCCCTGTGTCTTCTATGGAGATCACCAAAAATAAAATATATGTATGTAGCCTTCCCTGGGCATTATGGGGTATTATGGGGCGCTCCTTAAAGGAGCAATAAATAATAAATGTGAGGCTGGATGTCCTGGCCCCACCCAGGACACCCACTGTGTTTTTTATAAGAGTCATGGAGGAGCCCCAGGACCCCCACAACATAACTGGCTCCCTGCTAACAGTCCCATCGTATTTGTTTCTACAGGGTGAACCAGTGCCCAACCATTTTTTTTTATTTTGGGGGCCACAAGGAGAACCCTTGGGCTCCCATAGCCCCACTGGCATTGCCTTTTTGGAAACAAAAGTGACATGCCCCGGTGCCTACCTGAGGCATGCCACAACTATAACCATTTTTTTAGTGGTGTGCCTCTGTGCCCATCTGGGGCATCCCAAAGTTTTCTTTTGTTCCCATAGGGTGGAAGCAATCAAAGTATTTTCCTGCCGGAGAGCATGGGCAGGGAAATATGCTCCCACAGGCTGGAGCAGCTTTGTGCATTAATTGCTCAAAAACTACTGAATGGCTTTACACCAAAACAGAAAAAGCACTCTTTCTGGACCAAGATCTATCTTTCTGCCAAATCTGGTGTAAATATGTTCAGCAGTTTGGGCTGCTGCTGTGTCTAAATTACCTATGAAAAATGAATGGGGGAAATGCATTTTGGGGTCCTCCCTTGTTCTCAGTCACCGCTTGACGGATCACTCCAAACCTTTCCATAGGCAAATTAGTCATAAAGCAGCACTGTTTTGGAAAGTTTTGTGGAAATTTGTCAAATGGCACCACAATTATTAGCAACACAATAAAGGCATTTCCTATGGAAATATGATCCTACTATAATACTATATATATATATATATATATGTGTACACACACACACACACACATATGTATATATTTTTTTTTTATGTTATAAAAAAGTGTATAAGCAATATAGTCTTTAGTCAATCTAAACCTGTAAAGAGCTAGGGCTGTTTGGCATACTAGTGTGGCCAGCATGAGCAGGGTTGCATTCAAGGGAGACCTATGTTCAAGCAAAAAAATCAAATTCAGTAGTCAGTCTAGCACTTGCAAACCAGTGCCCTTGGCTCTAAATGGGGGGATCACCTGGACCTAGCACTCACCGTGTTAAAAAGGTCTCACAGAGGCAGTGATCATGTGTTGTGTAGCATAGCATAGCTGAAAGTTTTCAGGATTCTGATAGTGATCTCTTGTGGTCAGCAGTGGAAGTGAAAAAGGTGCCACATCAGTGCGAGAAGTGGAAAGGGATCGGGCTGGTATAGTTTTCTTTGCCTGGGGTCAATGGAGTTAGGCGTCTTGAGGAAGGCCACAGAAGGTGGTTCGTACTTTTAATAGAACACTGCACTCTCTGAAGATGGTGGTCTCTATTTATTGCAAAAGCAGTACATGAATGTTAAAATGAAAAACACAGTGGTAGATGATTTAGAAATAATTACACAGCTAATAGTGCTATCCCATGACCCATATTTAGGATGAAGCCGCTGGAGAATGCTGTGTCTTTCCATATAATTCAAAAGTCTTTCCCTTAGGTTATAAATAGGAAAGAGATGGGTATACTCGTACAGTGGATGAATTGTACTAGTTCTAACTAGGACAGCAAATTGTGTGATCCTGGGCAATTCACCTTACTTCACTGTAGGAAGTTGGCTCTGTATGTGCTATTTCAAAGTAAGGAATAGCATGCACAGAGTCCAAGGGTTCCCCTTAGAGGTAAAATAGTGGTAAAAAGAGATAATACTAATGCTCTATTTTGTGGTAGTGTGGTCGAGCAGTAGGCTTATCCAAGGAGTAGTGTTAAGCATTTGTTGTACATACACATAGACAATAAATGAGGTACACACACTCAGAGACAAATCCAGCCAATAGGTTTTGTTATAGAAAAATATATTTTCTTAGTTTATTTTAAGAACCACAGGTTCAAATTTAACATGTAATATCTTGTTTGAAAGGTATTGCAGGTAAGTACATTAGGAACTTTGAATCATTTCAATTGCATGTATACTTTTCAAGTTATTCACAAATAGCTACTTTAAAAGTGGACACAGTGCAATTTTCACAGTTCCTGGGGGAGGTAAGTTTTTGTTAGTTTTACCAGGTAAGTAAGACACTTACAGGGTTCAGTTCTTGGTCCAAGGTAGCCCACCGTTGGGGGTTCAGAGCAACCCCAAAGTCACCACACCAGCAGCTCAGGGCCGGTCAGGTGCAGAGTTCAAAGAGGTGCCCAAAACGCATAGGCTCCAATGGAGAGAAGGGGGTGCCCCGGTTCCGGTCTGCTTGCAGGTAAGTACCCGCGTCTTCGGAGGGCAGACCAGGGGGGTTTTGTAGGGCACCGGGGGGGACACAAGTCCACACAGAAATTTCACCCTCAGCGGCGCGGGGGCGGCCGGGTGCAGTGTTAGAACAAGCATCAGGTTCGCAATGTAAGTCAATGAGAGATCAAGGGATCTCTTCAGCGCTGCAGGCAGGCAAGGGGGGGCTTCCTCGGGGAAACCTCCACCTGGGCAAGGGAGAGGGACTCCTGGGGGTCACTTCTGCAGTGAAAGTCCGGTCCTTCAGGTCCTGGGGGCTGCGGGTGCAGGGTCTTTTCCAGGCGTCGGGACTTAGGTTTCAGAGAGTCGCGGTCAGGGGAAGCCTCGGGATTCCCTCTGCAGGCGGCGCTGTGGGGGCTCAGGGGGGACAGGTTTTGGTACTCACAGTCGTAGAGTAGTCCGGGGGTCCTCCCTGAGGTGTTGGTTCTCCACCAGCCGAGTCGGGGTCGCCGGGTGCAGTGTTGCAAGTCTCACGCTTCTTGCGGGGAGTTGCAGGGTTCTTTAAAGCTGCTCCTTTGGATAAAGTGGCAGTCTTTTTGGAGCAGGTCCGCTGTCCTCGGGAGTTTCTTGTCGTCGTCGAAGCAGGGCAGTCCTCAGAGGATTCAGAGGTCGCTGGTCCCTTTGGAAGGCGTCGCTGGAGCAGAGTTCTTTGGAAGGCAGGAGACAGGCCGGTGAGTTTCTGGAGCCAAGGCAGTTGTTGTCTTCTGGTCTTCCTCTGCAGAGGTTTTCAGCTAGGCAGTCCTTCTTCTTGTTGTTGCAGGAATCTAATTTTCTAGGGTTCAGGGTAGCCCTTAAATACTAAATTTAAGGGCGTGTTTAGGTCTGGGGGGTTAGTAGCCAATGGCTACTAGCCCTGAGGGTGGGTACACCCTCTTTGTGCCTCCTCCCAAGGGGAGGGGGTCACAATCCTAACCCTATTGGGGGAATCCTCCATCTGCAAGATGGAGGATTTCTAAAAGTTAGAGTCACCTCAGCTCAGGACACCTTAGGGGCTGTCCTGACTGGCCAGTGACTCCTCCTTGTTGCTTTCTTTGTTTCCTCCAGCCTTGCCGCCAAAAGTGGGGGCCGTGGCCGGAGGGGGCGGGCAACTCCACTAAGCTGGAGTGCCCTGCTGTGCTGTGACAAAGGGGTGAGCCTTTGAGGCTCACCGCCAGGTGTTACAGCTCCTGCCTGGGGGAGGTGTTAGCATCTCCACCCAGTGCAGGCTTTGTTACTGGCCTCAGAGTGACAAAGGCACTCTCCCCATGAGGCCAGCAACATGTCTCTAGTGTGGCAGGCTGCTGGAACCAGTCAGCCTACACAGATAGTCGGTTAAGTTTCAGGGGGCACCTCTAAGGTGCCCTCTGGGGTGTATTTTGCAATAAAATGTACACTGGCATCAGTGTGCATTTATTGTGCTGAGAAGTTTGATACCAAACTTCCCAGTTTTCAGTGTAGCCATTATGGTGCTGTGGAGTTCGTGTTTGACAAACTCCCAGACCATATACTCTTATGGCTACCCTGCACTTACAATGTCTAAGGTTTTGTTTAGACACTGTAGGGGTACCATGCTCATGCACTGGTACCCTCACCTATGGTATAGTGCACCCTGCCTTAGGGCTGTAAGGCCTGCTAGAGGGGTGACTGACCTATACTTGCATAGGCAGTGAGAGGCTGGCATGGCACCCTGAGGGGAGTGCCATGTCGACTTACTCGTTTTGTTCTCACTAGCACACACAAGCTGGCAAGCAGTGTGTCTGTGCTGAGTGAGAGGTCTCCAGGGTGGCATAAGACATGCTGCAGCCCTTAGAGACCTTCCTTGGCATCAGGGCCCTTGGTACTAGAAGTACCAGTTACAAGGGACTTATCTGGATGCCAGGGTCTGCCAATTGTGGATACAAAAGTACAGGTTAGGGAAAGAACACTGGTGCTGGGGCCTGGTCAGCAGGCCTCAGCACACTTTCAATTGTAAACATAGCATCAGCAAAGGCAAAAAGTCAGGGGGCAACCATGCCAAGGAGGCATTTCCTTACACAACCCCCCCCCCAAACGAAAGAGGATGAGACTAACCTTTCCCAAGAGAGTCTTCATTTTCTAAGTGGAAGAACCTGGAAAGGCCATCTGCATTGGCATGGGCAGTCCCAGGTCTGTGTTCCACTATAAAGTCCATTCCCTGTAGGGAGATGGACCACCTCAACAGTTTAGGATTTTCACCTTTCATTTGCATCAGCCATTTGAGAGGTCTGTGGTCAGTTTGAACTAGGAAGTGAGTCCCAAAGAGGTATGGTCTCAGCTTCTTCAGGGACCAAACCACAGCAAAGGCCTCCCTCTCAATGGCACTCCAATGCTGCTCCCTGGGGAGTAACCTCCTGCTAATGAAAGCAACAGGCTGGTCAAGGCCATCATCATTTGTTTGGGACAAAACTGCCCCTATCCCATGTTCAGAGGCATCTGTCTGCACAATGAACTGCTTAGAATAATCTGGAGCTTTTAGAACTGGTGCTGAGCACATTGCTTGTTTCAGGGTATCAAAGGCCTGTTGGCATTCCACAGTCCAGTTCACTTTCTTGGGCATTTTCTTGGAGGTGAGTTCAGTGAGGGCTGTCACAATGGATCCATATCCCTTCACAAACCTCCTGTAGTACCCAGTCAAGCCAAGGAATGCCCTGACTTGAGTCTGGGTTTTTGGAGCTACCCAGTCCAGAATAGTCTGGATCTTGGGTTGGAGTGGCTGAACTTGGCCTCCACCTACAAGGTGGCCCAAGTAAACCACAGTTCCCTGCCCTATCTGGCATTTGGATGCCTTGATAGAGAGGCCTGCAGATTGCAGAGCCTTCAAAACCTTCTTCAGGTGGACCAGGTGATCCTGCCAGGTGGAGCTAAAGACAGCAATATCATCAAGATAAGCTGTGCTAAAGGACTCCAAACCAGCAAGGACTTGATTCACCAACCTTTGGAAGGTGGCAGGGGCATTCTTTAAACCAAAGGGCATAACAGTAAACTGATAATGCCCATCAGGTGTGGAGAATGCTGTTTTCTCTTTTGCTCCAGGTGCCATTTTTATTTGCCAGTACCCTGCTGTCAAGTCAAAGGTACTTAAGAATTTGGCAGCACCTAATTTGTCTATGAGCTCATCAGCTCTAGGAATTGGATGAGCATCTGTCTTGGTGACAGAGTTGAGCCCTCTGTAGTCCACACAAAACCTCATCTCTTTCTTTCCATCTTTGGTGTGAGGTTTGGGGACTAAGACCACTGGGCTAGCCCAGGGGCTGTCAGAGCGCTCAATTACTCCCAATTCCAGCATCTTGTGGACTTCCACCTTGATGCTTTCCTTAACATGGTCAGACTGTCTAAAGATTTTGTTTTTGACAGGCATGCTGTCTCCTGTGTCCACATCATGGGTACACAGGTGTGTCTGACCAGGGGTTAAGGAGAAGAGTTCAGGAAACTGTTGTAGGACTCTCCTACAATCAGCTTGCTGTTGGCCAGAGAGGGTGTCTGAGTAGATCACTCCATCCACTGAGCCATCTTTTGGGTCTGATGACAGAAGATCAGGGAGAGGTTCACTCTCTGCCTCCTGATCCTCATCTGTTACCATCAACAGATTTACATCAGCCCTGTCATGGAAGAGCTTAAGGCGGTTCACATGGATCACCCTCTTGGGGCTCCTGCTTGTGCCCAGGTCCACCAGGTAGGTGACCTGACTCTTCCTTTCAAGTACTGGGTAAGGGCCACTCCATTTGTCCTGGAGTGCCCTGGGAGCCACAGGCTCCAGAACCCAGACTTTCTGCCCTGGTTGGAACTCAACCATTGCAGCCTTTTGGTCATACCAAAACTTCTGGAGCTGTTGGCTGGCCTCCAGGTTTTTGGTTGCCTTTTCCATGTACTCTGCCATTCTAGAGAGAAGGCCAAGTACATAGTCCACTATGTCTTGTTTAGGCTCATGAAGAGGTCTCTCCCAGCCTTCTTTAACAAGAGCAAGTGGTCCCCTTACAGGGTGACCAAACAGAAGTTCAAAGGGTGAGAATCCTACTCCCTTCTGTGGCACCTCTCTGTAAGCAAATAGCAGACATGGCAGGAGGACATCCCATCTCCTTTTGAGTTTTTCTGGGAGCCCCATGATCATGCCTTTTAATGTCTTGTTGAATCTCTCAACTAAGCCATTAGTTTGTGGATGGTATGGTGTAGTGAATTTGTAAGTCACTCCACACTCATTCCACATGTGTTTTAGGTATGCTGACATGAAGTTGGTACCTCTGTCAGACACCACCTCCTTAGGGAAACCCACTCTGGTAAAGATACCAATGAGGGCCTTGGCTACTGCAGGGGCAGTAGTCGACCTAAGGGGAATAGCTTCAGGATACCTAGTAGCATGATCCACTACTACTAGGATGTACATATTTCCTGAGGCTGTGGGAGGTTCTAGTGGACCAACTATGTCCACACCCACTCTTTCAAAGGGGACCCCCACCACTGGAAGTGGAATGAGGGGGGCCTTTGGGTGCCCACCTGTCTTACCACTGGATTGACAGGTGGGGCAGGAGAGGCAAAACTCCTTAACCTTCTGGGACATATTGGGCCAGTAGAAGTGGTTGACTAACCTCTCCCACGTCTTGGTTTGTCCCAAATGCCCAGCAAGGGGAATATCATGGGCTAAGGTCAGAATAAACTCTCTGAACGACTGAGGCACTACCACTCTCCTAGTGGCACCAGGTTTGGGGTCTCTGGCCTCAGTGTACAGGAGTCCATCTTCCCAATAGACCCTATGTGTTCCATTTTTCTTGCCCTTGGACTCTTCAGCAGCTTGCTGCCTAAGGCCTTCAAGAGAGGGACAGGTTTCTTGTCCCTTACACAGCTCCTCCCTTGAGGGTCCCCCTGGGCCTAAGAGCTCAACCTGATAAGGTTCAAGCTCCAAAGGCTCAGTTCCCTCAGAGGGCAGAACTTCTTCCTGAGAAGAGAGGTTCTCTTTTTCTGACTGTGTTGCAGTTGGTTTCCCAACTGACTTTCCTTTTCTCTTGGTAGGCTGGGCCTTTCTTCCAGACTCCAGCTCTACTTTTTCACCCTGTGCCTTGCATTGTGCTCCTGTTTTTACACACACCAGTTCAGGGATACCCAGCATGGCTGCATGGGTTTTTAGTTCTACCTCAGCCCATGCTGAGGACTCCAGGTCATTTCCAAGCAGACAGTCTACTGGGATGTTTGAGGAGACCACCACCTGTTTCAGGCCATTGACCCCTCCCCATTCTAAAGTTACCATTGCCATGGGATGTGCTTTAGTTTGATTGTCAGCGTTGGTGACTGTATAGGTTTTTCCAGTCAGGTATTGGCCAGGGGAAACCAGTCTCTCTGTCACCATGGTGACACTGGCACCTGTATCCCTCAGGCCCTCTACACTTGTCCCATTAATAAAGAGCTGCTGCCTGTATTTTTGCATGTTAGGAGGCCAGGCAGCTAGTGTGGCTAAATCCACCCCACCCTCAGAGACTAGAGTAGCTTCAGTGTGGACCCTGATTTGCTCTGGGCACACTGTTGATCCCACTTGGAGACTGGCCATTCCCGTGTTACCTGGATTGGAGTTTGGAGTGGAACCTTTCTTGGGACAGGCCTTGTCTCCAGTTTGGTGTCCAGGCTGATTACAGCTACGACACCAGGCCTTTTTGGGATCAAAGTTTTTACCCTTGTACCCAGGATTGTTTTGTGAAGAGGCTCTGGGCCCACCCTCCTGTGCAGGTTTTTGGGGGCCTGTAGAAGACTCTTTACTATTTTTATTTTTGGCTGTCTCACCACCTTTCCCCTGGGGAGGTTTTGTGACCCCTTTCTTTTGGTCACCCCCTGTGGAAGTTTTGGACACCCTAGTCTTGACCCAATGGTCCGCCTTCTTTCCCAATTCTTGGGGAGAAATTGGTCCTAGGTCTACCAGATGCTGATGCAGTTTATCATTGAAACAATTACTTAACAGGTGTTCTTTCACAAATAAATTGTACAGCCCATCATAATTACTTACACCACTGCCTTGAATCCAACCATCTAGTGTTTTTACTGAGTAGTCTACAAAGTCAACCCAGGTCTGGCTCGAGGTTTTTTGAGCCCCCCTGAATCTAATCCTATACTCCTCAGTGGAGAATCCAAAGCCCTCAATCAGGGTACCCTTCATGAGGTCATAAGATTCTGCATCTTTTCCAGAGAGTGTGAGGAGTCTATCCCTACACTTTCCTGTGAACATTTCCCAAAGGAGAGCACCCCAGTGAGATCTGTTCACTTTTCTGGTTACACAAGCCCTCTCAAAAGCTGTGAACCATTTGGTGATGTCATCACCATCTTCATATTTAGTTACAATCCCTTTAGGGATTTTCAACATGTCAGGAGAATCTCTGACCCTATTTATGTTGCTGCCACCATTGATGGGTCCTAGGCCCATCTCTTGTCTTTCCCTCTCTATGGCTAGGATCTGTCTTTCCAAAGCCAATCTTTTGGCCATCCTGGCTAACTGGATGTCCTCTTCACTGGAGTTATCCTCAGTGATTTCAGAGTTGTTGGTCCCTCCTGTGAGAGGACCAGCATCTCTGACTATTATTTGTGGAGTCAGGGCTTGAGAAGCCCTGCTCTCCCTAAGTAGGACTGGAGGGGGGGAATTTTCCTCCAAGTCACTATCTTCATCCTCTGAGTTGCCACCCTCAGAGGGGTTGGCCTTTTCAAACTCTGCCAAAAGCTCCTGGAGCTGTATTTTGGTAGGTTTGGGGCCCATTGCTATTTTCTTTAGTTTACAGAGTGACCTTAGCTCTCTCATCTGTAGATGGAGGTAAGGTGTGGTGTCGAGTTCCACCACAGTCACATCTGTGCTAGACATTTTGCTTCTAAAAGTTGGAATACTTTTTAAGAATCTAAAACTGGTTCTAGAATCTAATTCAAACTTTTACAAGCTTTTAAACTCTAAAAGAAATGCTAAACAGGATCTAACACAAGGCCCTAGCAGGTCTTTTAAGAATTTAGAAAACTTTTCAAATTGCAAAAATCAATTTCTAATGACAATTTTGGAATTTGTCGTGTGATCAGGTATTGGCTGAGTAGTCCAGCAAATGCAAAGTATTGTACCCCACCGCTGATCCACCAATGTAGGAAGTTGGCTCTGTATGTGCTATTTCAAAGTAAGGAATAGCATGCACAGAGTCCAAGGGTTCCCCTTAGAGGTAAAATAGTGGTAAAAAGAGATAATACTAATGCTCTATTTTGTGGTAGTGTGGTCGAGCAGTAGGCTTATCCAAGGAGTAGTGTTAAGCATTTGTTGTACATACACATAGACAATAAATGAGGTACACACACTCAGAGACAAATCCAGCCAATAGGTTTTGTTATAGAAAAATATCTTTTCTTAGTTTATTTTAAGAACCACAGGTTCAAATTTAACATGTAATATCTTGTTTGAAAGGTATTGCAGGTAAGTACATTAGGAACTTTGAATCATTTCAATTGCATGTATACTTTTCAAGTTATTCACAAATAGCTACTTTAAAAGTGGACACAGTGCAATTTTCACAGTTCCTGGGGGAGGTAAGTTTTTGTTAGTTTTACCAGGTAAGTAAGACACTTACAGGGTTCAGTTCTTGGTCCAAGGTAGCCCACCGTTGGGGGTTCAGAGCAACCCCAAAGTCACCACACCAGCAGCTCAGGGCCGGTCAGGTGCAGAGTTCAAAGAGGTGCCCAAAACGCATAGGCTCCAATGGAGAGAAGGGGGTGCCCCGGTTCCGGTCTGCTTGCAGGTAAGTACCCGCGTCTTCGGAGGGCAGACCAGGGGGGTTTTGTAGGGCACCGGGGGGGACACAAGTCCACACAGAAATTTCACCCTCAGCGGCGCGGGGGCGGCCGGGTGCAGTGTTAGAACAAGCGTCGGGTTCGCAATGTAAGTCAATGAGAGATCAAGGGATCTCTTCAGCGCTGCAGGCAGGCAAGGGGGGGCTTCCTCGGGGAAACCTCCACCTGGGCAAGGGAGAGGGACTCCTGGGGGTCACTTCTGCAGTGAAAGTCCGGTCCTTCAGGTCCTGGGGGCTGCGGGTGCAGGGTCTTTTCCAGGCGTCGGGACTTAGGTTTCAGAGAGTCGCGGTCAGGGGAAGCCTCGGGATTCCCTCTGCAGGCGGCGCTGTGGGGGCTCAGGGGGGACAGGTTTTGGTACTCACAGTCGTAGAGTAGTCCGGGGGTCCTCCCTGAGGTGTTGGTTCTCCACCAGCCGAGTCGGGGTCGCCGGGTGCAGTGTTGCAAGTCTCACGCTTCTTGCGGGGAGTTGCAGGGTTCTTTAAAGCTGCTCCTTTGGATAAAGTTGCAGTCTTTTTGGAGCAGGTCCGCTGTCCTCGGGAGTTTCTTGTCGTCGTCGAAGCAGGGCAGTCCTCAGAGGATTCAGAGGTCGCTGGTCCCTTTGGAAGGCGTCGCTGGAGCAGAGTTCTTTGGAAGGCAGGAGACAGGCCGGTGAGTTTCTGGAGCCAAGGCAGTTGTTGTCTTCTGGTCTTCCTCTGCAGGGGTTTTCAGCTAGGCAGTCCTTCTTCTTGTTGTTGCAGGAATCTAATTTTCTAGGGTTCAGGGTAGCCCTTAAATACTAAATTTAAGGGCGTGTTTAGGTCTGGGGGGTTAGTAGCCAATGGCTACTAGCCCTGAGGGTGGGTACACCCTCTTTGTGCCTCCTCCCAAGGGGAGGGGGTCACAATCCTAACCCTATTGGGGGAATCCTCCATCTGCAAGATGGAGGATTTCTAAAAGTTAGAGTCACCTCAGCTCAGGACACCTTAGGGGCTGTCCTGACTGGCCAGTGACTCCTCCTTGTTGCTTTCTTTGTTTCCTCCAGCCTTGCCGCCAAAAGTGGGGGCCGTGGCCGGAGGGGGCGGGCAACTCCACTAAGCTGGAGTGCCCTGCTGTGCTGTGACAAAGGGGTGAGCCTTTGAGGCTCACCGCCAGGTGTTACAGCTCCTGCCTGGGGGAGGTGTTAGCATCTCCACCCAGTGCAGGCTTTGTTACTGGCCTCAGAGTGACAAAGGCACTCTCCCCATGAGGCCAGCAACATGTCTCTAGTGTGGCAGGCTGCTGGAACCAGTCAGCCTACACAGATAGTCGGTTAAGTTTCAGGGGGCACCTCTAAGGTGCCCTCTGGGGTTTATTTTGCAATAAAATGTACACTGGCATCAGTGTGCATTTATTGTGCTGAGAAGTTTGATACCAAACTTCCCAGTTTTCAGTGTAGCCATTATGGTGCTGTGGAGTTCGTGTTTGACAAACTCCCAGACCATATACTCTTATGGCTACCCTGCACTTACAATGTCTAAGGTTTTGTTTAGACACTGTAGGGGTACCATGCGCATGCACTGGTACCCTCACCTATGGTATAGTGCACCCTGCCTTAGGGCTGTAAGGCCTGCTAGAGGGGTGACTGACCTATACTTGCATAGGCAGTGAGAGGCTGGCATGGCACCCTGAGGGGAGTGCCATGTCGACTTACTCGTTTTGTTCTCACTAGCACACACAAGCTGGCAAGCAGTGTGTCTGTGCTGAGTGAGAGGTCTCCAGGGTGGCATAAGACATGCTGCAGCCCTTAGAGACCTTCCTTGGCATCAGGGCCCTTGGTACTAGAAGTACCAGTTACAAGGGACTTATCTGGATGCCAGGGTCTGCCAATTGTGGATACAAAAGTACAGGTTAGGGAAAGAACACTGGTGCTGGGGCCTGGTCAGCAGGCCTCAGCACACTTTCAATTGTAAACATAGCATCAGCAAAGGCAAAAAGTCAGGGGGCAACCATGCCAAGGAGGCATTTCCTTACATTCACTATATCTCATTTTTCCCTGCCCATTCAATGTGGGATTACATTGACATAAATCAATTCCACGTAGAAGCTATGTATATAGCCTTCATAGTATTTAGTTTAACGGGCAATAATGTTGCTTGTCAAATAACAATATTGCCCATACATACAGTGTTCAAGATCAACTCAGTCACTTGATTCACCCATGACAACTTCATCAAGGCACTAGGGATTTGTGAATGTTTTTAGCTTCATGTTTAGAGAATATTACTTATAATAAGTTTTACTCAAGTTTTTTTCCAAATTAAAAAAATTCTTTAACATTGCTTTACATGACGTTTGCTGTGATTTACTTGTTTTGGCTCCCGTTGGGGTAAGCAAGACCCCTGGCTTGGTTGTCTCTACGAGTGGTTCCCAAACATCTTAGGACCATGACCCATATCGTTAGAAGAACAAAATTTCACGACCCACCTACCTTTAATGGACATAAAGCGGGCAAGCTTTTGATGCAACTAAAACATTGTGTCTGCTGCTACCAACAGAACAGAAGTTTGTCTGACGACATGGCCTGACATTTGACCTCTGCCCTTGAAGTGCAGCAAATGTGACAAAATAAGTACAGAATTTAAAGACAGCAGACTTTCCAACTCCATCCTCATGAAGAAATAAAAATAAAGATGTTGGAGCTGGATGTTGAGGAAATATATATATATATATATATATATATATATATATATATATATATATACTGATAGACTTGACAGCCTTAGGGTGGTCACCCCCTAACTTTTTAGCAGCCTCGCTCCACTTTTTAGATACTGTTTTTGCTGGTTTTAAGACTCTGCACACTTTACCACTGCTAACCAGTGCCAAAGTGCATGTGCTCTCTCCCTTTAAACATGGTAACATTGGATCCTACCCAATTGGACTATTTAATTTACTCATAAGTCACTCATAAGTCCCTAATAGAGTGCACTATGTGTGCCCAGGGCCTGTAGATCAAATGCTACTAGTGGGCCTGCAGCTCTGATTGTGCCAACCACTTAAGTAGCCCGTTAACCTTGTCTCAGGGTTGTGTGTGCAGTTTCACAGCCAATTCAACTTGGCATTTAAAAGTAATTGCCAAGCCTAAAACTCCCCTTTTTCTACATATAAGACACCCCTAAGGTATGCCCTAGGTAACCCATAGGGCAGGGTGCTGTGTAGACAAAAGACAGGACATGTACCTATGTAGTTTACATGTCCTGGTAGTGTAAAATTCCTAAATTTGTTTTTAAACTGCTGTGAGGCCTGCTCCCTTCATAGGCTAACATTGGGGCTGCCCTCATACATTGTTTGAGTGGTAGCTGCTGATCTGAAAGGAGTAGGAAGGTCATATTTAGTATGGCCAGAATGGTGACATTAAATCCTGCTGACTGATGAAGTTGGATTTAATATTACTATTTTAGAAATGCCACTTTTAGAAAGTGAGCATTTCTCTGCACTTAAATCTTTCTGTGCCTTACAATCCACGTCTGGTTGGGTTTAGTTGACAGCTCCTTGTGCGTTCACTCAGACACACCCCAAACACAGGGTACACAGCCTCACTTGCATACATCTGCATTTTGAATGGGCCTTCCTGGGCTGGGAGGGTGGAGGGCCTGCTCTCACACAAAGGACTGCCACACCCCCTACTGGGACCCTGGCAGACAGGATTGAACTGAAAGGGGACCTGGTGCCCTTCTAAGCCACTCTTTGAAGTCTCCCCCACTTCAAAGGCACATTTCGGTATATAAACAGGGCCTCTGCCCCTACCAACTCAGACACTTCCTGGAGAAGAAACTTGTAACCAGAACCTGCATCCTGCCAAGAAGAACTGCTTGGCTGCCCAAAGGACTCACCTGACTGCTTTCTGTGAAGGACTGCTGTCTTGCTGTTGACCTGTTGCCTTGCTGCTCTCTGGCTGAGGTGAAGAAGTGCTCTCCAAGGGCTTGGATAGAGCTTGCCTCCTGTTCCCTGAAGTCTCAGGACCAAAAAGACTTCGGGGGTCATTCCAACCCTGGCGGTCGGTGTTAAAGCGGCGGCCAACACGCCAACAGGCAGGCGGTCAAAAAAATGGAATTCTGACCCTGGCGGGAACCGCCAACACAGACCGCCACTTTAACACTCCGACCGCCACGGCGGGACAAACAAACAGCGCAGCGGTCACCGCCAACAGACAGGCGGCAGACAATGTACCGCCCACCCTATCACAACTCACCAATTCGCCACCTTTTCCGGGGCGGGAGCCCCGCCGATAAAAACACAGCGGAAACAGACTACGAACGGGAAAACGCTCACCACTACACACTCCACGAGGAATCTGGACAGCATGGAACCCGAATTAAACATCCTACCAGCTATTGTCTACCTGCTCCTCTACCAGGAGCACGAACGCCGGCGCAGAAGACATCGGTGAGTACTGCACCTACGACACAGGGGAGGGGGGAGGAGAAAAGATTACGGGCACACACATACGTGACACCCCACCCCCCCCAACTACCTACACATCAATGCAGAGCAACAACTCAGAGTGACACCCCCCAAACCCCCCGGAAGAATGCAAAGACAAAATAATATGATCATTAATTTCAAATATATTGTAAGGCTAAGTAAAAAATTTATTCGAACATCTTATAACTATATACACTAATGTAAATTGTCTAGTCAAAATTAGCTTCCAGTCATTGTACGTGGGCCAAGGCTCCTCAACACATGGGCAAAGCCCACACAGGAGACCCAAATCCATTGGAGAGAACACTGCAGGGGCATCAGATAGGAAAACTACAGGCACCTCAGGGGGAAGGGAAGGGGGGGCACCTCAGCCACATGAGTCCACGACGCCAGATCCACGAGGGGCCTCCATGGCCACTGTACAATCCTGGGGAGTGCAAAGCCACAGTCTCTCAAGTCTCTAGAGTGGGTGGATTGCCCACTGTGCCATCCTGGGGAGTGCAAAGCCACAGTCTCACAAGTCTCTACAGTGGGTGGGTTGCCCACTGTGCCATCCTGGGGAGTGCAAAGCCACAGTCTCTCAAGTCTCTACAGTGGGTGGGTTGCCCACTGCCATATCCTGGGGAGTGCAAAGCCACAGTCTCACAAGTCTCTACAGTGGGGGGGTTGCCCACTGTTCAATCATGGGGAGTGCAAAGCCACAGTCTCTCAAGTCTCTACAGTGGGTGGGTTGCCCACTGCCATATCCTGGGGAGTGCAAAGCCACAGTCTCACAAGTGGATAACAGTCTCCACTGGTTCTGGAGGGGGCATGGTACCCAGAGTGCATCATTCGCCCCGTGACGGACTCAGTTGCGTCAGTGCCCTTGCCGCTCATGGGCCAGCGGTGCTTGAGTTGGCGGTGCCCTGTTCAGCGGTGCTTGAGACGGCGGTGCCCTTTTCAGCGGTGCTTGAGACGGCGGTGCCCTGTTCAGCGGTGCTTGAGTTGGCGGTGCCCTGTTCAGCGGTGCTTGAGACGGCGGTGCCCTGTTCAGCGGTGCCCTGTTCAGCGGTGCTTGAGTTGGCGGTGCCCTGTTCAGCAGTGCTTGAGATGGCGGTGCCCTGTTCAGCGGTGCTTGAGTTGGCGGTCTCCATTGCAGGGTCTCAGTGGCTGGCGGTCCTTCATGGCCCAGCGGCCCTTGTGCTGGCGGTCCTTCATGGCCCAGCGGGGCTTGTGCTGGTGGTCCTTCATGGCCCAGCAGGCCTTGTGCTAGCGGTCCTTCATGGCCCAGCGGGGCTAGTGCTGGCGGTGGCCTCCTGGGCAGCTGGGCTGGTGCTGGCAGTGGCCTCCTGGGCAGCTGGGCTGGTGCTGGCGGTGACCTCCTGGCCTGCGGGGCTGGTGCTGGCGTGGCCTCCTGGCCAGCGGGGCTAGTGCTGGCGGTCCTGTCCTGGGCAGCTGGGCTTGTGCTGGCAGTCCTGTCCTGGGCAGCTGGGGTTGTGCTGGAGGTGGGCTCCTGGGCAGGTGGGCTGGTGCTGGTGGTCCTGGGCAGCTGGGCTTGTGCTGGAAGTGGGCTCCTGGGCATCGGGATGATGGCGGTCTTCTCCGCCGTGCTGCTCTTCCCAGACTTGCCGGGTTTCTTGTGGCCCTTCCCCACCTTGGAAGGTGTCACAGCTGACTCCACACTCCCACCGGGACCCCTGGGAGCGGGTTTGGTGGCTGGAGTCTTCCCCCTCTCCCGCCGGGCACTGGGCAACTTCTGATGCTTCACAGGTGGGGGACTGTCTGTGCTGTGGCTCCGTGCCACACTGGCTGCCCTGGTGGCCGGTGCACTCCAGATTCCGGTGACTACATGCACCACTGGTCCCGGAGATGTTGTGGCTGAGGTGCTAGTCCGGGACCTAGGAGACGGACGGGGTGGGGGAGGTGTGGGAAAGAGGTCAGGGGTGGACAGGAAAAGTTTTTGGGAGACACTGGGACGGGTAGCTGGAGGAGGGTTGGGAGTGGAGGAAGAGGTGGTGGTTGTAGGAGGTGTACATTTGGTGACTTTGGGTGAAGGTGCATGCGCTGGAGGCTGTCGTGAGGTGGATGGCTGTTGGGTGGGTGTGTGCCTGCGTTTGTGTACCTTGGGAGGGGGCGTCACAGACACACTGGGAGAGGACACAGGGGACGTGTGAATGGTAGTGGGGGTGGCGACTGCACGTGGTGGTGGGTGTGCTTGAGAGGGACGTAGTGGCTGTAGAGGTAGTGCATGCAGGTGTGAGTGTAGACGAGACAGGGAGGGAGGATGGAGAGGAGGAGGAGGGGGACACAGTGGAGGCAGTGGATGTTGGTGTGTCTGCATGTGTGTGATGCTTGAGTGAGTGCCTGTGGGATGTGTGGTGCTTATGTATGCCAGAGCTTCCCTTGTGTGTTGACGTGTGTGCATGCTGGTCTGTAGATGTGCTTGGGATAGGCTGAGGTAAAGGGGACTGGGTCTGGGTGGAGGAAGTTGGAGGGGGAGGCTAGAGACGGGGACAATGGCTGCCATCAGTGCTGAGGCCAGAGTCTGAAAAGCTCGCTGAAGGGTCGCCTGACCAGAATGAATGCCCTCCAGGAATGCATTTGTTTATTGCAACTGCCTCTCTACACCCTGGATGGCATTCAAAATGGTAGACTGCCCAACAGTGAGGGACCTGAGGAGGTCAATGGCCTCCTCACTGAGGGCAGCAGGGGTGACTGGGGCAGGGCCTGAGGTGCCTGGGGCGAAGGTGATGCCCACCCTCCTGGGTGAGTGGGCACGGGGCAAAGGCTGAGGGGCTGCTGGGAGGGTGGTGCTGGTAGGGGGGGTGGTGGTTGTACCTGTAGATGCGGGGGACACAGATGTTGCAGCCACCACAAGGGAGTACCCAACAGAGGACGAGTCTGTGTTGCTGGTGTCAGCTCCTGTCCCCGCTGTGGAGCTCCCCTCGCCCTCCGTCCCACTGGTGAACTCTGAGTCCGTAGTCTCGCCCTCCAGGGCCATGTGGGATGCAGCTCCCTAGTGCTCCGGTGCCACTGCTCCTCCGCCTGATGATGCTAATGCACACAAGAACAGGGAGACCACAAAAAGGGGGGGGATGACAGAAGAAAGACATGTTGAGTGCATGCATTACCACTACTGTTGGCGGACACGACAGACACAGAAGCCCCCTGCACTACGCCACGCTCTTGGGGTCCACTGTTCAATTCCTGGGACATGGCCTACAAGTCTATGGACGGCATCTGCACACATAGATGACACAGGGGCATGACTAGGTGTACTTGGCACTCTACAGAGGTGGGGTGGGTGCCACATGGCCTGCCTTACGGAGGGGCCTTGCCTACAGAACTCGCCCTGGCCTAGGGAAACCCACAGCCCACCTCCCCCACCCAGACACCTCCACTGCGCGCAAAGTCAGCAGAATGAGAGTGTACTCACCCCCTTGTTGCTGCTTTGATGCCCTCAAGCGCCCATCCAACTCCGGGTACGCCACCGCCAGGATCCTGAACATCAGAGGGGTCATGGTGCGACGGGCACCCCTCCCACGTTGGGAGGCCATCCCCAGCTGAGCCTCCGCCGTCTTCTTGCTCCAGCAGCGAATGTCCTCCCATCTTTTCCGGCAGTGGGTGTTCTGTCTGTGGTAGACCCCCAGGGTCCGGACGTCCTTGGCGATGGCACGCCAAATATCTTTTTTCTGGTGGGCGCTGACCAACATGAAAAAGAGAAGTTATTACCAACTGCACCGTCAAACTGATTGGCCCTCATCCCTACCCTTGCCATGTGGCACATGCATTCACCCTCTTTCATGCACGCAGCACTCTCCCTCCTTCCTTCTTGCATCCAGCCCTCTCCACACAGGCATAGCCCATAGAACATGCGCCCTGTGTACTTACCTGTTTGTCTGGAGGACCGTAGAGTAGCGTGTACTGGGGGAGGACCCCATCCACGAGCTTCTCTAACTCCTCCGATGTGAAGGAAGGGGCCCTTTCCCCAGACACTCGAGCCATTGTCTATTCCAGACCGAGGTCACAGCAGCACTTGCAGTGTAGGTCCTCACCTGTCGAAGATCAGGTATCGAGTGATTGAACAGATAGAAAATGGCGGTCATGTCCGTGGTGGGGTGTACCGTCACCGCTGGCGTACATCGTCATTGGCTCCTGGGACCCATAGGGTCTAATGTTAACCAATGCAGCATTGCGCCGCGGTCTTCGACTGCCTACCGCGACGGTGTACAATGCCAGCGCAGTTACCTCACATCCCATTGTCCCACTTTACAGGTCAGGCAGCCGCCATTTCAGGGGCCCACATGGCTTCCTTTTCAACTGCGTCACACATACCTAGGCCTAGACTCTACACACATACAGGCCATCTTTTGTGTAGGAATGGTGTTCTGTGTAAACTGTGGGTACGTACCTCCGAGTTGTTTGACTCTGTGCTCGTTGTTGTCCTTCATAGGCACCGTCCGCTGGGACATGTGAGGAGATGGCGGCACCTTCCGGTGTACCGACCGTTGGTGGACCTGTCGACAATGGAGGAGCGACATGCGATTATCACATACAGGCTTGACCGTACCACAATCCAGGAACTGTATACCCAGTTGGAGCCAGACCTGATGTCAGCAATCCACCATCCCACAGGAATCCCCCCTCAAGTGCAGGTGCTGTCAGTGCTCCATTTCCTTGCAAGTAGGTCTTTTCAAAAAACAGTGGCCATAGCATCAGGGATGTCCCAGCCTATGTTTTCCAATGTATTGTCTAAAGTGTTGTCTGCCCTTCTGAAACACATGCTGAGCTACATCGTTTTCCCTCAGGTGGAGGATTTGCCTACAGTGAAAGGTGATTTCTATACCCTGGGACACATCCCCAACATCATAGGTGCCATTGATGGGACGCATGTGGCTTTGGTCCCCCCCCCACAGGAGTGAACAGGTGTACAGAAACCGGAAGAGTTATCATTCCATGAATGTACAGATGGTATGTTTGGCAGACCAATACATCTCCCATGTGAATGCCATGTTCCCGGGCTCAGTGTATGACGCCTACATCCTGCGGAAAAGCAGCATCCCTTATGTGATGGGTCAACTCCAGAGGCACCGTGTGTGGCTATTAGGTGAGCACCTGGAAGCAAGTCAGTGGGAATGGTTGTCTGGGTCTGGGGATATCCCTCCAGGTTAGTGCGTGTCTAACAGTTGTCCCTCACCATTTGCAGGTGACTCTGGTTACCCCAACCTGTCATGGCTACTGACCCCAGTGAGGAATCCCAGGACAAGGGCAGAGGAACGCTACAATGAGGCCCATGGGCGAACTAGGAGGGTGATTGAGCGGACCTTCGGCCTCCTGAAGGCCAGGTTCAGGTGCCTCCATATGACAGGTGGATCCCTATTCTACTCACCAAAGAAGGTATGCCAGATCATCGTGGCCTGCTGTATGCTTCACAACTTGGCTTTGCGACGACAGGTGCCTTTTCTGCAGGAGGATGGTCCAGATGGCGGTGTTGTAGCAGGTGTGGAGCCTGTGGACAGTAAAGACGAGGAAGCAGAGGAAGAAGACGTGAACAACAGGGACTCAGTGATCCAGCAATATTTCCAGTGAGACACAGGTAAGACTACAGACCTGCCTACTACATGTACTTTGACACTACTACCTCTCTACTGTCTGTCATTTTCACCCAGTGTATGGTCACTGAGTTGTCACTTTCCCTTACGATTTCACAGATGTGGGTCCCACTGTGTATCATCTGCTTAGATTCCTCATGGACTAGAGCTGTGTGACATAGGTATGTTGACATTACAATTGAAAGAGCATTTTGTCACTGTAATTGCTAATACACTATATCGAAATCACAGACAGACTCCAGATTGTTTTGTGCTTTAAGTGTGTTTATTTAAGTGCTCAATATTGGAGGGGGTAGTGAAATGGTGAGGGGTGATGGTGGAGGAATGTCCATGGCAGAGTCCAGTCTATTAGTCTCACAGGTGCATTGCCCATATGGGCATGGGAAGTGGAGCAGGGGCAGTTTAAGTATGGACAGGGTGACAAAGTGGGACAGTAGGATGACAATCAGGGTGGTCTCATTTCTTGTCGGGGGTCTTGGCATTATGCTCTGTCTTTGTCCCTGATCTCAAGGACCGTTTGCAGGGTGGTTCTCCCTATGCAGGGGGTGGGGCGCTGGTGTGGTGGTCCTGTGGCGGGTCATCCTGTCCACTAGCGCCGGCTGAGGTGGTGGGAAGTTCATCGTCCATGCTAGTGTCAGGGGCCCCTTGTACTGGCAGTGTCCCTCCTGGTGTTGAGTATTTCCTTCAGCACCCCTACAATGGTGCCCAGGGTGGAGCTGATGGTTCTGACTTCCTCCCTGAAACCCATATACTGTTCCTCCTGCAGGCGCTGGGTCTCCTAAAACTTGGCCAGTACCGTTGCCATCGTCTCCTGGGAGTGGTGGTAGGCTCCCATGATGGAGGAGAGGGCCTCGTGGAGAGTGGGTTCCCTTGGCCTGTCCGCCCCCTGTCGCACAGCAGCCCTCCCAGTTCCCCTGTGTTCCTGGGACTCCATCCCCTGGACCGTGTGCCCACTGCCACTGCCTCCAGGTCCCTGTTGTTGTTGGGGTGGTGGGTTATCCTGGGTTCCCTGTAGTGGTGGACACACAGCTGATTGACGTGTCCTGGGGACGGAGGTATGGGCCCGCTGGGTGGGTGCTGTGCTGGTGTTTCCAGAGGGGGGTAGGTCTGTGGTGGCCTGTGATTGGGTGAGGGGAACCAACTGTCCCGAGGTCCCCGATGGGCCGGGCTGGTCATCTTGATTCCAGTTGGACAGAGCTGCTGTCATCACTGTGGGCCTCTTCTGTTCGTGGTGTGGACATGTGTGGACCCTCCTGTCCTGTGACGTTGGGTAGGGGTATTGGTGTGCAATGGGTGGGTGACCGTGTACCCCCCATTGCATCCCTGTGTGGGACCTTGTGTGATGATGGTTTAGATGGGTGTATGGGTATGTGCAGTGGCCATGCTTTGGTGATGGGTGTCCATGCTTTGTTGTTGCATGCAGGGCTTGGTGTTAGGATGTGTGGTTTGTGATGTTGGGATATTTGTGACGAGTTGGAGTGATGGGGGTGAGAGTGGGGGTATGTGATGGCATGCAGGTAGGGTGGGGGATGTAATAGTTAAGATTTGACTTACCAGAGTCCATTCCTCCACCTACTCCTGCGAGGCCCTCAGGATGCAGAATCGCCAAGACCTGCTCCTCCCATGTTGTTAGTTGTGGGGGAGGAGGTGGGGGTCCGCCGCCAGTCCGCTGAACCGCCTGGTGGTGTCTTGAGACCACGGAACGCACCTTCCCCCGTAGGTCGGTCCACCTCTTCCTGATGTCCTCCTGATTTCTTGGGTGCTGTCCCACTGCGTTGACCCTGTCCACTATTCTTCGCCATAGCCCCATCTTCCTTGCTATTGAGGTGTGCTGCACCTGTGCTCCGAATAGCTGTGGCTCTACCCGGATGATTTCCTCCACCATGACGCTGAGCTCCTCCTCCGAGAACCTGGGGTGTCTTTGCCGTACCATGGGGTGGTGTAGGTGATGTGTGGGGTGGAGTGTGTGGTGATAAGTGTGCTGATATGTAGTGGGGTGTTGTGTGAGGTGCGTGGAAGTTCTGTGGGTGATGGTGTTGTGTTCCTGTGGATGCTGTTGTTCTTGCTGGTGGTGTCTCTCTCTGGCCTTCTTGGTGCTATATGGTGGTGTTGTATCATTTATTGCACAAATACTTTATACATTGCCTTCTAAGTTAAGCCTGACTGCTCAGTGCCAAGCTACCAGAGGGTGGGCACAGGATAATTTGGACTGTGTGTGCCTTACCCTGACCAGAGTGAGGGTCCTTGCTTGGACAGGGGATAACCTGATTGCTAACCAAAGACCCCATTTCTAACAGTGTATATATATATATATATATATATATATCCATATGTATGCACTACATAGATATCATACTTAGATATAGTTCTCAACTTACCAATCTCACTTCTCACTGTAACAAGCTGCCCGAAGCTGCAGAGGCTCCCAAATCTGACCTTGCCTGGACAACCTTCAACAGCTGTTCTGAGCCCACTGAGAGGCCACTTTGCGTTTCCAGACTTCCATGTTAGTTTTACTCATCAGCATGTTCATTTATGCCTTCACTGCATTTCTGTATATTTGGCAATGTGCCTAGGTTGCATTTGTATGTTTACCCATGTTTGGCACTGTGACCCTTTGGGTGTGCTCATGTTGCATTTCTGTACTGCGTATAAGGCCTAGAAACCAAACACTCAGGGAAGATGAAGCCTGTCTGTATTACGCACAGGATTTTCGTGTTTGATCTTCTTCCTTGCTGGCCAGCAAGCATGCTATGGTACCCACAAACATGTTTCATTTTGTTCCTGGGCAAGTGCTGTGTATTGTGTGTTTGTTTCATTGCTCCAGGGAGAGTGCAAAAAATGTATGCACCTAACAGAGGATAGGCCTCACCCTCCGCAAGCCTGCATCAAACACCACCAAACAAGCCCTGACCTGGAACCCTCAACAGAAAAGGAAAAGAGGAAGGCTGATGAGGCCTTGAGGCTGCCTACGAGGAGAAGGGTTGCACCAGACGTTGGATTGAAAGAAAACCCTAGGGCAGAGATGGCTGGAGAGTCCTGGTTGACGGCCTATACCCCAAGAGGAATAGTAGGCATAAGTACGTATGTAAAGCATTGTGTAGTAGCACTTTGTCATTTACAGACAGCACATTGTTCCAGTGAAAAGGTCAATGAATTTTCACAGACATACAGTTTTACTGCTAAAACTATAATGCACACAAACAATGTGTGGAGATCACGTTTTATTGAATATTTATTATTTGTGCAGCAAGTAAAGTGTTGTGATTTGTTCTTATCCTATAAAAATCTTTGAATCCATCACATTACAGAATTACAAAAAAGTGTTTCGGTTTTAGCTTTCCTAACAGCTGAATGTGTACAGTTCATTTACAGGCATTTGAATTGTGTTGTGTGTTACAAAAAAAGACTGTCACACAATATACTGTATTTTTCTTTACAGGCTGTAAGGTGAGCAGGGGCATATCTTCAGTGTGTGTGTGGGCTAGAACCCTCCACACCCCACAATATTTACTTTCAGTTGGGTAACATGCACAGCTGGCTGGTCAAGTCAGCTCCTTTATTGCCTAGTTCCCTGGCCTCAGAGTAGGATGTTCTAGCAAGGCCATGCCGTAGGCCTTTTCACAAACACATACTGTCACTGGTGAGCCCCTGTTACTGTGACCCAATGTGAGGCATAATGGTCAACTCTCACTGCATTCAACGTGATTCAGGTGGCTGGGCCTACATACTTGCTACAAGAAGACAGGAGGCAGAAAGGCAGACACCTTTCTGCATCCAATTTAAGAAGTTCAAGAACTATATGATATGCTTAGTCATTCCTGCAGCCGATAGAGCCAGCACTCTTTCCGGTGTCTGCTTCTTCTAGATCCCTGCTGCTTTCAAGCAGTTTGAGCCTTTCTAAAAGTGCTAGGAGACAGGGAGGGTGCTACTGTTCTGAACCCACAGAAAAAGTATTACCACTAAAGTAGGCAAAAAAGTGTGCCTGTTAGTGTGTGCACCTGAGGGTGCATGCATGCGTGTGCACATCAGTGTGTGTATGCATGTTAATGTAGCGTACAAGCGTATCCACATGAGTGTGGGTGCACATGAGCAGGTATGCATGTGGGAGTGTGCACACGAACGAGTGTGCACATAACTGTGAAGGTACGAGTTTCACCTCATGGTGACAGAATTGAATTTGGGTAAGTCTACTCAGCCTTCCATCCTTCCGGGGGTTGCTAAAATGAATATCACTAAGCTGGGTAACAGAAAACATGTTGCTCGGTAGCAAAATACCCCAAGTGGTGAACATTCTCTTTCATAAACACATATGTTATGTGTGAGTATGTGTGTACACTGGTGTTGTGTCTGTATGTAAGTGCACAAGTGTCTGTGTTGGTTTGTCACAAAGGCACCTAGCACTTGAAACTGAGTGCATTGGCAAAAACATTAGTTTGCCAGTCACATATAGCTAAAGGAATGGTCTCTCCAGGGTGAGTTTTAGGTGCATTGGTAAATACTTGTGTGTATGTCAACTTTAGAGGGGGCAAAATTCACAAATTTGATTTTGCATAGTTAATAGTGCAGAAACACAAAATACTATCATATGCTTAGCTTTTTGTATGGTCTAGCATTTGTTTATTATTCAACTATGTTTTGCAGGATGTTATTACTTAGGGGTGTGCAATGTTGTTGTTACTAGTGGATAATTCTATCTAATAATTAATTCTACCAAAAATATTCCTTAATTTTCCAAGCCCCAAACTAATTTAACCAATTTCCCTAACTTCACATACCCCATGTCATATTTAGTTGGGTACCCTGTTTCGCTTGTTAGGAAATCTCAGACCCACATCGCCCTAATATTATTAATTAAGCCACGCCCCTGAAAGTGAATAGTTTGTAGACACTAGTCCCCATATTAAACAAGCATTTGTAAGGCAATGGGTCTCGCATTTGCTTGAGTTAGAACTATTAGCCTTGTAAACTCCTAACCGGCTTTTGTTGCCACATAAACTGAAAATGAAAGGTAAAACAGTTTCACATAAGTGAGCTGAAGGCCACCATGAGCGTGAAGGAGACAGACAAAAGGAAACAGAAGTTCGCTCGCAGTCAAACGTGTCGGCAAAAGTGCAATTATCCATGTAAGGGTCGATGTCATGCAAAGCGCTTGACTACTGCCCGGCGAGATCGCGCTGCGTAGGAAATAAAAATAAAAAGTAGTCCAGAAGCCATGTGGAAAACACGGAGCCTCGTATATTTTCAGTAGTTGACTGGTGTTCTCGAGGAGGGCTAAACACCAGAAACACCAGAAAAGGCATGTCATATGCATGCCTTTCACTAATTAAATCAAGCCAATTTTCAAAGGCAAGCCCACGAACCAACCAAACTGATGGGTGTGACATGGGCGTGGTTAAAGCCCACAGAGATTACAACATGGGCCAGAGTGCTTGCACGCTCGACCCTAAAAAGCAGTAGTTTGCAGTTCTTAATTTGTAAATAAAAATGTACCGGTTACCAAAGCCCTTCTCTTTAACATGTGACTGCTGCAAGTAAATGTGCGAACACGGAATACTGAGGCAGCATAATCCTGAAGCCATCTCGGGCCTCTTCATTCCCTTTACAGGCACTCCCTGCCACTTCAGCTCGCACTTGCAGCCTTTTGCTTTCTCCCATTGTGACGCTTTTTCGTTTTCCTCTTCCCTCTTTCCCATATGTGTCTTTTGCACGCAGTAAATGCTTGAGGCAGAAAAATAAGTGCTGGCCCCCAAAAATAAATGTCTGTGCTCCACCAGAAACAACAAGCACAAATTAAGCACTGGTAGTTTGTCAAAAAACTTACCCTGACATCTGACCTCTGTGTTTTGACATGCATTAAATGTGATATGATGAATACAGAATTTAAAGGCATCTTATTGTTTGGACCTTCGAGGTCCACCAAAAATCGGCTCGCGAACCAAAATTTTAGAAGACGGCTCAAATAATTTACTGGCTTGTCCATCTCTCTAGGGCAAATAGTCCTAGTTTTATAATGGCATTAGGCGCACGGACCAAGGCATATTGGAAGGGCTGTATTTATATGTGGTGCAGCTTTTTAGGAGCTTTGCTCTTTCCCCTATGGATTTCTGTTTCATACGCCCTGCCCCTACTTGTGCTCCGTCCGCCCGGCTGTTCGAAAAGAAACCGAAAGCCCCGTTTCTGTGAGAAGTCCAGCGCAGCGGCTTCCAGATGCCTGGCAGCTCCAACGCACGGCCAGTAATCTGCAGCGTCAATGTGACTAAAACCTCCGCCGTCTCTCAGGGACCCCGGAAAATGCTACGGTTGCTCCTCACCTGGAACTGGCCGTATCCCACTTTTTGCGCTTTCGTGTTATTGCTGTATTTCAACCGCAGGAAAATTCGCGGCTGGATGTCTTTCTTTGCCTGTTGTTGGAAGAGGCAAGTCCGGCCCGACAACTCACCCTCTCGACGTGAGTAGTTTGCTTCGTTTACATCTTTTTCTACAAATCCCCTTTCCTGTTTTTACCACTGACAGTCACGCGCCATACAATAATATAAATGTCCGACTGCAAAGAAATCGTTACTTGTTGCAAATATTATTTTACTGAGATTTGCCTGGAAATAAAAGGAGATCAAATGGCAAAAACACCGTAGAGGTAAATAATGCAATTTGGATTTTTGGAATGAGCGATCGAGGTCTATTTTAGCTCCTCTCTGCTAACTCGATCGTTCAAGCTTCTTCCTGGTTGGTGGTGCTGAAGGTGAAGGGGGCAATCAGAAAACATGTTTCAGTTTCATTTCATGATCAGCACAGTGAATGCTGGGACACTGCTTGAATGAAATGGGGTATGTGGCCCAGATTCCTACATAGAGAAACGTTATAGTCTATTAAATCCTACCGAATATGCTTTTGTACCGCTGGTATTCGGAACTCATATATTTGAAGGTGCTTAAGATCACACTATTTTGATGAGCGGGGGTCTATGATTAAAGTTGATGTTCTTAATACTTATAAAGGAAAGTCTGATTTTCCTAAAGACAGCGAGACGGGTATTATGCTTCTTTAATCTTGCATTTATTAACATAGCAGCAAGATAATTGTAAAACTACAAATCCTATCAGGCTAAAAAACAATAGCCAATGGAAAGCGAACAGTAGTACCAAACATCACCAGTCAAGGCCCAGGAACCACTATAATACCTAACATAACTGCAAACATTCCTTTTTTCTTGGGCCATAGGTTATAAAAAAGTATTGAATAAAGGAAAAATGAAGAACATAATGGTAACTGCTAGAATACACATAAAATTTCCTGACCAAAGTCCAAAAAACGGGGTCTAGAAGACAGAGAAGAGGGCATGGTAGAATAATGGAATGAGAAAGGAGAGGTTGCATCAGTAGAATCTGAGGGAGATGAATGGAGGGAATCGAGAAGCTTCTTACTTGGCTGAAGATGTTGAGAGGCAGAAACTGTTAGGGCGGGAAAAAACACATGGGTAATACAGTGTTCAGGTGGGATAATACTATATAATATGTCTTTAATAAAATTAAAACTTTCCTTCATAATTACTAGGAAAATCTACATTTTATGGCTAGACCCGAGGCTCCTATTATACTTGTTCAAATCATATTAATTACACAGACAATGCAGTATGAACAGGTTTGCAATAGAAATTATTAAAAGTGTTATCATTAGACCAATCAACCGATCTCAAAATGTCCTCCATACAGAAACCCACCCAGAATGCTTTAGATACCATGGCTCCCAAGGGAGAGTGAGCACCAAAAATGGAAGTATCTATCCCAGCAAGGGACATAACCCATCTGACCCAATGGCTGAGAGTCATGGAGAAAACTGATTTGTGAGGTTTTCTGAATGAAGGAAGGAGTTGAGTATGTAAGGTTGTTCTGAGATAGATGGTCTTTTGTTCATAAGTTTTGAGACAATTTCCCACGCACAGTTTGGGTTGGTTAGGAAAATAAGGACAAAAAAACAGTAGTTAAATTAGTTTTTGTGCATTTTCTTAAGGTGAAGTGAACACTTGTGGGATTCAAATGACGAGACGAAATGTCCGGTGCTTTTACATCAGACAAACATTTGATTGAAATGAAACACAATAACATTGTTAACTTGGCAGAGAGCATTTTAAGACAGAGGAACGTTGTCAGGCAAAGAGATGAACATTTGTAAAATCAGATTCACATCCCATAATTGAGTGTATTTTGGAATTGGAAGGTTGCAAAATCTTACTCCCTTTAATAGAAGACAAACAAGAGGATGTTCTCCCACAGGTTTTCCATTGATATGGGAATGATTCACTGAGATCGATGAACGGTAAAGATTTATTGTGCAGCAAGTTTTCCTTCCACTAGCTTCAGAGGCAAGGACATTTACTATAAAGGTAACATTTATTGAAGAGGGATCAATAGATTTTCCCCCACACCAGCTTGAACAAATAGACCAGGCCGATTTGTAAGCTCTGGTAGTGCCTGGGGCCTATGGTTTATTGATATATTCTGAAGCTTTTGCCTAAATGCCTGGATAAGGTTGGGAAGATCCTCTACCTTCAACGCTGAGAGGGTAAGAGTGATATCCAGAATTAGTTTGTGAGGAAGACCCTACAAGTCTAATAGCAGATTATGGAAGGATGGTAAAAGCATGGGATAGTCGACTGCAAGTACCAGAAGGGGGAGATACTAAACCTTTGATTGCTAGAATGGAATAACAGTTACTAAAATCATGGTCTGCTATCTGACATGAGCTAGTACTCTGTTGATCATGAGAAAGGGAAGGAAGGCATAAATGATTGCTTGAGGCCAGCCAGTCTTGTAAAAAGACATCTGTTGCTAAGGCTAGTGGATCCGAACGTCAACTGAAAAAGTGAGGAAGATGATAGTTGAGGCAGACACAACAGATCTATCTTGTAAGGCCCCCATTTGGCATAAAGCTTTTTGAAAATAGAGGGATGAAGTCTCCAATTGCTGAAATAGAGATAGTGAGAATGCCAGTCTGCTATTGTGTTGAGATTGCTTGACAGATATTCGACACAAACAGATAACTTGTGAAGAAGGCAGAATTCCCCAAAGCTTTTTTGCCAGTTCAGCGAGGGGTTTGGATATTATACTGCCAAAATGATTGATATATCTTACCACTGAGATGTTGTCTGAGGAAGAATGGAGCATTAGACTATGTTCTCTGTGAAACCTTTGATTGCAAAAAAGCCTACAAGCATCTTTAAAAATGTATATGCAGTCTTGATGCCTGTCTTGACCATGTCCCCCAAGGTGAGATCTGACCACACCGGGTGCCCCAACCTATCAGACTTTCATCAGATTCTAATACAAGATTTGGCACCAAAGCGAAAATAGTCCTGCCACTCTAGGCACTGAAATGGTCTATCTAATCATGAAGCTCCAACTGAGACTCGTGATCTAGGTGTATGATGTTTGAATAAGCAAGCCCTTTGCAAAGGTGACTATTGTTTTAAGTGAGCTGGATAATGAAGAGGTCCTGGAAAGATGGCCTGTATCGACAAGGAAAACAGACCGACAATCCCCGCAAGAGACCAGAGAGAAATAGTAGTAATCTGTCAAGTTTGAGTAATTTCAGATTTGATAGCTTTCACCTTGTATTGGGGCATAAGAAGGGTTCAATCCACGGAATTTAATTGAAAACACAGAAATTCTTTCTGAGTGGCAGGTACTAAGAATGCTTTTGCTTTATGTATGAGAAATCCTAGGTCTGAAAGGGGAGAAAAGGTGAACCGAATTTGAGACTGAAGGGTCTGAACATTTTTGACAAATTAAAAGAATATTGTCCAGATATATTATTACTATGGTACCTTGAGATCTGAGATGGGCCATGACCAGTTTAATGAGTTTTGTGAAGCACCATGGTGCCGTAGAAAGACTAAAAGGGAGAGAAGAAAACTGATATGTTTATCTCTGCCATTGAAATTGAAAAGATATTCAGAATGTGTGAAGGATGAGGATGGTAAGATATGCGTCTTGCAAATCCAAATGCACCATCCAATTGTTTTGTAATAAAGCCTCTCTGAGATGTACAATAGCTTGTATTTTCAAATATCGCTAAATGACAAACTGTGCGTAAATTTATGACCGGCCTCAAGTTTTTGTTCTTCTTCTTAACCAGAAAAGGCAAACTCAAAAAGCCTGAAAGATGGGGCTAAGAGTCTTAGATTGCTTGTTTGTGTGAGAGGGAAATAATTTCTTGGGATATTAAATCAGACATTTTGGTAGAGAACTGTGGAGGAGGGGAAGGAAGTTTGTTAAGGAACTGTGTAGAGCTCTATAGAATAACCCGCAACTGTGTTTAACAACCAAGGGTGGGTCAAAAGAGATCAAACACTATTTGTTTAGGAAAAATCTTAAATGACCCCCTACAATATGCAGAGTGCAAGGAAGATGTATTATTATTATGTAGCATTTGTAGAGTGCACTGTGACCAGACTGGTATCCTGGCGCAGAGCAATTTCAGTGGAGGGAGAATAACCAGTAGATGTTCAGAAGTTAATTATTTTGGAAACAGCCAGTGTTAGAAATGGGGTTTCTGGTTGGCTACAGGAAGACAGGAGCGTCCGGCTCCTGTTGGTGTGGAGATCACCACCGCAGCCGGGGCGCTCGTGCACCAGGATCGGGTGCTAGTGTGCTGGGAGAGGGAGGCGCCGGGCTCAGGAGAGCTTGCGGTGCGTCTCTTCCCCTTCTCCCCTTCGTCGGAGATCTAGCAACGGGAGGCCTTCCCCATTCGCAAGGAGCGGTCCCCTGGCTTCCACCCCCCTCCTGGACTGCCAGAGAGGAATGTGCGGCCAGGCAGGAGGGTAAGACTCACGCCCCAGGAGCCAGGAGGCTCCAGTGGAAACTCTGGTTCCCCTGAGGATAATTACCGCCGTCTGCAAGGACGCAGCCGGCGGCTGCTGGTGTCAGTAAAGCCTTTTTCCCCAGGTCACCCCTCCTGCCCCCGTGAGGGCCGGTTGAGGCCACGGGGATCATTGGCGCCCGGAACGGGCACTAGCCCTCGGAGGTGGCCCCTATTTGGCACAGAGGAGCGCCGGTGCCCCCCCTCCTCTACTCTACCATTCCCCTATTCTACCTTGTGGCACTAGATGTGCCTTTACCTCCCAATGACAGGTACTTTTTCTTCTAAGGTTCCTATTATGGGCTTGAGGGGACTATTATGCTAACCTGTTCTTGGATATGATGGGACTTAATGTTCCTTTTTATGGGCATTTTATGCTAATATTTGTTTCCTGACTTGCCATGTTTCTGCTGTTCCTGATGTGGGCATTTATAACATGTTTATGACAAGTGCATTTATTTCTTTAATGTGATTCCTGACTATTGCTTATGTTGCAGAATCCTGAGTACTTATGTGTTCTAATGTGACTACTGCTTAATCTTGCAGAGTATTAGTAACCTGTGTAACGTTCTGACAACTGCTAAGATAGCTGACTATTACTGACATGTAATGTTTGGTCTAATTATGTTTAGTGCAATACAGTTTATTTTTACAGAGCTTAGTGTTGTGTTTACTTTGTGGTGTGCATATGACGTCACATGTGTTGTGTGTCGTGCAAACGCTTTACACATTGCCTCCGGGTTAGGCCTGACTGCTTGTGCCAAACTACCAAGGGGGTGAGCAGGGGTTATCTTGGAAGTGTAACTCCCTTGCCCTGACTAGAGGGGGTGGGTTCTGCCTGGCTGAGGGGGGGGCATTTCTTCAGCCTGGGACACGGCAGTGATTTCTTGTATCAGCAATGCGCTATTTTAAGCGCGGGTGACATGTTAACGACCCCCAGGTTGCGGCTTTGAATCTCCTACACAGCACAGCGCTCCCCAGGCGCTGTATACAACAGAAAGAGCACTTCACGAATTCCTGGATGGTTGCAGGGGTCAGGGGCCACAGCACCCTGCCCCTGGAGACAGAAGAGGGGGGAAGCACAGGGCTAGCAGGACCCAACAACAGGCCAGCACAAGGGATGCAGATGGTGGCAGTTCCTCCTAGTGACCTAGCAGATCACAGGTCAGCATAGCAGCAGCAGTCCAAGGTGGGACCTGGTGAGTCATATTCAGCAGCGCCCTGTGTCCAAGTCCAAGCAAGTCTCTTCAAGTCTAATTTGTGGAGAAAATTCCCTTTTACTCAGTTTACAGTCTGTTTTCAATGAGGAGGAGAGGGGTTTTCAACCAGTTACAACTGGTTCTAGGAGTGTCCCCTCTCCTCCGGCACAGGCTCCAAACATCAGTTGGGGGTAAACAACCCTATTGTGTGAGGGCAGGGCACAGCCTTTACAAATGTAGGTGTGCCCCGCTTCTCCCTTCTCTCAGCCCAGGAAGACTATTCAGTACGTAGATGCACCTCTGTGACACCTCCACTATCCCTGTGTACAGGCTGTCTGAAAAATATACACAAAGCCCAACTGTCACTCTGCCCAGATGTGGATTGGAGTCAAGCTGCAAAACACCAGAGTCATAAGCGCAGAGAATGATCACTTTCTAGAAGTGCCATTTCTGTAATGATAATAAAAAATCCACCTACACCAGTAAGCAGCATTTCTCACCACTATTACAACCATACCAAACATGCCTACGCTACCCCTCATAACTCAGACAATACCCCTTAGACATAAGGCAGGGCATTTCTAATGCAATCCTATGAGAAGGCAGCCCTCACAGCAGTGATAAACCCAATAAGCTGTTTGTCACTACCAGGACAGGCCACACAACCTGACACATGTCCTGTCTTCTACATACATAGCACCCTGCCCATAGGACTAGTTGGGGCCTACCTTAGGGGTGACTTACATGTAGTAAAAGGGGAGTTCTGGGCCTGGCAAGTAAATTTAGATGCCAGGTCCCTGTGACAGAAAACTGCACACATAGGCCCTATGCTAGCAGGCCTGAGACAGGTTTGAAGGGCTACTTCAGTGGGTGGCGCAAGCAGCGCTGCAGGCCCACTAGTAGAATTTAATTTACAGGCCCTGGGTATAGGGATACCACTTTACAAGGGACTTATAGGTAAATTAAATATGCCAATTAGGTATAAGCCAATCATACCAAGTTTATAAGGGAGAGCACATGCACTTTAGCACTGGTTAGCAGTGAAAAAGTGCTCAGTCATAACGTTAGCCAACAAGGGTCAGAAAAATAAGGAGTAAAAAGGCAAAAAGTTTAGGAAATGACCCCGCAGAAGGGCCTGGTCCAACAGCCAGGTTTTTAGGGCTTTCCTGAATTTCAACAAATTTGTATGCATCCTCAGAGTGGCTGGGAGCTTGTTCCGTAGCTAAGCAGCAGCAAAGAAAAAGGTTCAGCCAGCTTGTCATGTTTTACGGAACCTATGTACCTGTACAAGGTAAAACATGGCAGACCACTGGTGTCTCTTGGGAGCATATAGTTTCAGTCTACGTTGCAACAATACAGGACCCAGCCCCTGCAAGGCTCTGAACAAAGTTGCACATAGACTTAAAAAGAATCCTATGTTCCACAGGGAGCCAATGAAGTTCCCTAAGTGCATAGTAAGCAGAGGATCTTCCCTGCAGATTCAGTGTTGAATTTGCAGCAGCTGTCTGCACTCTTTGAAATCTCTTCATCAGGAAATCAGGGGCTCTAAGGAGGATGGCATTACAGTAATCATGCCGGATGAGCATAGCACTCCGAGCAATTAGTGTTTTGCGGTGCAGTGGTAGCACTGGGAAATGTTTTCTGAGGCCACGGACTAATGCACAGACACCAACAACTTTATTCACGTTTCTCAAGAGAGTGCTGTGAATTGAAGGTAACATCCAATTTACGTATGCCCTCCGAGGGGCATATCTCCGCTTCTGCTGGAAAAGTTCAGAGTTTTTGGGGTAGCAGCAACTGAATCTTACTAGATGAGCAATAGAGAAACTCAGTTTTATCCCCATTTAATTTAAGGGAGTTTAAGTTCATCCATTTTACAGTGTCGGTCATGCACCCCCTGAAAGGAGGATACTGTGTCCTGCTGATTTTTATTAAAGGACAAAATCATTTGTGAATCATCACCATATTTGATCAACAATATGTTATGCGCATTTTATCATAGAGATCAAAGATTGCACATAGATATGAAATAAAACTGGACTAAACACAGACCCTTGACGTACTCCATGTTGGATGTGTCTAAAATCTGAGTGAAAAGGGGACAAGACCACCACCTGACAACGATCCTGCAAATATGATTCTATCCATTTTAACACAGTACCACTAACACCCAAAAATGCTAGTCTGGCAAGTATGGTGTTGTGGTTGACCCTGTCGAATGCTGCAGACAGATCCAGCAAGAATTAACACCACGGACTGGTCATTATCAACCAGACGTGCATCTCATCAATCATGCTCAGAAGGGTTGTCTCGGTGCTGTGACCAGGCAGAAAACCAAATTGTACTTCCTCAAGTAATGAGTGCACTTCCAAGTATTGGGGATATGATCCTACTAACATAGCGTTCCAGTATCTTCACAGGGATCATAAGAACGTAAATAGGCCTATGGTAACCTAGTACTGTCGGATCTGCTGAGGGTTATTGTTTTTTTTTATAAGGGCATAACTATGGCCTTCTTCCACTTGCAAGGCACCTGCCATAAACTCAGAGATTGAATTAAGAGAGACCTCACAGGTGGTATAAGCTCATCTGCCCATTTTTTCCACTGGCTAACCAGGAGAGGATCTAATGGTGAGCCCGACATGTTAGACAGTACAATACTGAGAAAAAATTCTTCAGATATAGCATCAAATCAGTCAATCCGAAAGTTAGGTTTCCCAGACTTACTAGTTGGGTTTGTGTTACTGTGACTTTTATGACCGCGACTGAAGTACCCTCTTGCTCTTTGCAGGTAAAATTGAGGTCTGTACTCCTGGTAGTTGAATCTGAATCCTTGATTACAGAAGTTTAGGCTGGTAAACAGTTGCTGTCTCTACTCTGGCAACAAAACAATGAGAAAAAACATTTTTGAGGGACTATTGGGCTTTATCCAAAGAGGCAAACGGGGTAACATATTCACTTAGTTTCTTGATAAAGGAATCACAAATAAAAAACCTTCTGCTTTGATGCGTGGATTCATCGCTGCCAAATTTGCCAGTTTGGAGTCCAGTTTTAAAAGTAAACCCTTTCTTATTTTTTTGGAATGTCTCTTTATTCACTTTTTGCAGAGAAAAACAAACATTATAACATACCCCCCAACTGTTGAGGACATGTGAGCAAAACACACATCAATTATGCATCGGTCTGCTCGTGGCCCAGGCTAGAAATTGACACTAGCGCAGAAAGTTGGACCTTTCTCCTTTCATTGTCTGCATCCTCATGGAAACCCACCAGTGCAGCTTGTGGCTCAAGCCCGCTCCGCCCTCTGACCACTAGGCATCCCCTATTTTTTCTCATTCTTTTTCTTCCCTCAGTTCTCCCAGTGAACCCAGATCTTCTTAAATTTGCGAGGGCAACCTCTCACCTGGTACATCAAATTTTCTGCCCCCATACACCAGTCCATGCCTTTCGTCCAATCCCATATGGTAGGCAGAGTGGGCACCCCTCGGTATTTCAGGATATCCCTACAGGTCACCACAAGGGACATGTTGCAGAACAATAGGCCACAGCTGCCTAAGGTTTGTTTGCTCCAGATGCCCAGTAAGACCAGTTAGGGTGTAAGCTTCATGTCAACTTCCAATGTTTCGGCCCTCACCTGTTCCAAATAAGCTCTAATCTTTAGACATCCCCACATTGTGTGTAACAGGGTGCCCTTCATTCGGCAGCCCCTCAGACAGTGTTTGTCTGTTGCCCGACCCATATGGAAATCTTTTCTTCTTTCATGGGTTATAGCCGAGTTGGTGATCCCTAAAAGACAAAAGGCTCTTTGGGTCCACATGGATAGTTCTTCAGTGTCAATAGAGGTATTATCAAATCTGGTGGTCTCAGCTAGATCCAGAATACGGGAAAGAGGACCTACAATGTCCAACATCTTATCCTGACACATTGACTAGGCCTTATCCACTCCCTGCCCTGGATCTTTGCCCAATTTTGAGAAAAAAGTAAGTATGTTGGGATCTATTTTAGGAGTAGAAGTAATCGGAGAGGTAATGAAGGTCAGGGACATTCGGACTTTAGTTTGGTCCTGGTCTGTTTGTCTAAGGGTAAACGTAGTCTAGAAGAAATATACTCCCCTACATGATCAGACGGAAGCCATTCCATTGAGTTTGGGTGATGGACTAGTTTAGGGTCAAATATAGGATGACCATCCGTGTCAAACAAAAAATTAGAATTGTAGGGGTCCTTAGAGGTAGGAACAACTTTCTCTTCTTTTCTTGAGAGCCCGACCAAAAGTCTGAATCATCAGTATCATGTATTTCGGAAATTACAATTGTGGAATTTTTATTTTCAGTTTTTTAGATTTGTTTTTTAATTTGGTAGAAACAGAGGTATTTCCTCCCCCCCCTCCCCCCTTGGAGGAGCATTGTCCTCAGTCCTATGTGAGGAGACATCACTAGTCAATAGCTCAATATTTGGCTTTAAAACTAGTGTTGGATCTGACTTAGTTGATTGTTGATTTGCCATGGCTTTGCGCTTTCAGCTTCCCCCTGCAGATTGAGCCAACATAGTTTTAGACATGAGGTTGATGACAGTATTTTCAAAATTTTCTGTAACCTTATCCATTGATGAAACAACAGCTTGGTCCACAAAGGATTGAATAAAACCACTGAGGTTATTTCTGAAATCCTCCCCATCCCCATCATTATCATAAAAATTAAAAGAATTACCCAATTCCATGACTGGAAAAAATATTAAAATAAAGCGAATGTCAAAAGTTCTAGTAAAACAATTATGGTCACTAAGGTGTCAATAAAAGTCGAATAAGAGAAGAGAGAAAGGTTTCAACACAAAAGGAGAAGACACGCTGTAGAAGTTAATGTTGAGGCGAGGGAAGGGCGGGGGATCAGGCCACGCCCTGAGGCATGTCTGACAATTCCGACGTTGGAAAATACTGACTGGAGTTGAGACGCGCTGCACCCAATGGAGTCGGAAGGGATATGGCGAGAAAAGAGCTTGTAAAAGGCAAGCGAGTGGTCAACTGAAGACAATAGTGCCCGTCGTACTGCGCCACAAGCTAATGGCAGGTGCAACCAAAGAAAGAATGGTGAGGGGGGAAAGGACAACTCTTGTGTGCATGCGGCAGCCAAATAAGGAAATGGGCAATAATTCAGTATCAAGCCATATTAATTCATGAGCTTCAGAGTTGTAATTAATTCATAGACATCGATTCTAGCTTGATTGATTTGATTGAATGATTTTTCAGGACAATATGACAATCCCAGTGCTAATATTTGCTCTTCTGCCTTTGTCAAACTTAAGGTATTGAGATTAATAACCGCTTTTTGATCAATTGTTTCTTGCGGCTCAATTTCCCCTTTGTTACAGGCATTATTTTCTGTTCTGGCCCTCCTTCTTCTCCTCCTTGGCCTCCTCCTTTTGGGCCTCTTTTCTGATTCCACGGTATCGGGTTTCACTTCAGATCAATGCATAAGAAATTCAACTCATATCCTGTTGAGGGCACCTCTACTTCAGCAGCTCCACTTTTAGCAGCAGCACTTTCCTCTAAGGCTGAATCTACATCTTAACTTGCAGAGCGTAATGATGGCGTTGGGCCTGCCTGATATTATCTGATAGTCTCTATCACCTTATATTATCAAATCTTTTCGCAAATGAAAAAATTTCCCATGCTCATACTTCACATTGTCTCTTTTAAATATAATCAGCTTCCAATTTTTTAAAAATCTTGTTACTTGTTCAATTTCTCCCATTTCTCCACCATTTGTTTGTTGATAAAATCCGGATCCTGCTCTTTTCTAAGCTCCTCGTCTATTTGTTCAATTTCTTTGAGTATCCTTTTTGTATCAATATCAGCATACGTTATAAATATTTTATCAGTCAAACAGGTGCTTCTGCATTACTGCTTGCTCACTCCTTAAGCATCTCAGGATGGGTTTTTTGTAGCTCGGTGTAACTACAATCCTCAAACTGAGAAGTATGCACCTCACCTCTAAGTATTTTCTCAGAGACTTCCTTTCCTACCATTTTGCTGGCTCTGTATGAGATAATCTTTCATATCTTTTTAATTTCCTCTTGACAAAGCCAGTGTTGTTAAAGAGGGCCTCTTTTTGACATGGTTAAGACGAGAAACCTAACAAAGGGCAGGAGGAGTGGCCTCACCTGTCATGCACCACCCCTAAGGTGTTGCCTGCGAGGTGGACCCTCTTTTTCATTTTCCTCCTTCTTGCATTGATAGAAAATAGCCCATGAGGTTTAGGGAAGCGACCCTTCCCACAGGAAGTGGTCACTATAGTGGGTGTAGCCACCCAAAGGTAAGTGTCCCATTGGACACTACCAGGTTCCCCCTAAAATGCCCACTAAATGCAGTATTTAGTGGGCACCCCTAGACCAAGATTTTGTATTCAAAAGGACAAAGAATACCAGCACCATAGACGATCCAAAGCAAGAGAACTGTGGGCCTGCTGCATCAAGAAAAGGCGCCAAACCCTGCCTGCTGCACCCAGGGCACAACAATCGCTGCTGCGGAGGAGTTGAACACTGGACCTACCTCAAGAAACCCAAAGGACCTCCAGGTTTAAACAATCACCCAGGATCTCCCATCTGAGTGGAGGTACCACTCTGCAAACCAACAAAGACCAACAAGCCAGTGAGGGTCACTTTACTGACTGGCTGATATCTCTCAAACTGGAAGCCGCAGCCAGACACACCGACGACCACTAGGACAAACCCTGCAAGTTTGGTGGCACTGCGCCCTCCAGTGGCCAAGTTGTGACAATACCCAGGTGTATTTGTCAGTGGACATCGGACACCAAGAAAATCAGCTCCCCCGGACCTGAAAAAGGACCAGGAGGAAGCCCCAGTCAAGGGACTTCAGGAACACCCCGGACCTCCTGTCAGAGTGCCCCTGTTGTCCTGTAAGCCACCCTCCAAGAAACTCACCTCCAGCTCTAAGGGACTCCATTGTGCACAGCTCCTGGATAAACAACTCGCCCTGCGCCCGGCCGCCCAGGTGTATAAGGTTTTAGATGTCCCGACTTCGGGCAGATTTTTATGTGCAGATAAATTTAGCACATATTGTATTATATTGTGTTAATGTTGAGGGTACTATTTTGTGAATATATTTTTAGAGCGCATGGGTAGGATGCATTTATGCTGATGAAAGATGCAAGTAAATTTGTTATGGGTAGAGGATGGCAAGTGCATTGAATTATTTGGAACATGTTTATAAAATGTTAATGAGAACTAAAATGTTTTAATCTTTGACTAGTGATCTAGTTTCTCCCGCAATACACTGTGTAAAAGTCTGTTTTGTTTGTTTATACACTGGGTTGTGTGAAAAGTATCACTTTAATGTCTATTACACTGCTGGAGATCACGTTTATTTAAATAAAATATGAATTAAGTTTCTTTGTTGTGAGCACAGCGGATGCAAACGGCCGAAACTCATCAAGTGACTTTTTCTCACTAAAGGAGATGTAATTTCCAACTACAAGTGTCTACACCCATTTCTTTGAAGGGGATTGCGGTAATATTCACTGAAAAAACAAAGGTTACAGGGACGTTATAGTTATGTTGATGTTTTACCCATAAAAAAACATAGAAATTCAGCAGTTGTAGTTATACTTATAGATATACTTATATGAAGAAACTATAACTCATTGCCCAAAGTTACTTTCTGGCACGAGTTATAGTTACTTCAGATATGTATAACTATAACTGCTGAATTTCTATGTTTTTGTATGGGTAAAACATCAACCTAACTATAACGTCCCTGCTGCCTTCATTTTTTTTCAGTGAATTTTTATTGCTTTTTTAACGCACACGTTAATATTTCTGTCAGGTTGCGGCCAGCCAACCATGGTTTGCTTTTCACCAGGATCCGAGGAGGATTCTCGAATCCATAGATCGGCCGTAAACAAAACAAATGGCAATTTTTTGACCGCCCTCCAAGTGTCCTATGGGGTCAGGATACCTGTATCGTGACCCCTTTCAGTGATATTTAGACTGTTCTTTACTACCTCTAGGCAAAGCGGCCAGCCAATCAGGGCCTTGCTTTTCCCCAGGATCCGAGGAGGCTCCACATCCAAAAATATACAAATGTGTTTTTTATTTAAGAACTAGAAAACTACAAAAAAATGTACACCAGATAACAAAAAGGCCTCTTTCTGGACCAAGAGCTACCTTTCTGCCAAATTTGGTGTAATTCCGTCCAGTGGTTTTGAAGCTTTTGCTGTTCAAAATCCCTATGGAAAAATGAATGGGGAAAACACATTTTGGGACCCCCTCTTTTTCTCAGCCCCCGCTTGACAGATTACCCTGAAACTTTCCAGACAGTAACTGATGTGAAGTCTGTTGTCTTCTGGAAAATTTTGTGAAGATTCATCAAACAGCGCCTGAGTTATTAGCAAAACAAAAAACGTTTTCTCTACAGAAACTAGGTCCTAACTATATATATATATATATATATATATATATATATATATATAAAACGCATTGCCAAAACACACGAAGCACGTCGGGGTTATCAAAGCAACCTACTGCAACTCTTTTATCACCAGCAAGTTTATTCTAAATCCAGCAAAGACAAATCCTGACGCGTTTCGGAGCCTCCGCTCCTTGCTCACAGGTTACAAAAGTGCCATTCTGATTCGGTGACTATATACAACAAACTATTACACTCTAAATGGAGACATAAACAATGGACTAACAGAACTTACTGATATTGAATGTAATCATTTCGGCCATCTTTAAATGTACTAAGATCACATTATTCCTGCCTCAGAATTATATATACAAACAGCATAAATAACTTCTTTACACATCATAATTACTATTAATATAAAAAATCTACTAATTAATTACTATTAATAAAACTACTCCAATTTGAACCAAACATAACGTAATAATGTCACTTATGATTTATATTGTTTTTAATCAAAGTGCTGAGAATCGCACAGCCATCATGAGATCCCCTTTATACAGTATAACCTAAATGAAATACGAACTTCGAAAATATATCAACTATAAATAAATACACACAAAATATAAAAACTTTTTTTTTTACTTAAGGATTCTATTTCAAAATTGATCTCATGCTGCACTAGTCAGTTCTTCAATATAAAAACTCTTTTGCCTTTTGACTCTTTTGCCACGATGTCACCCTAATAAATAAATAAAGAGAATATAAATAATCAAGTTTTGAACCTACAATCTACAAACTAATGTGCACAATAAACCTAATCAAATATCTACCATAACTACCATCACTAATAACATCTAAATAAGTATTTTTCTAAAGAATGTGTTTCAAAATTAAAAAAAATATGTGTGAAAGCTAGTTGATAAAACTGTTCAAATTGTTCAAGGTATATTCATATTTTAACCTAGATGTACTGATAGCTCTTCATCAAGATTTAATCCTTCCGGATAAGTTGTTCTATACTTGATAATTAATTTTAATCTCCTGCGTTCCTGTTCTCTGTTCCCTCCTCTCACACGGATAGGAATAATATCCAACACACAGAAATTCAATAAATTAGTATTCTTTTGATGATATAGGGCAAAATGCCTTGCAATGGGATAAGTTCTATCCTCCTTAACAATAGCTCTCATGTGTTCAAGTGCACGTATTTTTTGCTTTATCAATCACAGATTTTTTTTTATAGAGCGCACTACTCACCCGTGAGGGTCTCAAGGCGCTTGGGGGGGGCAAGGAGGGTCACTGTTCGAACAACCATGTCTTGAGGTTCTTTCTGAAGAGCAGGAGGTCTTTGGTTTTGCGGAGGTTGGTGGGGAGGGGGTTCCAGGTTTTGGGGGCGAGGTAGGAGAAGGACCTGCCTCCTGTGGTGGTGCGTTGGATGCGGGGGACTGTGGCTAGGGCGAGGTCGGCTGATCGGAGGTTGCGGGTGGGAGTGTGGAAGTTCACTCTGTCGTTGAGGTAGGTTGGGCCGGTGTTGTGGAGGGATTTGTGTGCGTGGATGAGGATCTTGAATGTGATTCTCTTGTTTATGGGGAGCCAATGAAGGGATTTGAGGTGTGGTGAGATTCGTTCGTGGCGGGGGAGGCCGAGGACGAGGTTGCAGCTGTATTCTGGATACTCTGGAGGTTGCTTTTGAGTTTAAGTGTGGTGCCGCTGTAGAAGGCGTTACCGTAGTCTGGTCTGCTGCTGATGAGTGCATGGGTGACTGTCTTCCTGGTCTCTGGGGGAATCCATTTGAAGGATTTCTTTTGAGTGTGGAGTGTGTGGAAGCAGGAGGAGGTTAGAGCATTGATTTGCTGTGTCATGGAGAGGGAGGGGTCTAGGATGATGCAGAGGTTGCGTGCGTGGTTTGCAGGAGTGGGTGCAGGAGTGGGTGCGGGCCTAGGGCGGTGGGCCACCAGGAGTTGTCCCATATGGTTTTGTTGGGGCCGAAGATGATGATCTCGGTTTTGTTGGAGTTAAGCTTGAGGTGGTTAGTTGTCATCCAGTTGGCGGTGTCGAGGAGAGCAGCGTGTAGGTTGGTTTTGGCGGTGGTGGGGTTGCAGGTGAGGGAGAGGATGAGTTGGGTGTCATCAGCGTAGAAGAGAGGATAGTGATTCCGTGTGATCGGAGGATGTTGGCTAGGGGGATCATGTAAATGTTGAAGAGTGTGGGGCCGATATAACATTTGTCACATGGACAACTCAAAGAATAAATGCAAAATTCTGTATTACAATTCAAGTGTTTTCTAATTATAAAAGGTCGAGTTTGTTGTGATAACTGTATTTGTTTACAGCTATTGCTGCCTTTACATGCTTTACAAGATCCACATGCGTAAAAACCTTGTATTGGTGTCTGTCTACAACTTTGTGCAGAATGTGTCAGACTTGTCTTTAAGAGAGGTACATCTTCTGAATGTAATTTGAGGTTTCTGCCCAATGACATCCACCAAATGCTCCTCCGTTCTTAATATGTCCCAAAATGTATTCAAACTACGTCTTACCTCCCATGCTTGATTGTGGAAGGTTGTAATAAATCTTACAGGCTGACTTTCATCAACTTTATCGTTCGCCCGGGGATTAGTAATTTCTCACGGTTTAGCGACAACACTTTCTTGCAGGTATTTTCATTAAGATTACGAGATTCCCTCTCTCAAGGAATCTATTCCTCATAGTTTTTACTTCCAGAAGAAAATCATTATCATCACTACAATTTCTTTTAGCTCTGAGTAATTCTCAGAGTTAGTGCTGTAACATTGCTCCAGTACACAGGAGCCTGCTGTTTCTAGCAGCTCCCTGAGTGTGGGTGCAATGCCAGCTCCCACAGGAGACAGAAGCCGGAGGGACCGCAGGAGCCTAGAGGCTATGCCGGCATCCCCACGGATTCAAAATCGGCCTAGTTAGGGTGGCCACATGTCCCCTCTTCCTTTAATGAAATAAGTATTATGCCCCGGGGAGGTAGTGTTCCCAGGGTCCAGAGGGATCCTTGTGGCCTCCCCTTTAAAATGTTATTATCATAGCTGCAGGGAGGTGGTGGTTCCCGGAGCGTGGGGGGTCTGTGCAGCCCCCTCCCCCCCATATATACCTGTTTCGATAGGACATGGGAAAGGCATCCCCCCTCCCCAGTTTGATTTCGGCCCTGGGACCCTATCCCTTTGTGCCTGGCTGCAATTGTAGAGGGGAGGGAGGCATGCGCCCCCCTCCCTGGGTCGATTTCAGCCTTGGGGACTGTATGCCCCGGGGCCAGGCCTTATTTTTAAAGGGGAAGGGGGACATGCAGCCCCCCCCCTCCTTGGGCGGACTTTGATCTTGGTGACTCCTTCCCCCAGGGCCCGGCCTCGTGTGAAAAGAGGGAGGGGACCATGTGAGCTGGCCCTGGGGACTCCATCCCCCAGTACCGGCTCACAGGCTGTGTCCCTGGGGACCCATTTCCTGGCATTGTGTTGTGCTACATTCTCCATTTGTGGAGTTTGACATCGGGGATATATGACCCTTATGATGGGGTTCATGTTCTCAGTCCTATTGTTGTTGCAATTGTCATTTATGACATATATCTTTGAAATATTCCACTCCCTAAGCACATTGGGACATTGACACTCATAGGACCCATTGAGGTGATTCCCTTTTGAATCGTAGTTGGTTCTTTATCTCTGGTCTTTGATTGACAATTATTATAGACGGATCTGATTTGAAATGCTGTTCAAGCCCAGAAGTCTTCTCTACAAGGTGAAACATGTGTTAGCTGTTTGTACATCATAGCAATTGTGTACAGAATATTTTGGGACAACATTTGCAAACTGTAATTCTTGAGGCTGCTTGTACTTTACATTGATTATGTATGGAACATATTGACACAATAACTGCAATTAGAAATTCTGAGATAAACTTTGTTTCATATTCTTTAATATTACTGATTTATAAATAAAAAGGTAAATTGTAAAGAAACATATGATTTATAAATTCACGTGTGACTTAAAAATCTATGGGGGTCATTATGAGTTCAGTGGGCGGCACTGCTGCCCGCCAAACTCATTGCTGCCACTTGACCGCCAGTGTGGTCCTATTATGAGATTCCAGCTGGGCCGGCGGGCGGAAACAGTGTTGTGCCTGGTAGCGGCAGCTTGGTGGGGGCGGCGTTTCAACTGTGGCGGCTCTGCCACGGTCATAATATGGCAGGCGGACTGCCACTACCGCGGTGGTCTGCCAGCCACCGTGAGTCTGGCGGTCCAAGGGCCGCCAGACTCATAATGAGGGCCTACATCTCCAGAATCCTCCAGTGGATTGTGCTCATGGTGGTGTCTATAAAAATTCATTAAAATGTAATCTATTTGTATAAATTGGTGTCTGATTTATTTTGTATTGTGCGATTTTCTTATTTAATTGTTTGGAGCTTCTAAACGCTTTACACTAGTGCCTTTGTTTAAGCCCTGCTGCTCAAAGTCACAGCTACCCAGGGTTAAGCTAAACGTTTTACCAACGATCCTGACTGGACCCAAGACATTTTTGCGTGTATATTACACTGTAAGGTCGCACAATCATACCATAAAATGCACCACAATCCTCACAGTATCAGTGCCCATCCTCAATGTCAGACCTTAACGTCTCTGAACCCCTACAGATAGAAACAAAAACTAAACTGTTCTAGAATTGGGGCCCTGGCTCAGCCAAAACAATACATGGGTTAGCCATGGGGTAGGTGGAAAATTGTATTTATCTGGACCTTGAGAGAGACACATGTTGTCTCTCCAAAATCCAACATTATACCAGTTGATTAATGTACCTTAAAGATTCAGCTCACTTACAGTCATATGGTCTTCAGCTCCTCAACACTCTGGGTACAAACATGCTCCTGGGGTTGGTTCTGGGCTGCGGGACCAAAAGATCCTTGTGGTTTCTCTGTGTCTCTGTTCCTTCAAAATTCTTCAAAGTAGGCTTCCGTCAGGTGGACCTTACTTCTGGCTATTCCTGGTCATGGGCATTCATATCTCTCAATTACCTCGCCCTCATTCAGGTCACAACTGTGATTGCAACACTGGAAATGCTGTGTCCAACACAGGAGAACCCTTACATTGCTTCTTCAGTATCAGACATTCCTTCCAAAACCTCAAGGAGTTTGTTGCACCCTGAGGGCTTGAAGTATTGCAAAAAGCCTGTGGCGCTAGGGTTTTCATTTGGTTCAGTAGAGGAGGGTCTGGCAAGAGATGCAGGCTTTTTGCATTTTGACTATCCCATTAACAAAATGCAAAGAGCTTGGCGTGCTCTGCAGCACCTTGTACCTCACCCAGGGGGCTTTATTAATAAAATGAATGTGTGCTAGAGGTAAGGGAGGTAAAATGATGAGCTTGATTTTAGTTGAGAGTCTTAGAAAACTTCACACCAAGCAGAACCAGACACCTGGTTTGAGTCTAGATTAGCCCACCTCTGCTCAATGGTTTGTGAAGGCAATTATGGTCGCAAACCATTGAACTGACATCCAACTTTTGTGGGTATCTGATTTGAAAAATTGTATCTGTCTTTATAAAACAGCTTCCACTTTGATGAATGGATGTTTGCTGACTGTAAATAGTTTCTTAGAGACACAGTAGCTGCACTTTAAAATGTGAGGAGATCTCCATCGTTGATAGCAGTCATAAATAGGTACATTGGTTTTGTGAGCCCTCCAACAGCTACAAATGCCCACTGGCAACCTAAATATTTAAGCAGATTACAGAGCTATTAAGTACTCTAGGGCCATATATGTGTAGATATTCCAGTCCATATTTTTAATTTCCATTATGGGATGTGCATTCTGAACTTATTATGGGACAGACAAGATCAGACGTCACAAAAGAATCATTGGCATAGCCAATAGGTTTCATCTAAGCAAAAGCTATTGGTTTTGCCAATATGTTTTAGTCATGAGGTACATCAGCTTAGCAGCTGTTTGGCATGTCTAAAAGTTAGTGGTGTAAAGGAGAGTGGCGTGGAGTGTCGTAAAGTAGAGTGTCGTGGAGTAGAGTGGGATGCTATGTAGTGTCAGAAAGAGTTGTGAAGTGGCATGGAGGTGTGTAGAGTAGAGTTTAGTAGAGTGGAGTGAAGTGGAGTGTCATGGAGTGCCTTAGAGTGTAATAGCATAATGTTGTGGAGTGTTGTGGAGGGAGGAGAGTGGAAGGGGGTGGACTGAAGTACAGTGTCATAGAGTTGAGTGGTGTAGGGAGGAGTAGAGTGTTAGAGTGGAGTAGAGGCTTGTAGAGTGGAGAGGTACAGAATGGAGTAGTGTAGTTGAGTGGAATGGCGTAGACTGGAGTAGAGTTTTCCTAAAGTGTTATGCCATAGAGTGTCAGAGTGGAGTTCCATGGAGTGGAGTGGAGTGGCGTAGAGTGGAGTACTGGAGTGGAACAGGGTGGAGTAGACTGGAGCAGTGAGTTGTAGAATAGAGTGGAGTAAACTGGCATGGAGTGGCTTAGAGAAAATTGTGTAGAGCATTGTAGAGTGGAGCAGTGTCACAGAGTGGCAAAAAGTCCAGTAGAGTTTAATGGAGTACAGCATCAGAGTGGAGGGGTGTAGAGTTCAGTACAGTGGCATAGAGTGAAGTGGCATAAAGTACAGGAGTGCATAGTAGATTGGCATGGAGTGCAATGGCTTACAGTGCACTGATCTGATAAAAGTGGTGTAGAGTGCACTGACATGGAGTAGAGTGACATAGTGCGGTGTAGAGTAGAGTGGTGCAGAGTAGACTGGAGTGGCGTAACAGACTGCAGCAGCGTAAAGTTCAGTGTTGTAGAGTGGACTGGTGCAGGGTGGAGTTGAGGGACATAGATTATATTGTTTCAGGAATAGAGTGAAGTGGTGCAGGTTAAGTGGAGTGTTGCAGGATAGAGTGCAGAAGTTTAGAGTGGCATGTAGTGCAATGGTGCAGTTTAGGTTAGAGTGACATAGACGGTAGTGGTGTAGAGTGCATTGGTGTGGAGATGAATGGTGCAGAGTAGGGTGCAGTGATATGGAGTGCAGCAGTGCAGGGCAGTGTACAGTTTAGTGATGGGGAGGCATTCTTGCAGAGTAGAGAGTCTTAGAGATCAGTGGTGTGGAGTGCAGTGGCATACAGTGTTGCAGAGTAGAGTCCTGTGGACAGCAGAGATGTACAGTACAGTGGTACAGAGTAGACTAGAGTGGTGTAGAGTGCAGTGACAGAGCACAGTGGCTTAGAGTAGTGTAGCGTGCAGTAGCATTGAGTTCATTGGTGGAGAATGCAGTCTTGCAGAGAAGAGTGTCTCAAAGTGCAGTGGTGTAGAGTGCATTGGCACAGACAGCAGTGGCATAGGGTGTTGAGCGTAGAGTGCTATAGAGAGCAATGGCATGCAGTACAGTGGTGCAGAGTGGAAGAGCGGAGTAGAGTGCAGTGACAGAGTGCAATTCTGTGGAGTGGCGTAAGGTATTACAGAGTGAAGTATAGTGTCACACGGTGCAGTGGTGCATAATAGTTGGCAGTGGTGTTGAGTGAATTGGTTTTGAGTATTGGTGTAAAGTACATTGGGCAGAGTAGAGAGGCATAGAGTGCAGTGTTGTGTGGCACAGCACAGAGTAGAGTGGCATAGAGTACAGTGGCATAAAGTAGATTGTTTCAAAGGAGAGTGAAGTGGCGTGGAGTGAAGTGCTGCAGGGTAGAGCCTAGTTGCATAGAGTAGTGTCGTAAAGTGCACTAGTGTAGAGTGGAGTGGTGCACAGTAGAGTACAGAGGTGTAGAGGGAAGTTGCGTACAGTGCAGTGGTGCACAGTGGACTAGAGTGGCCTAGAGTGCAGCAGAGTGGAGTGGCGCTTGGGCAGAGTACCACAGAGCTGAGCGGCAGAGAGTTGTAGAGTAGAGTGTCGTAGAGTGCAGTGGCATAGACTAGAGTGTTGCAGAGTAAAGTAGCATAGACAGCAGTTCTATAGAGTAAAGTGGTGCGTAGTAGAATAGAGTGGGTTAGAGGTCAGTGGCTTGGAGTACAATGGTGTGGAGTGCAGTGGCACAGAGTATATTGCTTTTGAGGAAAGTGGTGTAGAGTGCAGTGGTATGGCGGGGGAAGAAAGATGGCAGGTTGCTGTCGTTGTGAGCACTCTCACCAAAGGCGCCCTGCTATCCACCACATCCCAGTCCGCTGTTTAGCTTGTTACAGCCAGTTGTGATTCCACAATGCAAGGGCAATACCAGATGTGGCAACTATATGATTGGGGCCTTTGGTGACAGCCTCACTTCCCCCTGGCATCTTCGGCTTCTCTGGACATTTTTTTTAACTCCTCAAGCGCTACGGCACCTTCCAGGACAAGTGTGCTCCACCGAAGAAAGGGTGTCTCGAACAGCGGTAATGGCTTAGGCAGAGGCCTAGTGCTCTGCACTCAGCTCCCAGTGGAGAGGGGTCCTGTTGATAACGTTGGCCACCCTATATTGAAGCTCCTGCAGTTTGATACTGTCGGTGTACTACAAGCAGGCATGGAGGATGGGCAAGCCTCTGGCCAGTATCACTGATCCCTGAACTTTTAACAGATGTGGTTCAAACAAGGGGGCTGGATGTGTCCTCTTTGCTCCAAATACGTTGCCGCAAGGTAACTTTCCCTCTGTTTTTCATGATGCTGATGTGGAGTTGGTACAGAGTTTGGTGGTTGAGCCCTCCATTGTTGTTGAGGGGTCTAATGAGACTGAGGCTGTGAGACTTGAGAGACTTTTAACAGCAGCAGCAGATACTTCTCTTTCAGATGCATCACTTCAGCAGGTGGAAGACCCCAAACATTGCAGCATTGTAGCCACTTTAGCTGCCTCAGTTATTTTAGCTAGCAATCAACACTCTGGTAATGTGCCTGCTGAAATAGATACTGACACTATTGAGGGGGGCATTGGGAAGCCTAGTACTGCACTAAATGAGACTGGATACTGACACTTTTGAGAGGGGCATTGGGAAGCCTAGTACTGCACTTAATCAGGCTGAGGGGCCCCAGGGGAAGCAAGGTCGTCAGCTGGCTCAGAAAGGCTGAGGTAAAGCTAAAAAAAGGCATTGATACTCATGGAACTCATGAAAGGGCTCGGCATGGTAACCTGGTTGCCCCCTGCATCAAAAGCAATCCTAAAGGCAGTCCTCTGCGGAACTGAGTTACTTCCAAGGGGGAAGGAAAGATCCTTTCATCCCAGCTGAATACCGAGAGTCTGATTAACCAAGCTCCTCGAGGGGAGGATAGTCAATGGTCTGGTCTGCATGAGGTATGTCACTCTAATACTCCCAAAACTCAAGAAAGAGAGAGGGTGGGACAAGGAGCCGAAAAGGTCCAGTACCCTTGCTCCGTAAAATAATTACTCAAAAAATAAAGGGCTACTGTTCCTAAGAGAGAAGATCCAAGAAGGCTACACACTCTCTCAGGTCAAACAGTGGGAGAATTGCTACCTTAATTTTTGGTGCCCTCACACATCCCAAAAAGGATGTCATGATTCATCATCGGGTTGCCCCTCGTAGGACCGGAGATGCAATGTCCTACGGGTCCCACGAAAGGTCACTTTAGCAGAGATCCTTTTATTAGACGCCGTATTGTGAACCCTATAAGTGTGAGGGTGTCCCAAAATATGAAGTCAAATAAGCAGAACTAAATGTAAGAGATGGGAGAAGTAAATAAAACTGTCTTGGCGTTACTAAAAAGTCATTTAATTACACGGTACTCCTGGTGGGATTTAAAAAAAAGCCACCAAAGAATGGCATCAAGGGCTACTATGGGAAGGTAATGAACCCACGTAGCTATAGAAGTCAAAATTGAGTAAATGTCAACATGTTTTGTGCCTGGCGGTCCTGGAGAATCGGATCCACGGTGCTTCTTCAGGACCACAAGTGAATAAATGTTCCCTAATTGGGCAAAGATCAGGATGATGGAACATCGTAGCAATATCCGCTGCGGACGTGATACAACCAAAATGAGCAGACCCTTCTCTAGTTGCAAGCATTCACCTGATGACCTGAGATGGACAATTTTAGAAGCCAACCCACATTGGAACAATGCAAACTTTTTTAGAAATAAACAACAATGGATTTTCTGTCGTGCCACAAACGTACGGGTCCTTAATGACGATCTCCCACGGTGTGAAGTATGACCCACACAGGGATAGGCAATGGTGTGAAGTATGACCCACACACATATTGACAATCTGTGTTGTATGAATGACTTTTGGGTCACCACTCACAGACTAGACTACTTGTCCATGAGTTAGAGGAGGTCTTTGTTTATCATTGACATTTATGGCACACCTGGGTTACCCTTACTGACATGACCACACAAGATGTTGTCTGTTGGAGGGTATCAGGGATTTTGTTCTATATTTCCTGAACAATTGGCATCTATGACATTTTTAGGAGCTGCCCTATTGTTGTGCCTATGCGCACAACACTGTTGATGTCATTTGTTGATTAACTACGGTACTTGGCATCTTCAAGTTCACAGCTTACATCTTCCTGATCGACGTTTGCCAATGGGGATGCACCCCACCCAGCTTGAGTTATGAATTATGTAAGGACGACATACAGCATGTGACTATGGCCACTAGCAACTCACACTAACCAATAGTCTACTTGTGGATTGACCACATTCCTGTGTTATGATATTACCTATTTAAAGGTCGCCACCATTAGAAAGATGAATGTTGTTTTTATCTTGGACTGATAATACATATGCATCTTACAACCTTTTTAGTTATGAATCGTGTATGGGCAATATATACCATGTGGCTATGGCCTTCTGAATTGCACACAAATTAACATTCTTTTCATGGGTATTACATATCCGTATATTATAGTTTCACCCACTCAAAGATGGCCGCCATTGGAGCGATGAAAGTTTGCTTCCATCTCATTCTGTGAGAGGCAGTAACTCAGTTGAAATCTTTGCACCTGGTAGCGGTTACCTGATTAGACTGCTCTTTAAAAGTGGACCACCCCACTACTCTGTCCTTTCCAGGTGAGTAGAGGGCCGGGTAGGTCATCCGTGTGCGATGCTCCACCAACCTGCAAGTAAAATGTTCAATCTACAGATAGGCTGCGCCCTTTCCTTACTTGATATTACAGGTTCAGTTCTTTACTTATACAGAAGTGAGCTGAATACCACCCTCTGCCTACGAACTATGGGGCCCTGTCATGACTTTCTTCAGGGTAAGAACCATTTTGTTCTGTCATACGTATGCACTGGGCATTGGGGCACTATCATACTGCGTGTGACGAATTGTTGATCTCACCGCACTAGTGTACACCCTCAAACATTTTGTTGGTGGTGATGTTTAGTTATGTACGCTCAACCTACTTTTCAAATAGAGGGTACAACTGGCCCCTGATACACTCAAAAGCACGTGTGATCGACCAATAGGTCAGATAAGCCAATATGCATCCTTGGCAATGTTTGTTTACTATTTGTATTTAAACATATGCGCTATTGTGGTATGCATGATAAATGTGCTCTTTGCATAAGCCACAGACCTCTTGGGACACTACTCATTCAGAGACCCTGTACATTCCTGGCTATAAATACGCATCCCATCCAGGAGCGACTAATGAGATATTGCTTCAGTACAGTAACAGACAGTATGTTAACAGAAGTTGACATGCGCTGTGTGGATTATCTTGTAATCTCATTTCCTTTTTTCTTTCCTTTTTTGTCTTCCTCTTTTTCAGGCTGGACATTCAAATGTCAGAAGTTCCTGAATGGTACCATCAAATTAGTTTATATTTTCTAAGACTGAACATTAATATAGGTCCCTTGTTACACTTGTAGGGTTAACCACTAGCGTACCACCCTGCTGACATTTGTAGTTACCAATAAGGGAACTTTTAATCACTTGTGGTCATGAAGAAGCGCTGTGGATCCGATTCTCCTGGACTGCCAGGCGTGAAATATGTCGACCTTTACTCACTTTTGACTTCTATAGTTACGTGGGTTCATTACCTTCCCAAAGCAGCCCTCCATGCCTTTCTTTGGTGGCTCTTTTTAATCCCACCAGGAGTACCGTGTAATTAAATGAGTTTTGGTGACCCCTAGATGGTTTTAGTTATTCACTTCTCCCTTCACTTAGATTTAGTTCTGCATAATTTACCTCATATTTTAGGAACCCTCACACTTATAGGCTTCACAATACTACCCGTAGCACATTGCATCTCAGGTCCTACGAGAAGCAGCCCGATAATAAAGCATGACATCCCTTTTGGGATGTGTGAGGTCACCAAAAATTAAGGGAGCAATTCCCCTAATGTTTGACCTGAGTGAGTATGCAGCCTTCTAAGATCTTAGGAACAGTATGCCTTTATTGTTTAGATTAAGTATTGACTCTAATACTCCCCTCAGTCCTGGTGCTAGCCTGACTCAGGAAAAAGTTCTCAAATCACCTGCCAGTACCCCACCAGTTCACTCTACACCTGTTGCATCAGTTACTTCTTCTATGCTTGAGCCAGTCCCTAACCATCACTGTCTACAATCATATAGCTTATGCAGGTTCAACGATCAGAGGTACTGCAACACTATGTCCAAGTTAGAGCTGATAATCAGTTGCTGCAGCAGTCTTTGGCCAAGGTGACAGGGAAAGTTACCGCAGTTACTACACAAGTAGTCGAGCTTCAGCAGTGAGTCGCAGGTACAGAAGAGCTGGGAACAGCCTCAGCTAATATAATAAGGGATCACGAGAGTCGACTAGCAGTGGTCCAATCCAAGAATGAACATTTGTAGGAATGTCAATGCTGCAATAATCAGAATATTTTGGTATACCTGAAGGAAGGTAAGGGTATGAAAAGGGACGACCCACTGTAGTTCATTGCCAGGCATTCATGAGAGCGTTCCTGGATCTGGCAGATTAGGATATGGACTCCTGATTCTGCATCCACACTGGCCTATGTTAGCTTGTTACCCTGCCAATATAAATCAAATACATCCTCGTCCCATTCTGATATTTGTGGGCAGTTTTCTACTAAGGCAGGCAATTTCCTTGAGCGCTTGACCTGCTGCGCTAGTTCTTATCGACCCAGTGTCAGTATTTGCTTTATTTGATGTTTGCAAACTCACAGTGGATCGGCGGTGAAAGTTACGTCAGAAGATTGATCCACTAAAAGCTATTGGGGCACAGGTCTTTCCTCAGGAACCTGCTGGACTTAAGATCATCAAGAAGACCCGGACACAATTGCGCTACAATTTTGTGAGTCAGATTCTGCACAGGTTCTTAGTTATTGGCAGGGACCATCCTCTCCCACTTGATTTAAAACTATATCTGTCTGATTATGTTTGTTCCTAGGTCTTGCTCAGTGCTCAACTTTGTGCCTGAACTTGTGTATTTAATTTCTTCCCTTCTCTTTTCTTTTTTTCCTGTTTTTGGGTGAAGGGGGTAGTGATGGTGAGGGTACAGGGGTAGAGACCTCACATTGCTGTCCTTGCATCTGACAGCCCACAAGTGGAATGATTCTTTTCCCCAGACACAGGGTGGAGGGTATTCCTGGGGCTGAGGGTGGGTATTTTGTTCTAATTTTATTGCCTGTCCAGGTATTGTGTCTTGGTGGGGGTGTGTTGGGTTTGGGGGATAAGCGGAGAAAAATGAGTCAGAATGTTCCAAGGTTTTGTGTGAATGGGTATCTAGCTATGACATTTGCCAGTATATGTGGTATGGATAGAGGATAGGTACAGCAGGTATCAATGGTTTGCTACAATGGATGGGTTGAAAATTGTGTTGGAATGTTGCTGGCCTCAATCGTCCTCTTAAGTGACAACTGGTACGGGAAGAGATAGTACTACATAAGCCACAATTACTGTGCTTAACGTAGACTTATAAGGCCTATAAGGATCGCTCACTATTGAAACTTCTTGGCTACAATACTGTTATAAGCACTTCTCAGTCTGTTTTTATTTGGGGGATGTCATATTGTCTGCAAGGCATGCTGAGTTTATGGTCCTTAAAACTGCTGCTGATCCAAGGGGGAGGTGGGCTTTTGCTCAGCTTCTTACGTATGGTTGAAAATATGTTCTTTGCACAGTATATGGCCCAAACTTGGATGAGCCTGGGATGCTCTGCTTAAAATTGCTAGATTGGGTAAGAGATATAGTACTAATGGGTGATTTCAATTGTATTATGGATTATGGTATAGACACCAATAATTGCTTTGCTCAACACCGCATGGTTAAAACAAAGGCATCCATTTTTAGAAATCAACCAATTACATGGTCTGATTGATGTATAGAGGGCTATCCCTTTAGGCCAGGGTATATTTTTTACTCTTCCCTTTACCAGCACTACTCTAGCATTGATATGATCCTTGCTGTGTCACTGCTAGTTCAGGGTGCTGAAATGGAAGTCTGCCCTAAGTTCACTTCACACCATAGTTCAGTACTGCACGCACTCCCCAGTAAACGCCAGCAGAAGGGAAGGTTGGCATTTCACGTTTCCTCTGTAAATCCTCTCCAAACCTGGTTGCCAAACCTACCTATCTGTGCTACTTATGGGGTGTTTAATGTCAAATGCTGGAACATCTTCCCCACATTGTGTTGTGTGAGACACCATGAAGGAGCTTGTATGTGGGATTACTCTGCAGTTTATGCTTAGTAAAATTAAGTCAAAGCGGGAGGGGTTAATCAAGCTTCGTCAACAAATAAGGGAACAAGAGCTCTGACACACCCAAGCTATCTTAGCTAGAGAACCAGGGGAGCCAGGTCTCAATTTGGAGTTAGTAACAAGCCGATGGCTCTTTGATCGGGGATTTAGGAAAAAGGTTGTTGCCAACTACCATAATAATCAAGCACTCTAATAAGAGTAAGGCAAGAATGTTGGTTGAATAATACCCCATCAGGTTTCTGATTGAAGATCAAGTTGATTATTCAAATATTAAAGGTAATGACTAGGGGCCATATGTACGAACACATTTTCCCATAGACATAGAATGGGTAAAACCCTTTGATACATCGGGCCCTAAGTTCTTCATACTAGTCCTCAGGCTTTTGCAGAGCAGTTTACTCACTTTTATCAGGATGTGTATAGCCAGCCACAACCAATAAGTCAGTCTGGTCTCTTGGAATACTTTCAGGGATGTTGTTTAATCCGTTTATAAGATAGTCAGGTGTCAGTTTTACTGGGAGACATTTCCATGTCTTAAGTCGAGGCTGCTATAAGGCTCTGCCATCATGAAAGCCCTGCGTGAAGCATGAATTTTATAAAATATTCATCGATATTCTACTGCAGGGAATTTATTCACCTGGTAGATTATACTGACGGGGGGAAGAGGTTCCTACCTCCTGGAATCTTACAAACATTGCTGTCTTTTTAATGAAAGACAAGCCACCAGAGTACAGGGGTTCTTATCGGCCTACCTCCCTGATTAATTCAGTCGCTAAGATTTTTACAAGAATATTAGCTACTCGGCTGGCCCCTTTAATTGAGAATCTGGTTTTAACGCAACAGCATAGTTTCATACCCACCAGGGATACTGTGAGTCACATAAACATTGGCATGATCTTATCCTATTGGATGGAGAGAAGGTTTTTGACGGGGTCATAAGGAATTGGTTGTGGGCAACGATGGGTGTACTAGGTATCGGCGGAGATTCATTAAGTGGGTAAAATCTCTTTATAAGAATCCATTGGCCAAACTGGCTTATAGCAGGATTGGCTCCTCACAATTTTGGCTCTTTAGGGGGACCCAACAAGGGTGCCCGCTCTCCACTCTCTTGTTTGCATTGTACATTGAGCCTTACTTGAAGTCCCTCTTACATAACCAAGGGAGTCAGCCAGTGGTATCTAATGACTTTTGAGATCAGAATTACAGCCTACACTGATGATGTGGCCATTTTTACGCCAGACCCACTCACATCTATTGGTTTAGTTTCAAACTAAGCCAATAGGTTTGGAAATGTTTCCGGCTTATAAATTAAATCTAACTAAACACATGTATTGCTTACTTTTCAGCCGGTAAATACGATCTTGGGGACAGTATCAATGGCTGCTTACTTAGAGGTCAGGCTGGGTAGCAGAGTTGATGGTATTTTCAAACTTACCATAAAACCGGGAGCCCTATTTATAGTTATTTATTTCTTTAACATATCTGTCAGTATTTTTTCATATTTATTTTTTGGCCAACTTGTTGGTGTTTTTCTATTTTTATTTTGTGTTTTGACAATAAATGGAGATGTAAAATGGTATGTTTCTGTATTTATTTAACTGATAAACATATACTCATACTTTGAAACCTGTCACAATTTAGCTAATTAAGCACCCCAAATATAACAAAAGACTACACCCATAGGTAGATATCAGCATTATTATATATAAATATTTAACGTATGCCTGTATTTAAGGAAATGTCATCCTTTTTTTTTCTAACTCTCCATGATGTCTATCTACAGAGCTGTTGGCCTAGAATTCACAAAGGACAGCATGGGGAGTCACTGGCAAGCTGCACAAGTTTCTGTATTTTTCCACTTTTGAAAATAAATAGAGACAGGAAACACATTGGTCTCAGTCTGTATTTAACTGTAAAAATCTGTAAAAATGGAAAACTGGAGACTTAATTATGAACCTCTCCTGCAATCAGTCAATGTTGAGCTTTCTTTGTGGAATCAACTTCCCATCACAATACCAGGCCATTGTACCATCATAAAAATGAATGTTTTATCTAAATGTTTGTACCTATTTTGAGCAACAATACTTTGGGTCCCAAACTCATTTTTACACGCCTTAAGGGTGTTATCAGCAACTTTATATGGGGCTTCAGACGGGCCAAGCGTGCTATTTGATTTTTGAAACTTCTGTGTAAAGGAAGGGGGTTCAGGTACTGCTGGAGCATTTTACCCTCACCCTTCGCAGGGTTAGAAAAACGCTTCCTTTCCCTCAGGTCAATGGATCTTTTCGCTCACTGAACAGTGTGGTAACCATTCACAAGCAAGTCAAACCCAAACAACAAATTTAAACACCATGACCCATGTGCCTATGGAAGGAAACTCCAATCGATTAAAGTTTTAAAGCTTTATTTTATAACCACAAAGTCACACATTGTGCGCAAAATCAAATTGTAAAGATAAATGAACACCACAGGCTGACCAAATCTACAAAACAAGTTTAATCTACTCAACATCAACACCACTAAACATTCCAGAAGAATAATACATATTAATAAAGCAATCACTTGTGAGACAGAGACATGTTTCAGCTCAGACGACACATACATTAGTCAAATCAACTGCACAGATTCAGAATTCAGGAATTGGGACATAGGTTCTCCATACTACTAACCAAATCTGTACAAGGGTGTGGGAGCGGATGAACACATGCGGGCAAAAGTCAAAAGGTAAATACAAAAATAATTTGGAAAAGCATCTATCTCGGGGTAAGTTTAACTAATTAAAACAAAAGAGGCAGGTGTCAGCATGCTAACTTCTACTAAGAAAAGCAGGTCAGGTGAAAATTACATTTCCATTAGAATATACTTTTCCTAGGTTCAACATTCAATTCAGTTTTGTCAGCAAGGCATGTAGATCTTCAGCAAAGTCCATTAGAAGCTCCATCAGGGGGAAAAGTGCAGAACACGGGCTGCAAATGGAAATCAGGAACATCCAAGGGGACAAGTTAACAGAACAAGATTCAAGAGGGGACTGCCACAAACTAAGAAAGTCCTTCCCTAATCAGAAACACCCAAAATAGTTTGTTTGGCCAGTTAGATGAGTCGACGCCATGCAAAAGAGGCAACATTCAATCAGTCCCCCGTCAAAAATCAAATCTGCAACATCACTGCAGCTCCACACATCTGTCTGGTCTCATCTCCTATTTCAGTGTGACTCCAGTAAATTTTAACAATTTGTACATAACTTGTTGCAATCCACGTTCTTTCCCCTGACACAAGACGATTTGCACAGTTCTCATGTGAAAGGACAGTTAAACAGTGGTACTGCTTTATTTTTCAGTCCTCAGGTTCTAATGTCACAATATCAAGGACACTGTGAAATGACACTTACACACAACACAAGAGGACTCTTTACTAATCATGTGACAACCTAATGGAAAAATTCATATTGAAGAGAAAGAACGTGACTTGACATTTTATGCTGCTGAAAATATGAAGACTTCAGACCTAGTTATGCTGAAACAAAAAATATTACACATTAATATTGTCATCAATTAAACACATATAATAAGCAAACTTATGAATTCAGCATTATTGATATATCATCGAAATATGCAAAAGCAATTTATTAATAATATCAATCTTTGTCGACAGACATGTGCATTTATCTTTCTGCGCACATGCAACTCCACACCAGTCAATCACAGATCACCATAAATCATTAATTTCCACCAACAATAATTCATTCTAATGATTAAAATATATTTTAACATTGTTAAATAATGTTAGCACTTTGTCAAGTCTGGTAGGCACAATGCCCACCACAACATAAACGTGTACACTTTTAGAATACTTGTCAGTGTAGCTCTCCAAGTTAGGCTTTTAAACATGAATCAAATGCTGACTTCTGGTGCAATAAAAGCATTACTAAAATTTACGTTCCAACAGTCCCTCCTCTGAATGCAAAATATGCTGTCACAAAAGGACACTCATTTTAATGCGACAAATCAAAGCCTTGTGGTCTGGTAACATAATGGCCTTGGTCTACTGAAACTCTCAATTCTCTTCAAATTCTTGTAATAAGTGCTCCATGTTTTATCCATTTTTATATCTTCCCTCTTCTATTTACTCTTAGCTCTTTGTGCTTTCCAAATACTGTATAACTTGTGAAGTCCAAGTGCAACTATAGCACACAGTGTCACAATCAACAAAGGTCTGAGGATCATTCTTGCAATTCCCTTTCCCAAATCTCAAAACTATGGGCCAATTTTAGCTAATCTTTTACCTATTGTCTGCCAGATATTTGTCTCCTTTCAATCTTTCAGGTCATTTTTCAGATTTCTTATGCTTTATATAAATCTCCTTATCTCCTTACTATTGTCTGGAATGAATGCATAACAATGTTGCTCCTATAAAACTTTGTAGACTCCTCCTTCCTTCACCAATAAGATGTCTAATGCAAGACGAGTTTCCAAAACCATTGATCTCATAGCAATCATTTCCGTATTTAGGAGCAACATTGATTCAGCAGAATCATTAGACATCTTGACCACAATTGCTGACAACTTTCTAATCTTGATATCATTCAAGATCACACCCACTGACGGAATAAAGGCACCAAATATATAACCTGTAATCTCTGCTGCACCAGCTCCTCTTCTTGGCTTGGATTTAGATCTCTCTCACCAAACTTGTCAAAATTCTCCACTCTGTAGATTTTCAGGCAAACTACCCCTAAATAACATGTACCATACTAGGATTTTGGCAGCTTGTGGTAGGCATTTTTCCTACAAATGAAATAAACACCTGGTATGGCAGACAGGGATGCGGAATTCCTTTAGCCCGGCACCCAGAACGTATTGAATAGGGTCAAGGGCAAAACGTTTTCAGGTCTCCCTGGGCTGGAAGGGTGGAGGGCTTGACACTTACATTACAAAGGCCAGTGGTCTGTCCTCACACAATAGACTGATCAACCCCCCACTAGGACCCTGGTAGACAGGACTAGACTGAAAGGGGAACTTGTGCACTTCAAAACCACTCTTTGAAGTCTCCCTGACATCCAAGGCATTTTGGGGTACATAAACTGGGTCTCTGACCCCACCAACTCTGACACTTCTGGACCTACATCTGCATCCTGTCAAGAGGAACTGCCTGGCTGCCTAAAAGACTCATCTAGACTGCTTTGCTGAGAAGGACTGCTGCCCTGCTGTTGCCCTGCGGCCCACTGACTTTGTTGAGAAGGACTCTGCCTTTCCCAAAAGTGCTCTCCCAGGGCTTGGATTGAGCTTGCTTCCTGTTTTCTGAAGTCTAAAGACAAAAAACACTTCATATCTACAGGAAATTTCTTATGCTTCAAAAACCGACACGAAGCATGCATTGCGACCGGGAATCGCCGCACAGCTGACCAGAACGACGCAGCCCCGACTTCCCGAATGGAAATTTGACGCAGCGCCTGCTGTGTGATGGAAAATTTGACGCATCGCCTACCGGATTAACACAGCGCCCGTGCCTTCTTCCATCATGTCAAGGATTTTCCCGCATCGTTCCTGGTGTCAAAATATCCCTGCATCGCAATGAGGAACCAAGACTGCGCTCTGAAAAACAACGCAAGCCCCTTGCAGTGGGTAAAGAAACAACGCATCATCTGTGCCTCGTCGGAAAATCCAAAGCACATCTTATTTTTTCACGCATCTCCTCCTCTGTGGTCTCTGTGGGTCGGTATTTTTTATGGTACTGTGTGTAACAAAGAGACAATTGTTTATTTCTAAGGATTAAGACTTTTTAAAACCTTTTAAAAGTGATATTTCAATTTTTGCTTATTGGATCTTTGACCTTATTTTATTCAAATAAATATCTATTTTTCTAAACCTGTGTGGTGTATTTTTGTGGTGTTTACAATGTGTTACTGTATCATTTATTGCCCAAATACTTTACACATTGCCTTCTAAGTTAAGCCTGACTGCTCAGTGCCACGCTATCAGAGGGTGGGCACAGGATAATTTGGATTGTGTGATTTACCCTGAGTAGTATTGTGGTCCCTACTTGGACAAAGGTGTACACCTCTGCCAACTAGGGACCCCATTTCTAACACATCACCATCACTTTCTCCTTCAACTTTTTCTGCTTCAGTTCAATTTCATCACTACAGTACCTAATATACTGTAGTACTTCGTAAATCGACTTATTCTGCCAGAAAATAAAAATTATTGTGGATCATGATGCTAATTTCAGGTTTCAGTCCTTGCACGAATCTGAACACAGAATGACTCATGTCTTTCGGCTCATTAACTTCAGACCCACTATTATGTTTATCTGCTTGCAGTAGTCTCTCATAATAAGCATGAATCGACTCATTTGTTCCCTGTGCTGTCCTGTCAATTCTTTGCAAATCAGCACCTTTTGGGGAAACTTATTCTTCAGGAACTCAATCACTTTATATTACCTTTTCATCACCTCTTCAGACCGCGCACCTGTTACTGGATCTCTTGGCGGTTCACGAGTTGGCCAATCCATACTCTGCTTGCACTCCACCCACAAATCGACTGGAACCACAATGTCAAATAAGGTGTTCAAATCTTCACACAGGCATTTTGAAAGTTTCACAAACCTTTCTGTTTGCTTGTACCACTCTACTGGTTTCTCTCTCAATCTTGGGTAATCATTTGTGAATGACAATATGTCACTTCTTCAAGGGAGAAGTACATAACCTCCACCTGGAATCTCTCTCACTGGTAGCGTTTTTACACTCTTATCAGCTTGATTTGCTCCAGCTGGAGGCAAAATCTGCTTTGCTTTATTCTGATCTCTTTTCTTTGCCCATCTGCCTTCCCATTTTTTTAATGCTCCCCATGTTCGAATGTTCAGAATTAATTCTTTAATGTGCATTCTCATGTTGGGTGATCTCATGTTGGTGATGTCTTTGGAACTAAATTCTAATCTGCAACTCCGTCTTAAAGGCTTTGATTTCTCTAAATCCACATCATATTTTTCAGCCAATTCAACTAATTTCTCATAAGTCCATCCTGCACGATTTGTGACATCTTTGCACATGAAGTTCAGTTCTTCTTCATTGTATGCATCCAATCTTTCCTGTTCAAGTGTTCCCTCAAATAATTCATTTAAATCTAATGTTAATCTGGGCACAGTCACTGTCCTATTTCTTTTTCGTGTCGCTTCTGTTCTGCCACTTTTGTTTACCATACCTGTTGCTCCACTCAAACGGTCTACGCACTGTCCTACAACTGATGTTGTTTCCCTGTGTCATGTTCTGCAGGGTATTACATGGGACTCTTATAACCTGTTCTGGCATGGACATGTGTGTAGCTGGGGTTCCTGGGTGACATCTCACATCTATTATTTGACCTGTTCGATATGACATCTGGTTTGGACCTGCAATGAGCATGGGGGTCAAAGATGAAACAGACATAGTAAAACTTTCCATTTCTGAATCAGTTGTATACACTGCTCTCTGTGTATCGCACGCTGAAACCCTTGCAGATACTGGAATTGGGGTCTGGAGGCTACTCCCAATATTAGCATACAGTGGGACAACTGGACTTATGGTTACAGGGACTGCCAATGCTTCGGGTCCTGTCAGACTTGTCTGATTCTGCGGAACCATCATCTCTGCACTTTGACCTGTGAGTAATGCACTAAAAGTCTGTCCTGATTGATTCTGGGCAATATTTGGGGTTGATGGTAGTGGAGAATACATGGGCATTGTCAGTCTCTGATTAAAATTTTGCACAGGTGCAGATACATTAGGAGTTGACTCCATCGGAATCATTTTTGTACTTACGATCACCTGATTCACAACTTGGCTCATAATTTGCTGTGCTGTACTTAAAAGAGGAACTGCTGGATAAATTGTGGGTACCTGCATCTCTGAACTGACAGATGTACTCAGGATTACCTGAATTGGACTGTGTGAAACTGGAGCACACTTGGGACTACGTCCTGAACTACTCTTTCAACTGTATGATATTGGGAGGGACAATTCATTAAAAGCTGCCTGTTTCTTTTTTCGTTTTAGGCTTTGTACTACCATCCCCTTCTTCTGTTATGACTGGAAACGGTCTCACCCCATCTAAGGTTTCTTTTCTCCACATTTTCTGTTCCTCATCCCATCTTGCTTCTGCTAATGTCTTCTCTTCTCTCCTCATTCTTGTGCTGGTCTTGGAGAAGACTTTAATTAAAACAATACACTCGTCAAGTTTTCTAAAATTCTTAAATTAAAGGTACTGTAACATGGAAAAGCCAACGAACCCTATTTCTTGGTAATCTTGCACCACTGTTTCACCCAAATGCATTGTGAAACTCCTATTGCCTCTGCCACTTTGTATGCTAGTGTTCCTTCGGGTGCTGTCTGCTCACCCTCTCTGACTGAAACGAACAGATCTCCTCTCAGCGCAGTTCCTAAAGCTTTGAAAAATGTCATTGTGGCACTAATTTCAGTCAATAATATGAATTTCAACGTAACCAGGAAGTAAATTCAATCCCACAATTCATTTCACAAGCTGTTCTCAACCAATGGCAATGCAGTACTATCCACCAATATGTGTGTGTTTTTTCACTAACCAACCTATCTCAGCGCTGCACAACTGACATCATACTCACTCCACTCAGCAGTTGCAAGTCGCTTCGCAAACGTCTCTGACACACCTCACACATTCACTAATGCAAAATATTGCAAGCACTAGAAAAAACAAAAACCTGTCTGGTCTCTACAGGTAGGACTCAAACCCTTTGAAAGTTGTACTGCTTACCCATCTGCCTGTGGCTTTCAGACTTACACAAGTAAGACTTGACCAGCAAATCTCACAGGTTGATACGGATCCTCCATATGCACTCAGGATTCACCCAGTTCCAATGAACAACTCACACTCACTCAAGGAAATCTACTGATATTGTCAATTGCGCCTCATAACCAATACCTCACTGCAGACAATAAATTAACCAGGTGCCTGCATGCACTTGTGCGTTACCCCGGGGTGTTAGGCCATGACAGACCTGTCAAAAACAACAACCACAGACATTTCCGAGCACAAACCACCACAATCGCTTCGAGTATGACCACTCCACAAACACTTCACACCAACCCACTTCACCGCAGTTCATAGCAAAAAGCACAGCAAGGGCAAATCCATACTTACACATCCACCGTACACTTGGAACACAAGGCTAAAATTTCATCAACCTCTCAAACTAACCATAGAACAACTCTATTACCAAATTCGTCACCCTTAACACTCATCAAATGGACGGTTCCCCCTCTCATGACACTAAACCGTCATCTGCTACCAGATTCTGCTAGCGCGTTTTCCCCTCGCAGGGTTTGAAAAACGCTTCCTTTCCCCCAGGTCGATGTATCTTTTCACTCAGTGAACAGTGTGGTAACCATTCACAATCAAGTCAGACCCAAACAATAAATTTAAACACCATGACCCATGTGGTCATTGAAGAAAACTCCAATCAATTAACAATTAAAGTTTCAAGGTCTTATTTTATAACCACAAAGCCAAAGTCACATATATTGTGCACAAAATCAGACTGTAAAGTTAAATTAACACCATAGGCTGGCCAAATCTACAAAACAATTTTAATCTACTCAACATCAACACCATGAGACATTCTGACAGAATAATGCATATTAATAAAGCAATTGCTTGTGAGGCAGAGACATGTTTCAACTCAGACGATGAACACATTAGTCAGATCAACTGCACAGATTCAGAATTCAGGAACTGGGACATAGGTTCTCCCTACTATTAACCAAATCAGGACAAGCATTTGTGGGAGCGGGCTAACACATGCAGGCAAACATCAAAGAGAAAAGACAAAAATAATTTGGAACAGCATCTATCTCTGGCGAAGTTAAACTAACAAAGACAAAAGAGGCAGGTGTCAGCATGCTAACTTCTACTCAGAAAACCAGGTCAGGGGAAAATAACATTTGCATTAGAATATACCTTTCCCATGTTCAACATTCAATATCGTTTTGTCATCAAAGCATGTAGATCAGTGGTTCCCAAACTTTTTTGATCCCCGGCTCCTTTGACCTATTGGCTGTGTTGGCCACGGCTCCCCGTTATGTTACTTTTTTTGGCGGGTGGGGGAACGTAATCCCAGCCTGTACCTGTACCTACACTATTTACCGTTTGTCTTCTTTATTCTCTCCTTCACGTTGCTGAAAACCATTTATTGGAAACTATTTTTGTTATAGGGATATTATTAATGGTACTTTGGCGCCCTCCGCTGGTCAGAATAATTAATGCACGGTGTTTTTTCCAATACCACGAGGAAAAGCTACCGATTCAAAGCACCTCCGAGTGGTTTCCAGACTGTGTGCGGCGCCCCTGGCTAGTTTTGACGGCGCACCAGGGAGCCGCGGCGCACAGTTTGGGAACCACTGATGTAGATCATCAGCAAAGTCCATTAGTAGCACCATCAGGGGGCAAAGTGCAGAACACAGGCTGCACATGAAAATCAGGAACATCCAAGGGGACAATTTAACAGAACAAGATTCAAGAGGGGACTGCCACAAACTAAGAAAGACATTCCCTGATTAGAAACACCCAAAATAGTTTGATTGGTCAGTTTGATGAGTCCACGCCACGCAAAAAGGGGAAACATTCAATCAGTCCCCTGTCAAAAATAAAATCCACAACATCACTGCAGTTCCACACGTCTGTCTGGTTTGATTTCCTGCTTCCGTGTGACTCCATTACATTTTAACAATTTGTACATCACTTGTTGCAATCCACGTTCTATCCAATGGCACAAGACGATTTCCACACTTCTCATGTAAACGGACAGTTAAATAATGGTACTGCTTTAATTTTCAGGCCTCAGATTCTAATGTCACAATAGCAAGGACACTGTGAAATTACACTTACACAATACAGTAGGACTCTTTACTAATCGTGTGAAACATTCTAATGGAAAAATGAATGTTAAAAAGAAAGAACATAACTTGACATTTTATGCTGCTGCAAATATGAAGACTTCAAGGTTAGTCAAGGCTAGTTATGCTAAAACAAAAAATAGTATGCATTAATATTGGCATTAATGAAGCACACATAATATGCACATGTTTGAATTCAGTATTATTAATATATCAAAATATGCAAAAGCATTTTATTAATAAGGACAATCCTTGTTAAAGCACTGCATCAAGCACACCGCATCAAACACTGCATCAAGCACATCAAGCACAGGCAACTCCACACCAATCAATCACAAATCACCATAAATCATAGTAATTTCCACAACAATATTTAATTCTAATGATTATACTATATTTCAACATTGTTGAATCATGTTAGCATTTTGTCAGTTCTGGCAGGCACAACGTCTGACATAGTAGGCACAATGTGCACCACAATATTTAAAAAAAAAAATTTTTTATTGGATTTTTGTTACAGATCTGAGTACCGTCATTGTTAGTTACATTGGCAGGATTTGGTTGCTCTGATATAAGATTTGCATTCAAACAAAACAAGAAAAACATAACTTAGGTCTTATTATAACACTCAAAATATTTGTCTGCTGTATCTGGCTGATAGATCTTACTGTGTGGTATTTAGTTGCCCCACATTTAGCTACTTGGTTACACTGTTCCCCACTGATTCATGTTTTGTTTCATCAAATGGACGGTTCCCCCTCTCATGACACTAAACCGTCATCTGCTACCAGATTCTGCTAGCGCGTTTTCCCCTCGCAGGGTTTGAAAAACGCTTCCTTTCCCCCAGGTCGATGTATCTTTTCACTCAGTGAACAGTGTGGTAACCATTCACAATCAAGTCAGACCCAAACAATAAATTTAAACACCATGACCCATGTGGTCATTGAAGAAAACTCCAATCAATTAACAATTAAAGTTTTTGGTAGTGGGGGATGCCGGACTGATGTCTATTTGTAGTAAGTGTTGTAGCTGTATTTGTTGTTCATATTCTAATTATTCATTTACTCATCACTTGTTGGCTGCTGTGGATGACAGCGACTTGAGGGCATGGGAGCAGGTACTCTCCCAACTAATCTGGTGTGTCTCGCCCGTTTTGCTTGTTATGTTAGAGGTGGTCTGGTACTGACTACCTTATCTCTAAAACTGCGTTATTGCCCAGTTCATGGTGGGTTCTAATCGTTCCTAGCCTCTAGTCTGGTAACTATAATTTCCCAGGCTTCACATCCTGTGTGTTGTTGGCCCTCCCCTGATAATTTTCCTAGTACCTGGTATTCTGTACGGGTCCAGCGCAGTGTCAGGGTGTGCCAAGTTTTCAAATCTGGTGCTTTGGGCGCTTTCCAATTCATAGCTATCAATCTTTTGTAAATCACGTATGCTAGGTCTGCAAAGTTATGTAGGTGTCTATGCTTCTTTTCTCTCGTTCTCAGCCCTAACAAGCAGGATTTAGGGTCAACTGCAAATACTAGACCTGTCAATTCTGAGACTTCTTCTACCACTCCGCTCCACTCCCTGTGCACCTGGGCACATTCCCAGACCATATGGTAGAAGTGTGCCAGTGGGGCTTTACATCGGGGACAGGCTGGGTCCGATTCAGGGAACATGCGTTTAATCCTAGCTGGTGATAGGTATGTTTGGTGTGTGTAATTGAATAGTGTGTAGCGAAATCTAGGATTTCTCAAAACCCCGAGTATGGTATAGAACTTTCGGCCAGTCCTCTTTCGGTATCGGGTTTGGCAGAACTATATTCCATCTATCTCTTACATTTTCCAAATTTGGTTCAGGGGATTTATTCAGAATTTTATATAAGTTCGTCACTACTTTTGTTTGATTATCATATTGTAGCATGTGATGTAATGTGGGTGAGATCGGTGGTTCTTGGTCTCCAGCCGCCCATGTCTTCTTAATTAAATGACATATGGCATAGTAAGCTATAAATTGCCCTGGGTTCACTGCTGTGAGGGCTTGTATGGATTCAAATGTCATCAATTTCCCCTCTTCAAAGCAGTCTTCTATCAACAGTATGCCCGCCTCCGTCCAGGTCGTGAGTGAGTGCGTCCTAGCAGCAGTAGCCCATCCAGGAAGCAGTCCCAGGGGAATGAGCGGTGAGTAGGGGAGCACCCTGTGTCCTTTTTGTATATATCTCTTCCAACATGAGTGTGCCACTACTATTAACGGATTATCAGACGCCCCTTTCGGTGTTTTGTTTGTTAGTCATGTGATCAGAGGCTCTCCATGTAGTCCCGCCAACACCCATGCGGACTCCGCCAGTGTGGGTCTATGTATCCAGTTCAGTGTATCCAGTGTAACTGTGCAGCAGCGTAATAGAGTTCGAAGTTGGGGGCGCCCAGACCTCCCGCGGTGATTGGACGCGGCAGTGTAGTGAGTGCGACGCACGCTCTGTCCCCTTCCCATATAAGCTGCAGTAGGACTGCGTTCAAATCTCGAAAGAAGCTCTTAGGGACCCTAAGTGGCAATGCCGCAAAGTAATATAACAGCCGGGGCAGTATCAGCATGTTTGCCACTGCCACTATGCCCAGAGGTGACAATGGTAATTTACTCCAGAATCGCAGCGACCCCTTCATAGAGGCCACCCCAGGTTCCCATCTCTAAGATCCTCAGGTCTATGATATATGTGGACCCCCAGATATTTGAACGGATCGAAAACACCACTTCAGGTGCCCTGTGGGGGCCTTTTCTTTTCTCGACGGGGACCAGATAGTTAGTGGGAACACACATGATTTTTCCCAATTTACCACCAAGCCTGATATCTCCCCATATTCAGTCAAGAGTGAGATTACTGAGGATATCACCTCGCTTCCTTTCCGCACATATATTAGGGCGTCATCTGCATACAATGATATAACGTGGTATAGTCCACTCCTGACTATTCCCCAACTCTCTTTCATTGCGTGTATTCGAGTCGCCAATGCCTCCATCGCTATAGCAAACAGCAAAGGAGAAAGGGGGCATCCCTGCCTGGTACCTCTGGTGACTGGGAAGCTATCAGATATAGCCCCTCCCGTTTTCATCCTAGCTTGTGGGTTGGCGTACAGTGTCTGTACCCATTGTGTGTAGTTAGGGCCAATTCCCATGCTCTGCATAGTGGCAAACAGAAATTCCCACCCTAGTGTATCGAATACCTTCTCAATATCTAAGGATAATACCATCTCATCATGTGCATCTGGGGGGGTGTCTCCCATGACGCTCAACAATCTACGGATGTATAGAAAAGTATTACGTTTTGGGATGAATCCGTTTTGATCATCATGTATCAAGGTATGTATGAAGGGAGCTATCCTGTTAGCCAATATTTTACCTAGGATTTTACAATCGAGATTCAGGAGGGAAAGTGGTCTATAAGATTTAACGTCTGTGGGATCGCGACCTTGCTTAGGAAGAACCACTATCATTGCCTCTCTGTGTGTTGGAGGCAATATCTTACAGGTCCATGCCTCCTCAAACACCTTCAGCAAGTGAGGCTTTAAGTGTTTTGAATAAGTAGAGTAGTATTCTATTGGGAGACCATCTATTCCTGGCGCTTTGTTCCTAGCCATCTGCGCTAGAGCTAAGTCCAGTTCCTCCATTCTCAAAGGAGCCTCCAGCATTTCCTTATCCACCTGCGACAGTTGCACCAAGGGTGATCCTGCAAGAAAGGATTCAAGTTGTTGGGCCGTACATACTGTGCGTTTGGTATAGAGGTTCGTGTAATATTCCCTAAACGCCCCAATGATCTCTTTTTGCGTGGTGGCCATTTTGCCGTCATCTAACCTTATAGTCCCTATGGGGGACTGCTGACGGTTCTCGCGAAGGAGCCACGGCAACAGCCTACCCGATCTGTCTCCCTCCATTTGTAGGCGCATTAGATGGTATTTGTGGTCATGTCAGCGGATACGAGAATCTGCTTAATTATATTTTGTACGCGCCTCTTTTAGCACTGTGTAGGGTATCTCGTTTTGTGCCACTGCAATTTCCATTACTCTCAATTCCTTTTTCAATTTGCTGATCTCCGCATGAAGGGTGCGTCTCACTCGAGATACAATGTCCTCTGACTACAGCCTTGTGCACCTCCCATTCTACTGCTCTTGTGTCTGCAGAGTCTTTGTTAATTCAGCTATCGCACTGTTGGGGGCGTAGTTCCCGATTATCGAAAATTGTCTCCCATCTAAATGCCCCTCTATTACTACGTATCTACCCCCTTGATCTATCCTATACGAGGTTTGGACAAATGGGACGCCACCTGCTATCCATACCAATACTCCTCAAGCAAAAGCTGAGTATGTTGTGCCTATAATCTGACCTCCCCATTTCCTGAGTATCTCCTGTAAGTCAGACTCCATTAGGTGTGTTTCTTGTAGAATGGAGATGTGTACTCCCTGTCGTCTGAGGCGTGCATATACCTGAGATCTTTTGCTTGGTGCACCCAGTCCTCTCACATTCCACGTGACTATTTCATATTGATGTGTAATGAGATTTGCATTTTGAGCCATGTAGCGTTATATGATGTACCCGCATGTGACACGCTCCAGGTTACAATACCCGTCCATGTCCCCACTATCCCCACCAGGTATATAATTAAGGCTAACAGCCGCAGCAATATTTCCTGTGCTCTGATTTGACCTATAGTATACAACTTAACTGCCCCCCCCCCTTCCACCACAACTAATTTCCTCACACACCTATGGATTCGTAATAAACTACACAACACACTACTACTTAAGAAAACTTGTATCCATGTGGATACCTGTAGGGGAGCTATTTTGGCAACCGGATGTGGCTCTTATACGGGGCTCACATCCTTCCACAGACATGGTCTGCGTATATGTGTGGGTGCACCCGAAGTTTTAGTCCCCCCCCCGGACCGCATGCACAGTGTCATTAATCAATGTTCTCAGTTACAAAGTAAGGGATAAATGGTTATAAGATACTCATGGCTGTCAGCTGCGACCTCCGTATGGATTCCCGCACAGTTATCCTTTGCCGCCCTTCAACTTGTCACTCAGTTCGGATGGAAAAGCGGTCTAGCAGCTTGCATTTACAGTGCATCTGCGGATCTGGGGGTGAGCTTCGGACCCTTAAGTACTTCTGTTATAGTGGAATCTGAGCTAGCCGAGTCGGAGTCCGAGTTATCTGCAGGGACCGCCCAGAGTGCCTCAAAGGAGTTCAGCGTGTGTATGGAAGTTTCTTTCAATACCCTTTCCCTTCCTTCTGCTGCCTGTTTTTTCAGTGGGTTGTCCCTTGGATCGTTTCTTGGTGCGCTTCCGCGATGGAGAGGTAAGCCATTCCTCTCCTACGTCCGTTCCCTCTTGGGATTGTCCGAAACCTTTGGCGTGCAACCACGGCCAGGTGTCTTCAGGGGAGGTGAATATGTGGGTGCGATCGTCTGATATCACTCTCAATTTAGCAGGAAATAATAGTGCGTATTTAATATTGTGTTCGCGAAGGCGTTGTTTGATTTTTGCATAAGAGTTACGTTGTCTCTGTACCTCTTGGGTGAAGTCTGGGTAGGCATTAACAACTGAGTCCTCGTGTCGGAATGGGCCTTTGCTGCGGAACTACTGTAATATTAAATTGCGGTCTCTGTAGTTTAAGAATCTTGCTATCAGTGGTCTAGGTGGTTGGCCTGGGGCCGGCGGCCTCCCCGGGATTCTGTGCACCCTTTCCACAGAAAAGAACTTTGATGGGGCCCCATTTAGCACTTCTTTGATTAGCCATTGCTCTAAGAATATTTCCGTACTCTGCTCTGCTAGTTTCTTGGGGAACTCTAGAAAGCATACATTATTGCGCCGGGATCTGCTTCTGCTTCTTCAGCACGTCGCCATAGGATCTTCACCTCTGTGTCCAGCCGTTGATTTTTTTTTGATTGTCCGTGATCGTAGGGTTCAACTCATTTAACACATCTTCCGCTGACTTCACTCTCTCCACCAGGTTACGGTGGTCCACTCTGAGTAGGTTCAAGTCTTGTGATACTGTGTCTATTCTATTTTCCAAGGAGGATTTAGTGTCCATGATCACCTGCAATACTTTTTCGAATTGTGTAGCGTGGGCTTGGAGTGTGCTTTCCAACGACTGTAAGGTTGGTATTAGCTGTTGATCACTCGGAGCCCATCCAGGTGTATTTCGATCTTGGCTTTTCGCGGATTTAGATTTCCCAGCCATGGTTCCTTTATGTTAGTCCACTTTCGTTGTGTGGAGCAGCGTGGCTGTGTGCTTCCTGGGCGTCGTGTTTCACTGTTGGTGCGCACCCACCCCTCGGTATGCGGTTCCTCCCCGTGGCGCAGTCGAGTCTATTTGCGTATCCAACTGAGCGAGCCGGTCGGCAGCGGCGCAGGCTGCAGGCAAATGGGCGTTTAACACTGCTGCCAATAGTTAAGTGTCCTGGGTTAGGAGCATGTAGCCTCCACTGGGTTTCCCAGCCACCGCCAATGAGATAGCATTTTGGGTGGCCTTGGTTACCCCGGCTGGCCCGCCCCTCACATTGTTCTTACATATATATTTGACCACTGACGGGGTGGGGGAACCGGATAACAATGATGGAAGAGAGAAAATGGCGGGGGGGACTCCGTCAGCAGGGGGAAAAAGTTCAATGACAAGGAGTGTAGAGGGATTTGTCCCTCAGGCTCATGGGCATCACCGCCGGGCCCGAGCGTATGTTCAGCGGCACGGCGCGGCTCCCCGCTGCACGCACCGCTCCCAATTCTCCTTTTGTTCCAATTTATTCCCCCAGGCAGCAGACAACCGCAAAGGAGCAGCGCGCAGCCACGGTCATCAGGGCGCGATCTCCTCTGCCTCTCCTCCTCAGCCGAAGGGGCGCCTCGCTCCGCCGCAAAGCCGGGACAAACGCGACAACCGCAGCTGTCTGAGAAAAAGGGGAGGAGGGGGGACAGAAGGGGAGAGGCTGTAGTCAGTTCTGGCCCTCCCAGGTGAAAGCCCCCCTCCGCACTACCCTCCTCACATCGCGCCGACGCCCCTCAGCCGGGGCAGCATGCAACACCCATCGCCGATTGAGCCTCCGTGGCCGCTGGGGATCTCCCGAAGCCGCGGCCTCCGGCCACCTCGTCCCCACTCGCAGCGCCACTCGACTCCTCCGCGCACACCGGCTCCACGGGCTAAATTGCTGTGTCTCCGGGCAAGGAGCACCGCTCCGGGCACGCCCTGCAGGATATTTTCGGTGAGCCCGAGTTGGAGCTCACATTTTAGGCATCCGTCGCGGCTGCCATTTTGGCTCCTCCATGTCCACCACAATATAAACGTGTACACTTTTAAAATACGTGTCAGTGTAGCTATCTAAGTTAGGCTTTTAAACGTGAATCAAATGCTGACTTCTGGTGCAATAAAAATATTACTGAAATGTACACTCCAACACTACCTGACTTTAAGCTTTACTTCTGGGCAGCATTTGCTGGCTACATAGGAAAATTGCTTACTGGGTGTACCTGAACCCCTCTAATTTGGGTTATCAACTTGCTCTGGGGTCAAATGCAAGGTTCTTTATTCATAGACTTTCTGATCCCAGTTATTACAAATGGTCCGGTTTAAAATTATTACTGATTTATTCACATTCAGAGGGAATTTGCTTTAACTACTTGGGGGAATCAGGCATTTCCTGCTGTTTTTCATGACTGAGTGGTGAAGACTATTGGGCATCTGTACGATGGTAATTGGTTTCACTCATTTGTTTCCCTTCAGACTTCTTTTGATCTTCCTTACCAATTCTTTTAAAATATTGACAGCTGCAGGATTTTTTTCTGAGTGGGAGTAAAGATCAGATAACTCTTGAAGACTCTGACATCTTGTCTTACCTATACAGGGCACCAGAAAAGGCATCAATCAGTGCACTGTTTCATATTTGTGGCTCTTATAGCACTGATGATAGCTTACTACTAACTTCTAAATGGAGTAGGGTGCTCACCTCTGAGCTTTTGCCAGATGAGATTCTGAGTGCTCTAAAGGTTATTGATCGCTCTGTCCATTCTGCAAGTTTAAGGCTTCAGTAGTTCAAGACCATTTGCATGCTTTATTATACACCTGAAAGTATTTCAAAATGGACTGCAAATCATGGTTCAGGCAAGACTTGCTGTCCAAAGTTCGGATTTCCCACAGCAGATATCGTACACATGCTTACTAGCTGCCCCACACTTATGTTTTCAGTTCTCTATTAGGGAGATTATGTTGGTTTACAAAGTTGAGCATAACCCCAGTCGCAGTTCATTGATGTCAATCATAATCATTACTCCTTGGTTATATATTGCTAGTTTGTTGATATGCCCCTTTCCTCCAAAGGCATTAGAGTGTTGGGCACTTATCTGTCAAATATATGAATTTGAATTAGCTATATCAAAGACTAGAGGCCCTAAAGTTGTTAAATGCTTTTAAAGAATTTGGGCGTGCCCTAATTGAGATTGAATATGTTTGTTCAATAACCATACCATGTGTTACCATCCTTTTTGTATTTTTTATTTATTTTTTCTTTTATACTTTTTACTTGCTGTGGTACATTTGGTTATTCTTTTGTTATGTTCATGTCTACATTGTCTCTGTATTTTCCTTTCTGTCAATAAGTTTGCAATGTTATCTGTGCGGTCATGACTGACTAAATAAAACAAGTATAAAACAAAGTGCAGTAGTATATAGAGTAATGGCGTATAGATGAGTGACAACGTGGAATAGTGCAGAGTGGAATACAGTGGCATTGAGTGTAGTGGTATAAAGTGGATTGCTTTAAATTAAAGTGAAGCAGTGTAGAGTGGTGTGGCATACAGTAGAGTGCAGTATCGTGTAGTGCAGTGGTGCAGAGTATATTAGAATGGTTAGGAGTGGATTGACATAGTGTAGAGTGGTGCAGAATAGAGTGGTGCAGGGTAGAGTGCAGTGTTGAGTGCTGCAGAGTAGAGTGGTGTAGAGCGCATTGGCATACAGTGGCATAGAGACGAGTGGTGTAGAGTAGACTGCAGTAGCATAAAGTCCAGTGGCAGAGGGTGCAGTGTTGCAGAGTAGACTACCATAGAGTGCAGAGGTGTATTAAGGATTGGGGTAGAGTGCAGTGGAGTATAGTGTAGAGAAGCATAGAGTAAATATGTTGAGTACAGTGGTATAGAGCAGAACAGAGTGGCGTAGAGTACACTGGTGTAGAGTACAGTGGAGTAAATTGTTGTAGAGTTTAGTGACGTAGGGTGCAGTGGTGCAAAGTAGAATGGCATACAGTGCAGTGGTACAGAGTGCATTGTTTTTTAAAAAGTGGTGTAGAGTGCAGTGGTTAGAGTACAGTGCAGTAGTGTAGAGTGCCACAAAGTGGAGTACTGTAGCATAGACTGCAGTGGCATACAGTAGAGTGGTACAGAGTAGATTGTGTAAGAGTAGAGTGAAATGGCATACAGTGGAATGCTGCACAGTAGAGTTCAATGGTGCAGGGTAGAGTACTGTGGCATAGAGTGTAATGGTGTAGAGTGTAGTGGTGCGGAGTATGTTAGAGTGGTGTAGAGGGGATCGCATAGAGGGCACCTGCACAGAGTGGACTAGTATAGAGTAGAGTGCATTCACGTAGAGTGCTGTGGCATAGAGTACAGGGTTGTGGAGTGGCATAGAATGGAGTGCCATAGAGTGGAGTGGTGTAGAGTGCAGCAGCAAAGAATGCAGAGGTGCTTAGTAGAGGAAAATGGGGTAGAGTGAATTGGCTTAGCATGATGCAGAATACAGAGGCGTAGACTGAAGCAGCATATAGTGGAATGGTGCAGAGTAGAGTGCAATCACGCAGTTTGGAGCTGCATAGTGTGAGTGGTGCAGAGTAGAGTGGGGTAAAGTGGAGTATGCATGCTGCCGTATAGCACAATGCCATTACAGCCAACACATCTTCAATTTAAATATTTGCACAGACATACAGTTTTACTGATAAAAGTATACTGCACTAAAACTATAATGTGTGGAAATATCATCTCCTAGTATACTGATTTGTTTTGATGGTATTACAGTATTTGTTTACACCTTACTTTAGGATCCCCAGTAGCCTGCATGATTGACACATAAATCCTCTCACTATGAAGTCAGAGAAAGCCTGACATTTGATCACTGTCTTGAATGCTGAGCACATAGGACAAGAATAAGATTTAAAGGCCTGTTTACAGAAAGAGGGCTCTTGGAAGGATATTGTAAATAAGGTTTGCGCAAGAGAGGGGAACTCAAACAAGTCAGGATAAAATAAATGAAAGCCAACGAATAGAAAGCAAGAACATGTGAGTCACAAACCAAAGAGACAATGGTAAAGCGATGTGCAGAATACATTCCGAGGGCAGCTTTCCGAATGTCCCCAAGACGTTCTTAGCAAACAAGCTTCAACCCTAATAAAGTGCAGAATCCTGGATTGGACGAAACGAAACTACTCACGCACGGACCTCGGAAAGGTGAGAGCTATGCAGTGTTTGTGAAAGGCAAGCTAGCGGTAAAGCTAGGAGACAGCGCGGCTGGGACCTGCAATGACGTTTAATTTAGTTTATTTTGATTACAGAACCTGCAACCTGGACAACGTGCATTGGCACCCTGAAAGAAACAGGAAGAAGCTTTATGAAAGTGACGTATAAACTCAACGACCATGTGCTTTGCACAGATTGGCTGCTCTTCGCACTACCTCCGCCTCCTAACAACGGACAAAACAAATTAACTTGAAACTGCTGCCACCCCTCCTTGGGCGTTATAGTAACATACCGAGGTTAATCGCAGCGAATGCAGTGGCAGATTCTGTGGGGAAAGTCGAAGTGATCCCCGAGAAGAAAGCGTGAGCAGGAAGGAGAGTTTTTTTTCGGCTGCTGGTCTGAAACGATGATCCCGAGTATGTTGGGGCGGGGTCAGTGAGCGTGAGGCGTAACTAAAATGAACAAAATATTCTGCAACAACTTTGTTGACCTTTCACTAACAGATATTTCCATATAAAATCTAATTCAAACGCCATGCACGAAGGACAAAACATAAGTTTAACTAATATGTGAGTAATGGGTTGATCTGGTAGGAAAGCTGCGTCGGTTAATGTAATCACTTAAGATGTCGGTGTGTGCCAAGTAAAGAGTTCATGATTTGAATCCTGGTTGTTGCTGTGGTGAATAGTGGTATGTGGATAATGCTATGAAGTTCAATGTTGTGACATAAAACAATGCGGTTAAGCAACTGTACAAACTTACTCTGGAGAGAAGGCTTGTTTCTATATCAATTCTGCCACTCCACGGTGCCGGAGACATCACTTGGTTCATCATTGTGTAGTAGAGTAGTGGCACCCTTCAAGCCATCACCTGGTAAAGAAACAATATCGCATTGTGGACACATGTCTAAATCCATGCATAGAGTACGTTTCTATCCTCTGTCTCTCTGCCAAAGCTCTGCATAATTGTAACCCATAATTGTAACACAACTGTAAATAGCAGGTTTAACTATTACGCAATTTGATAGTGTTCACTTTACTGAAGTCAGAAGGGTGGAAGGCTGAATAAGTCCTAAAAGCTTTGAGTGTAGTTCTCTTTGACCTTTTCCACTGCTCAGAGATTGTAAAATGCATGCATAGTCATTCTGAAGATTTTGTGCATGAAGAGAATACTTAGGTTGGTACAATGGGCCCTTGCTAGTTGAGCTACACCATAGAAATAGTCCATCAGAGGGTGCAAGAATTTAGCGTTAATTGTCAACTTTCCTACTACCATTCTGGCAGGTATAATAGACACTACTCTGGAGCAGCTGCCATTGTCGACAGACCTGGCATAATTTTAATGAAATAATATGACCTTTTGTAAACATGGCTGTATTACTTTCAGTAGCTTTGTACTTTCGATTGCCCCCTTTTCAGCAGAGCCACTTCACTTTTAGTGAGATAGTTCCTATAGTTACATGTAAGAATATTGTAGGCAGAGCTATTGTCTAACATAAATATCGTGTCCTAGATATTGTTTACAAACATATTATCCAATCGGTTGTTTATTTCCCAGCACATTCGCCATGATTCAGTGAAATGGTACCAACACTTTTGAACGGGGCTGACATGTTTATAAATCCATACCGCACTTCTTAGTGAATTGCTGTTCTTTTAATAAAACACAAGGACCTCTAAAACATGCTATACTTTGAATGAACTAATACAAGAATAGCTATACATTATAGCAATACTTTTACTGGTACAGTACGAACAATTATTGGCGGGGGGATCCTTACAACGGGGATGGCACCAGCAATACTTAGCAGTGTTGTGTTCCATGGGATAAAGAATCCCTTACCACACATGATAAGGATATTTGAGATCACCTGGGAGTTCCTTGGCAATAGAAGAATGAGGCCTAGAACTGACTTTATATAGTCATGGAATTTGTAGGTGACCTGCAATATCATTTTACTGAACAGCAGAGGGTATTTTATGGCTTATAGTACATGAGCACATCGCCTTTCCCACAATCTGCTTAAATCCCTCATATGAAAGAGACACTAAGTTGGAAGATATGAAAAATAAAAGCATCTGTAGTTAAACATTAAACAAACAAAAATGTAGTTGGTAATATGTGGCAAAAATGTATTAGAATTATTTTAATATAAGCCAAAGTAAAATGCTGTATTTCAGAATGTGTAGCGACATGCAGAGATTCCGGGACTGATTTAGATTTCAGGGGACGCGTTGAACTGATATGCCCTCTATCGAAGTATAAATCCCATAAAAAGTAATGGGATTTATATTTCGGCAGGTGAGATATCCATCACCGTTGTGACGGAGTAACCCATCCACCGAAATCTAAATCAGTCCATCTGTCTTTATTGTTATGAGATATTGCGTGGAATCACTAAACATAAATGCTATAAATATCTACTTGTTGTTGATCAGTGGCCTTTTTAGAAAAACAGATAAGAAGAATGAAAAGACGGTTCTCCTTTTTATTGCTTAAACTGCAGCAGTAATTGCTCTCTTTGAATTGCCTTTCACATTTGCTGTAGCAAGTGGTTTTATGATGTCACAGCTCAACTGAAATAACGTATTACTACACAAGACAGTGTAATCTTTGCAGTGTGTTGAAAGGTTGGTTTTCACTTTTTCCCCCCCCCGTGAACAGAATATCTTTGCACCAGAGAGGCTTCACATTGTTGGTTGCTCGGCCAAAAGAGTAGAAGACTATGCTGGACTTGAGATTAAACAAAAACCGTCTCCATAGCGCAGGCTAGCAGCCACAGTAGCTGATTAAAGTTGGTTTGATTGCTTGGGCAGCCCAGTTTTCTCATTTGCCCTGCAACAGCTCAACTACACTTCTGATGCCTGGCCTATGATTTCCAATTCTATGTCCAAGTGATTATGTGGTATTCAACCTATTTTCAGTATAGGACAACAGAAAAATGTAATTGTAGTTGCTCTGATCTTTGAATGGCTGGGAATATAAACTTTCAAGGAGGTCCATTCTCTGATAAAAACCTCTGTTGTCAACCAGTAGAAACCCATTTCCTCGTGGCTGGGATTCCAGTTAGTTTTGATGGGTGAATTATTTGTTTTAGGTGTGCTCATAGAGGTGGATTAGTGGCATCCAATGTGATGGACTATGCAGCAGCCTTTAGGTTGACTGCGGCACATTAGATTAGGTAAAGCTCCATTGAAACCCCATTGAACAACACTAGTGGGGAACTCTACTCTCCAGTGCTGGAAGGCCTTCTACTTAAGTTATACCTATCTGAGTCTCTTGTCCCACAATTCTCTTCTATCTTTAGGTTGCCTCTTCACGTATATCCCTTTTTACTACAGTATGAAGATTCCAGGAATACAATTCCCATGTAATCACTTATTGAGTAAATGGTACTTTGACACTCTTAGAAGTGGGGGAAAACCCTGGCTTACAGATCACTGCTAGCAAGCTTGTAGACTTTGTTAGTTTAAGGCTTGCACTATGGCCGCTTTTAGCCGTGTTAGTACAAGAAAGCAATACCAGTTGAACACAAAGGTGTAGATGTCCTTGTTTTTTATCTTTTGCTCTGAGGATGGCATAATTTTGAGAAGTGCGTTAATTCACTTCTCTGATTATAGTTTGGAGAAGTCTTGCAATTTTGGGTTGACAGCAGTTTCCTGTTTTAAGAAATTGTGTCCTGTTGTGAGTTATGGGTGGACTGATTCACTGAGTAAGTTCATTGTACTGTTTAGTGTAGAAACGTTATATACATAGGGATCCTGAGATTTCACAAAACCCTGAGTAGAGGAAGAATTTGGCAGTACATCGTGCATTTAAGTTGACCTTAGGACTATATCTAGCATAGTTCTATTAGCTGTAATTGACCTCACAATTACATTACGGTCCTCATGCTTTACAGAATCCTCCCAATGTCCATGCCAAATCTTATGCTCTGCTCCAGGTCAGGCATCATTTCTAATCTTCTCTTGCAAATACCACTTCTAACTTGGCAACGGGTAGAAGACATACTCTGAGGAAAAGCGTGTTCTTGGTATTAGATATCAACAATACCAGTCTCTACTTTGGCTTCATTCTCTATTCTCCATCCTTGGCTTTCTTCAAGGGATTTTCACTATAGCCCTGTTGTTTATTGGAAACATGGAAAGATGTGAACTTTTGATGTTAAGATGTGGTGGCTGAAAGTGGGACTAGATCGTACAGGACAGTGGTGTTCAAGTGTCCTCTTTGGCATGCACCTGATGTTTTTGTGAGTTCAACTCTGGAGCTCTGTCTCTAACTAGAAACAGCCGTATTTCTAAAATGGCTGTTGGGAGTAAGAGATAAGGTACGAGCTGTTGTTTTCTTATCAGGAATCACCAATGCCATATCCAATGTCTTTTAGATCTCCAAAGAGGATTGAGTCTGTGCAGTGTATAAAAATAGGAAAATTAGTGGGTTACATCTTAGACCTTTCTACCAGCAATACTCTCATCAGAACCCAGGATTCCTGTTTTTTAACCAAAGCTACAAACTGGTCAAAAGACTTTCTCTTTATGGGAGAGATAATTATTTTCAGCGACTTCTCCCATTAATAGGGTCAGAGGGCCTTGTCTGGGGCTTTCCTTCCTATATACCCACCAGAGTTCTTCTCTGACTGTGGTTCCTTTTTGGGATTTTCCTAGTCAATCCATACTGACTCCTGAATACCTTTGTGCAGTAAATGGGATGGCTTATCCTTATGGACTTGCAATCCGCCTTTTCAGTGCTGACTTCCCTACCAGTTCAGCCTATAGTTCAGCTTTCGTAGCCCATTGCTCTTCCTTACAATAAGGTAATGACTCAAGCACAGCCATTCTCTCTGCCCCCGTATCTAAGTAAGCAATTTGCATTTGCAGCATTTGATTGCTTAATAAAGTTCCCTGTTATATTTTGTTAAGGTCCGACGCGCTAACAGTGCATTTGGGTGTGCTGGTATGCCACTACCCTTTTTAATGTTTCTGTCAAAACTTTCCCAACAGAGCCTTGATATCCAGAACAGTTGTAGCTGTCATGTTTACTTAGCATGATAAATGCCCAGAATGCACGTTATCAAGCAGTTACCATAAAAACTGCCTTTCATCAACAGAGCTATACACGTATTTTGTCTTCATTTGCAGTGATTACTGGACAAGTGTTAAGTAGCTATTATGTCTAGGATGCCACCGCAAATATCTCTAGCTGGATTAGCAGGGATATCCTTTGAATAGCTCTTGCAGGAAAGACATCTGCTTCATCAAAATGCATTGTGGTAAGTGCACTGCATAATAAAATTCAGTCTAGTTAAAAATCTTTAATTTTCTCTATTGCTGGTGTCAGAGCCGGCTTTAGCTATGGTGGCGCCCTGTGCAATAGTCTTTTTTTTTTTTGCTCGCTTCTTCAGATCCCTCACTACCACCCGGCAAATGTGCCACTAATCTCTCCATAGACCCACTTTCGCATACATTCATTTGTTTTATAGTGCTTGTAAAGGCTGGCTTTACTAATCCACTCCGCTATGATACACAAAATATCATTCTGTTCTTTGCAGCAGTTATATTAACCCTCTATGCTACTTTATGACGAGTCAAAGCTGCTTCCAGACAAACCTCGATCTCTCTCTTGCAAGAGCATTAATAACAAGAGGTATCTTGACATTTTAATTGTTTCCTGAAGGCTGAACTCAAAAGAAACTTTTCAGCACGTGCCTTTAAATTGCAAGTTTAGGTTATTGCTAAACACAGCGCCCCCCTGAGATCAGCACCCGGTGCGGACGTACAGCTCGGTTCGCCCTAAAGCCTGCCCTGGTTGGTGTAGCCAGTGCTGTTTATCTCTAGACATGTATTTCAGGATATTGTCCTTCTTCAGTAGACAGTAGCAAGCTACATTTTGGGGGGTACTGAAAACGCTGCTCACAGTCGTTTCAGGTTTCTGTACCAGTTCCAGAGTGCAGGTGCATCCCAGAGCTTGCCGGTCCAACAACTCGACAAGGAGCTGTTAGCGCACCTGGTCCTTAGTAAGTAAACTTACAAGGGGATGCGTATAGGTCGATGAACCTTTTGATTCGCATGGAGTATCCTAGCTAGGCTAATGGCAGTCACACTATGCAATACGTAATTCAATAAACATTAGTCATCAACATCAATGAATCAGAAACATAACACCCCATGACCCTCAGGTCATGAATAACCACAACTCACTATACATTTTAGTAGTTTTATTCCCTATTAGTTACAATACTAATCATGAAAAATAGTTCAAACTTTATTCAAGTCAACAAATCTGTATTAATTCATTAGAAGGCGCCAAAAACATAGCCTAATTAAAATTAAAACTTGCATCAGAGTACATCCTAAAGCATAAGCGTACGTCAATAATCGAATCAGGAATGAATAACTCAGCAAGAGTAGCAGAGTTCATCAAATCAGTTCGTCAATCATTTGTCTCTGTGTTTGTCAATGTCGTAAGGTAGGAACCTCACCTAACCCAGATTAGCATCAGCATGTGGGACTTCATATGAACATAGTTTAGAACATGAATTTGGAAAACATCTAGCTAAGAGAAAAACTATTTAAAACAGCACAGTTGGTACCTAGAAAGAAAGGCACAAAAGTTAATTCAGTCACATTGTCACATCTACCTATCCTCGGTATTGTTCAGCAACAAATCCTCAGGTCATCAGTCGATCAGCATCGCATCAGGCTCTCAAGAGCTTGAGCCCAAAGACAGAATCTCAAATCTTCTTCGATCTTGCATCAGTTTCGGAATATGGTCTTCTCTACATCTGCACCTAACATCTCTCTCATCTGCCGTTTTCCCCCTTTGTCATGGCATTATATCAAAGTCTCCCAGACTATCCCCCAATTCCTAATTGGCCAATTAATCACCAGTTATGACTCTACCCAATTGTATATTTACTCCAAATCTATGAATTTTAATATTGTACAGTTCTCAGATTGTTGATTGGTTCACTTTGCGATGTCCTCATCATCCGGCTCGTCAGGTATCGAAAATGTTGCATCTTCTTCTCCAGTCAGTGTCTCTATTGTTCGAGTCCTGGGAAAGTACACTCTGAGCGCTTTACACAGTAGTTGATACATCATAGTTTCCATAGTCTCTTGTCCGTCGGTTCATGCAAAGGTTTCAGCTAAACAATTTTTTTTCAACAATAAGCAGTTCATGGTTAGTCTGATTTGTCAGCATCTTTCATTGAACGTTAATATTCAGCTTCTGCACGAGGCTTGCAAAACTAGACCACAACTTTGGCTAAGTTAAGCTCTACAATATAATGCAAAACATAAGTTATATCTCTCAATATGACATACTACTACATTATTCTAATCCATTTTCAATATTTCACATATGCTAGTCGTTCTTTTAATATAATTCGTGAATCTTGGTGATTGCTCTCCGAGGGCACATTTTCAAACGTGCACATTATTTTTCTACGTTAATCATTTTCTACATTTTTCATTATTCAAAATACATAAACATTCATTAGTAATTTCTAATTAATACATTTTGTGTTAACAATCCCTCCTCTGATGACTAAATATGTCATCACACTACTTATACCACCAACAGTTTTACAATTCCGTTTCTTTAGCATTTTGCCTTCTCCTCAAATCTTCCCTGTAGAATCTTTCTCTGCTTCGTTCTACGCTCCTCTGGTTATTTTTAGACCATTTCAGTTTAATCTTATGACAAAATTTACATAGTCCCCATATTCCTAATATACAAGCACTCACAATTAATATTCCCTGTATGATTTTAAAAAATACCATTCCAAATGTTACTAAGCCAATTCCCCACTGAAGCAAATCCTTTCCCTACCTTTTCCCATACACCTGGTTCCCTCAATTCCTACAAATCCTTACTTGAGTTAGTCAGGTTAGTAAGTAAGTTTCTTATTTCTCTACTATTGTTAGGGATATACGAACAACAATGCCTAGAGTTAATCATTTTACAGACTCTGCCGTCCTTCTCTAGAAGGATGTCTAAAGCAAGGACGATTTTGAAGAGTCATAGCTCTATCCGCAGCCAATTCAGTATCTATCATGAGTATTGCCCCTGTAAAATTTGTCAACATGTTATCCACAATAGTAGACAACTTTCGAATCTTGAGGATTCCCTCCTCTGTCGCTTATGATGTAATTCAGTCAATTTCTGAAACCTTTTCAAGTCCTCTATCTGGTAAATCTTTGGGAACACTATCCCCAAATAACATGTCCCATACCATCCTCTTGGAAGACGATAATAAGCATTAAGTCTCCAAATATAGTAAATACCTGGAATCGCAAGGTCCTGACCATTCAACATAAAAGTCCATTTACTCTGAAACAAAAACACATGCCTACATTCACTCGTACCCACAAATAAAGTGTCAGTGCATGAATTTGGCCTATATAAACAAAGCTTCCTTATATGTAATGCATCTAAAGCTAATTTCCCTTGAGTCTTAGTCATGCAAATATTTCTAATCTGATTTAAACTTCTCCAAAGCTGTTAGTGTAGTAGTTTCAAAAGCAGTAGTATGGATAGCTCATTTCGCATCAAGAAAAGACATACCCACTAACAATCCAATAAACAAAATTCCACACATAATCGCCAATCCAATGTTCATATATTTACAGCACCTAGCATTCCTAACTGTATTATTTAACTCAGCCTTGATCTGTAAAGAATCAGAAAGCAGAAGTAACTTTTGGAAAAGGCAGCAAAAAATCAAAAATAAAAATATTCAACAGCTCAGTTTCACATCAAGGAACCCTTATCCTTGTCAATATCGATTAGCAGCTTCTCACATCCACTTTTCAATGTCAGATCAGGTTATCAATGTCTCCTCCAGTTATATTTCAACTGTCCTTTTTCTCAAAATGTTTTCAGATTGGTTCAACAGTTCAGCTCCTTGTTCACATTCAGGTTATATCAAAATACTGACTCGGAACCTCTCTATAAACAAAAAAGACGTAAACTTGTGCTGCCATTTGTTTGTAGCTGCATATGCCCATTCAGGACCCGCATATCTTCGACTCGCTATTCTCTGTCTTTTCAACTTTCGGTCACCACTTAACTCTCCTTCACTTAATTCTTCTCTTCTCATGGTATCTACTTCTTCCTCTATTGTTTCATTTATTACCACTTCCTTTCTTTTCTCTATTCGTGACTCGGGCCAATTGTCTCCTTTCTTCGAACCTTCTGTCAATATTTTTCTCAGGATTGGACTTTTCTCGTTTTCCCTTTCTGAGGTGTTTTCTCTTGATGGACCTGCAACAGGCTCAGGAGGAGTTAAATCACTTTTACTTTGATCCAACTCTACTCCCTCCCCTTCTTGGTCTGGCACTTGCTCTGTTTGTTTTTCAGTACGACCTGCTCCTGGGAGAAACCTTGCTGTGGTAGGCTCTCCTGCTGTATCCGTTGAGATAGATTCTTCCTCACCCTCCTGTAATTCTTCACTTTCGTCTCTTACAGGGGTGATTGATCCATCTTCCACAATTTCTTGATCAATTTCAGGCTCTCTTTGTTCCATTTCTGGTTCAGGTGCTGCAACTTGTTTTGATATTGTTGGTGCTCTCAACAATGCTTCTTCATGATCCATTGGACATGCCACTTTCTTCGTGTGACTCACATGAATCCAGTTCGGAAGTCCTGCACGCTTTGCAGCTGTCATGGTTGTCAGAATCACCTGTTAGGGTCCCCGCCAACGAGGCTCCAAACACGTCTTGCGCACGTTCTTGCGAACAACAATCCAATCGCCAGCTCTCAGGTTGTGTCCAGGATCGTGAATTGGTGGCAGTGTGGCGGCCTCCACCTGCTGAGAGAAAGAGTGTACCACATCATCCAGACCCTTGCAGTAGTCCAACACACCTGTAATATTGACAAGTGTATTGGCTGGAACTGCTAGTAGTCTCATTTCCCTGCCCATGAGAATTTTGTGGGGTGACAGTCCTGTCTTTCTGTCAGGTGTATTTCTCATTGACATCAACACCAAAGGCAATGCACCTGGCCATTTCAGATTTGTAGCTGCACACACCTTGGCAATTCTTGATTTCAGAGTACCATTCACCTGTTCCACTAGTCCTGATGCTTCAGAGCGGTAGCTACAATGCAATTTCTGCTCAATGTTTAGTGCTGCACACAAATGTTTAATCACCTCGTTATTGAAGTGCATTCCCCTATCTGATTCTAAAGAGATCGGAAATCCAAACCGTGGTATTAACTCTCTAAGCAACAACTTTTCTACTGTGAGACTATAGTTTCTTCTCGTGGGGTATGCTTCAATCCAGTGACTAAAAATGCACATAATCACCAACACATATTTCAAACCTCCACACACAAGCATCTCAGTGAAATCCAGTTGCATTCTCCTGACTGGACCCCCTGCTCTTCCAATGCGGCTCAAGTTTACCACTGTCCCTTTTCCCGCGTTTAACTGTTGACAAATAACACAGCGATTACATACTGCTTCTGCGACTTGTCTAAACTTAGGGTTAAACCAATCCATTTTGAACAAACGAACCATGGCATCCCTTCCAGTGTGTGCCTGACCATGGTAATATCTGTCCATTTGTTATAACAAACTATTTGGCAGAACCATTTGGCCCTATTTTGATACCCATAGCTTGTCCTGTCTCTGCGTGCACTTCATCTTCAACCACCCTCTTTTCTCCTCCTTGTCAACATTGCTCTGCAAATTGTTCAAATCTTCCATTGTGTCAATCACTTTTAATGCATAACTTGTACATGTGACATCTTCCTCCGACATCAGTTCCCACTTGTCTTTGAATGATATACAGTCCAATGCGCAAAACCTTGCGACTTGATCCGCATATCCATTTCCCAGTGATACGTAATCCTGTGACTTTAGATGTGCACTGCATTTTACCACGGCAATTTTTTCAGGGAGTTGTATTGCATACAACAATTCTTTTATTCTTTCGCCATTTCTCATTGGTGAACCAGTAAAGGTCAGGTAACCTCTTTGTGACCGCAATTGACCAAAATCCTGAAGAATTCCAAATCCATATTGGCTATCTGTATAGATAGTAGCTCTTAATCTTGCAGATACATGTCATGCTCTAGTAAGAGCAACCAGTTCTGCTACTTGTGCTGAATATACATTCCCTCAAGACAATCATGCTCAATGTCGTCTTCCTTTTCAATTTCGACAGTATCACTTGGAAGTAAGGTTGCTGGGTTCAGCACTGTACACCTTTTCAATGTTACATTTGGAGCACCTAGAATGCTCGTCTCATACCTTGTCAGTCAGGGCACCAGTCAAATAATGTGTTTTTGTCCTTGTCAGTAAAATCTCAACTGAGTTAAGGGCCATTACCGTCAGGGGATATCCCATCACTACTCCCTCACATTGTGAAAGGCTTTGACCAACTGCAGCAACTGCACACAAACAACCAGGTAAGGCTGCTACAACTGGGTCCAAGGTAGTTGAAAAATAGGCCACTGGGCGATTAGCACCTCCGTGGACCTGTGTCAAGACAGACAGAGAACAAGCATCACGTTCATGACAAAACAATGTGAATGGCTTTGTATAATCAGGCATACCCAACGCAGGAGCTCTGCACAAACTCTCTCTCAACTCAGTGAACGCTTTCATCTGGTCCTGATCTAATGTTATGGGATAAGTAACATCCTTATGTGTCAGTTGTTGCAATGGCTTTAAAATCTCAGCAAAATTTGGAATCCATTAACCTACCATTCCCAGAAACATCCTGACATCTGTGAAGTCGAGGGACTTCTCTGCAATATCATTGTAATCCTTTCTCTGGAAATTCTCCTTCACCCTTTCTCAATTTGGTGACCTAGATATTTCAGTGACTTCTGACAATACTTCAATCTTAAAGGTGACACTTTATGACCAAATTTTCCCAAATGATTCAATAGGGCAATCGAGTAGTACTTACACTCGTCCCTTCTTTTGGAGGCAATGAGTAAGTCATCAATGTATTGCACCAGAGTCGATTGGTACGGTAGTTCCAAAGACTCCAAATTCTTTTTCAAAATCTGATTGAACAGAGACAGAGACCCCGTGTACCGTTGAGGAAGCCTGCACCAGCTGTAGACTCTGTCTAGGAATTTGAAGCAGAAGAGAAACCGACTATCCTCATGAAGAGGCACAGAAAAGAAAGCTTGTGACAAGTCAACCACGGTAAAACATTCTGCATCGCATGGAATCTAAAGCATTATTACTGCTGGATTTGGCACCACGGGACAACACTTGATCCCTATGTCATTTATCTTTCTCAGATCCTGCACAATTTGTACCTTTCCACACGGCTTTTTCAATCCCATTATTGGTGAATTACATGGGCTGCTTAGCACTTCTTTCAAGACTCCCTGCTTCACAAAATCTCGGATTATCTGTGCTACTTTCATTAAGACATGTTGTGGCATGTTGTACTGTGGAAGCTGTGGAAACACTACATTCGGCTTCAAGGTAACCTTAATCGGCTCCACTCCCTTGATTAATCCCACTTCCTTGCCCGTTAGATCCCACACATTTTCTTGTACTGTTCCCTGCAAATCTGAATGAAGCTCCTTTACTGTGAACATTGGAAAAGCTCACTCAATGGGTACTCTTCAGCTGTATTGTCATTTTCCATTTCTGGAGTTAGTTCTTCTTCATCGTCACTATTTGTCTGTATCTCTATCCCAGCAGTTGAGCAAGAGATCGATCATTTAGTCTTGCATAATAAATTCCTTCCCAATAGGGGTACTGGACTGGAATTGCAGACTACAAACTTATGCAGTCCCTGGAAATTGCCATTCTCAGCTTGTACTGGATCTGTGATCGGGTTTGTCAAATGTTTATTCACTACCCCCACAACCTGAACTGTTCTCCCTGAGAGAGGTAAATTCGGAACTTCTACACTCCTCACTGTGGAACGTGTAGCTCCTGTTTCCACCAGAAATGAGAGCTTATGACCCATTACTTTTCCCTTCAAGAAAGGTCTTCTCTGATCTACCTCTAGGGACGCTGCAAGCATGCATGGCCCCTCATCCAAAGTATCACTCAACCAGTCACCGTTTATTTCATTCTCACTATGTAATGGAAATTGGTGCACGGTGTTACTACTTCTGTCTTGTCTTTGACCCGTGACTAGTGGAGTAAGCACTACCTGTTGCTGCTCATCGGGGCTTGAGCTATTTGTATTTGCTGTATAGGTACCATGGGGACCTGCTGCTGCACTGGTTGTATCTGTGTCATTTGTGCACGAGGCATTTGCACCTGTTGCATGGGTTGAAAATTCTGCACTTGATTCACATTATTCTGAAAATTTGGATTAAGTCCTCTCATTCTTGGGACTTTCAAAGTTTGAAATGTATTGACATCACCACTTTGCTGAACAACACCATCCTGCACCATCATCTGATGCTCCCGCTTCCAATGTCCCACATTTCCGCAAAGGTGACAGAGTAACATCTTCTTCATCCCTTGCACATCATTTTTAAGCACCACAATACTCATATTGACTCCACGACCCCTACCTCTCATCTGAGGCTGGAACATGACAGTTCCTTGCTGCTGTGGTATCTGCTGAACAAAAGTCCCTTGCACTCCTGTTTATGCTGCCTTAATCTGCATCACCATCGCTTTCTCCTTCAGCTTTTTCTGCTTCAACTCAATCTCATCACTACAGTATTTTGCATACTGCAGCACCTCATAAATCGGCTTTGCTTGCGAACAAATCAAGTGACTCTTAATCATCTGACCTATTTCAGGTCTCAGTCCCTCTACAAATCTGTCTTTCGGCTCGATCGGTTCCTTGCCACTGTACCCCTTGAATGCCTTCAACAACCTCTCATAGTACGCATGTATCGACTGCGAAATTCTCGTCTTCAGGAATTCAAACACCTTATAATAATGCTTCATTACTTCGGAAGATGGTGCACCTGTAGTTCTATCCCTTTCTGGCTCACTCGTTGGCTAATCTACAGCTCTTTTGCATTCCACCCATAAATCAGCTGGAACCACTATCTCCAACAGAGTATTCAAGTCTTCCCACAGACATTTCTAAAGCTTCACAAATCCATCTATCTGCGGACCATTCAACCGGTTTCTCCCTCAGCTTTGGATAATCATTTGTGAATGATAAGGATATCACTCCTGTGCCACGGAACATGAACAAATTGCCCTACTGGAATTTCCCTCATTGGTAAATTTTTTACCAGATCCTTTTCTTTCTGAACACTTTCAGACACTTCTTGTGAATCTCGTTTCCGTTTATCCTTCTTCTTTGTCCATCTGCCTTCCCACTTTTCCAATGCTCCTCAGATCTGAGCAATCTGCAGTAATTCTTTAAGATGTGCTTTCATTCCGGTTGACCTCATGTGTTCAGAATCATTTGCCTCGAAATCTAACCTGTAACTGTTTCAAATGTTTTGTCTTTCCAATTTCAACATCTTGCTTTTCTGCTAAAACTGCTAATCTCTGATGTATCCTGCCCACTTCTCTCGTGATTCTCGGACAGAAGTATGTCAATTCTTCTTCTGTATAGGTTTCCAATCTATTCACTCCCATTGCCTGTTCGACTACTTCTGTTATTTCTGATTCATCCTAACATGATCAATCTGCTCTTCACTCTTGGACATATTCTGTGGAGTGTTCAAACTGTCTAACCACTCATTCAGCTGCTGAGCAGTCAATCCTTGTAACGTAATGTTACTCGCATTTGGTGATGGCACCTGCTGCGTCACTGCACCTGGAGGTTGCGGTGTCAGGAGCTTCGATCTCTGACTTGCTCTCTGGCCCTTTACTGTACTGGGAAGCGCGACTAGTGGACTGAGATCCATCAGTGGCCTGGATCCATCAAAAGTCTGACTCATGGAAGAAATTACCTGCACATGTTCTCTCACCCCACTCTTCACGCGGCTCTGTGACATTTGGCCCTGTTCTCCTGTAATCGGCTTCTTTTGCGCAAATAATGGTACAGCTGGACCAACAGTAATTGGCATTGATATTGCATCTGGGGCTGCTCTAATACCCATATTCTGTGGAAGGGCTACTCCCATACTCTGATTCATCACTGGAGTCACATCTGACTGTGTTCCTGTCATTGGTGTAAACCTTGACAAACCCTGTGGCTGTGCCTGGGGCATCAGTATCGGTGTTGGCTTAGTGTGGACTAACAATGGTCTCTGAACTACTTGTTCCGTTGGTACCACTAAGTTCGATGTTGTCTCAAGTATCAGTACTTCAGAATAATTCTCTGTATCGGTGGCGGATGCATCTGTGTTTGGACCAACAAAGCTGATAGCGCATTAGAAGTACTCTGCACTACCCCTTGTACCTGTCCGTCATCTGTCTGCACTGGTCCCGCTGTCCCCGACACTTGTGGGGGGGAGGTTGGAGCAGAACTCGTACTCGGCCCTCCCTCATGCACCTTAGATGGTGGAGGTTAGTCTCAACACCTAGGTAATAAGATCCTCAACATCGGAATCTTCCTCTTTTACAGGGAGTGCAGAATTATTAGGCAAATGAGTATTTTGACCACATCATCCTCTTTATGCATGTTGTCTTACTCCAAGCTGAATAGGCTCGAAAGCCTACTACCAATTAAGCATATTAGATGATGTGCATCTCTGTAATGAGAAGGGGTGTGGTCTAATGACATCAACACCCTATATCAGGTGTGCATAATTATTAGGCAACTTCCTTTCCTTTGGCAAAATGGGTCAAAAGAAGGACTTGACAGGCTCAGAAAAGTCAAAAATAGTGAGATATCTTGCAGAGGGATGCAGCACTCTTAAAATTGCAAAGCTTCTGAAGCGTGATCATCGAACAATCAAGCGTTTCATTCAAAATAGTCAACAGGGTCGCAAGAAGCGTGTGGAAAAACCAAGGCGCAAAATAACTGCCCATGAACTGAGAAAAGTCAAGCGTGCAGCTGCCACGATGCCACTTGCCACCAGTTTGGCCATATTTCAGAGCTGCAACATCACTGGAGTGCCCAAAAGCACAAGGTGTGCAATACTCAGAGACATGGCCAAGGTAAGAAAGGCTGAAAGACGACCACCACTGAACAAGACACACAAGCTGAAACGTCAAGACTGGGCCAAGAAATATCTCAAGACTGATTTTTCTAAGGTTTTATGGACTGATGAAATGAGAGTGAGTCTTGATGGGCCAGATGGATGGGCCCGTGGCTGGATTGGTAAAGGGCAGAGAGCTCCAGTCCGACTCAGACGCCAGCAAGGTGGAGGTGGAGTACTGGTTTGGGCTGGTATCATCAAAGATGAGCTTGTGGGGCCTTTTCGGGTTGAGGATGGAGTCAAGCTCAACTCCCAGTCCTACTGCCAGTTCCTGGAAGACACCTTCTTCAAGCAGTGGTACAGGAAGAAGTCTGCATCCTTCAAGAAAAACATGATTTTCATGCAGGACAATGCTCCATCACACGCGTCCAAGTACTCCACAGCGTGGCTGGCAAGAAAGGGTATAAAAGAAGGAAATCTAATGACATGGCCTCCTTGTTCACCTGATCTGAACCCCATTGAGAACCTGTGGTCCATCATCAAATATGAGATTTACAAGGAGGGAAAACAGTACACCTCTCTGAACAGTGTCTGGGAGGCTGTGGTTGCTGCTGCACGCAATGTTGATGGTGAACAGATCAAAACACTGACAGAATCCATGGATGGCAGGCTTTTGAGTGTCCTTGCAAAGAAAGGTGGCTATATTGGTCACTGATTTGTTTTTGTTTTGTTTTTGAATGTCAGAAATGTATATTTGTGAATGTTGAGATGTTATATTGGTTTCACTGGTAATAATTAATAATTGAAATGGGTATATTTTTTTTTTTGTTAAGTTGCCTAATAATTATGCACAGTAATAGTCACCTGCACACACAGATATCCCCCTAACATAGCTAAAACTAAAAACAAACTAAAAACTACTTCCAAAAATATTCAGCTTTGATATTAATGAGTTTTTTGGGTTCATTGAGAACATGGTTGTTGTTCAATAATAAAATTAATCCTCAAAAATACAACTTGCCTAATAATTCGGCACTCCCTGTATGTAAGCCTTTTTCTTCTTTTTACTACCTGACAAACTCTTATCACTCTTGCTAGATTCCTCTTTCCCTTCTGTCTCAGCTTCCTCTGTGATAGCAGGACACAACTTACCATCCTGCCATGTCGCTGTTCTCCACTTCTTCTGTTCCCATCCCATCTTGCTTCTGCTAGAGACTTCTCCACCTTTCTTATTCTCCTTTGAAACTTTATTTCCTGCTGTTGTCTTGCTATCAGTTCCCAAACTGCTAAGGCTTCAAACTGTGCTGGTCTCGGAAGAGGCCTTGTATCATACAACATCATCCCCAACTGATCCAAGACTCTCAAATTAAACGATCCATGTCCTGGAAACGCTAAAACTCCCTCTTTCTCTGTCAGTTTGCACCATTGTTTTAACCAAAGGCATGACGCGACACCTCGCTCCTCCATCACAATATGAGCCGGAGAATTTCCCGGTGAGGTAGGCTCCGCCACAGTCGCCTTAATGTATGTATCACCTTTCATGGCACTCCTAAATGCTTTGAAAAACTTAATCTTTTCTATCTTTTGTGTATTCGAATCAAATAAGGAGATTACTTTTACTCCCAAGATTCCCTTCACCTGCTTTCTCAACCAGTTGCCTCTCACGGACGGCTGGCAATCCACTCGTGACTCTTCTCAGTATCCAACCTATCCCAGTGTGGCTCAAATGACGTCACACTCACACACACAACGGCTGACAAAGCCTTGCGGCTCGTCCTCCTAAACTTCAATTCACAGAAACTAACATAAATTATTGCAAACACTAACCAAAAATCAAAAACAAATCTGCAGGTTTACTACAGGAAGTTAACACAATCGCTTCAGAGACCTTACGGATTTTCACTGATGGCCCTTTCGCTCATACAGCTATTCTTCTTTCTTAGTTTTCCACATTCGCAAGTAAAATTCGACCCACGAGTTTTACTCTCAACTGATCAATGGATCTGTTCTAGTGCACATAGGACTCACCAAATCTCAGTAGAAAAATTTCTCTTAGTCATTTAACTTACACACCGACTCGTTGACCACGCCCGACCAGCCTACTAAACCAGCCAGATTACAACATATAACCAAGTGTCTCCTACACTTACACTCCGGAGTCTTAGGCCACGCAGGGTCGGTACATCATCAACAACCACGTGGACAATTTTTTAGCACAAAGCGCCACACACATATGAAGTTCGACGACTTCCCTACTTTCATGCTACTGAGTACACACACTCCTACTAAACTTCAACTGGAGTACGCAAACTCCCTACTTCCCTCACATACGTCACAATTCACCTGCGATTTGCATAAGCTGTGCAAGCGCAACCTATCACTTTCACACTATCACTAAAACGCCAAGAACATACCCAACTCTACTTGCAGCATCAAGGATCTGGGAAAGTAATTTCTGGGCTTAAGGGGACATCATCTTTGCTACAATTGCCATTTCAGAAAAAAAAATTAAAATCTCAAAAAATGAATAACAAACCAATCTTAAACTACTACCATAACCACCTAGCTAGTTCTCAGAGGAAACTAACCATCAAGCTGCTACCAAAAACTTTTAGCGCGCCTGGTCCTTAGTAAGTAAACTTACAAGGGGACGCGTATAGGTCGATGAACCTTTTGATTCGCATGGAGTTCCTAGCTAGGCTAATGGCAGTCACACTAATAATCAATATGTAATTCAATAAACATTAGTCATCAACATCAATGAATCAGAAACATAACACCCCATACCCTCCGGTCATGAATAACCACAACTCACTATACGTTTTTTAGTAGTTTAGTTACAATGCTAATCATGAAAATTAGTTCCAACTTTATTCAAGTCAACACATCCGTATTAATACATTAGAAGGTACCAAAAACATAATCTAATCAAAACTTGCCTCAGAGTACATTCGAAAGCAGTAGAATACGTCAATAATCGAATCAGGAATAAATCAGTCAGCATGAGTAGCAGAGTTCAGCAGATCAGTTCGTCAATCATTTGTCTCTGTGTTTGTCAATGTCATAAGGTAGGAACCTCACCTAACCCAGATAAGCATCAGCATGTGGGACTTCATGCTAAAACAGTTTAGAACATGAATTTGGAAAACATCTAGCTAAGAGAAAAACTATTTAAAACAGTGCAGTTGGTACCTAGAAAGAAAAGGCACAAAAGTTAATTCAGTCACATTGTCATTTCTACCTATCCTCGGTATGGATCAGCAACAAGTCAGTCTTCGTCCTCAGGTCATTAATCAATCAGTATCACATCAGCCCAAGACAGAATCTCGAATCTTCTTCGATCTCGCATCAATTTCGTAATATGATCTTCTCTACATATGCACCTAACATCTATCTCATCTGCCGTTTTCCCTCTTTGGCACGGCATTATGTCAAAGTCACCCAGACTATCCCCCAATTCCCAATTGGTCAATTAATCACCAGTTATGACTCTAACCAATTGTATATTCACTCTACATCTATGAATTTTTATATTGTACAGTTCTCAGATTGTTGATTGGTTCACTTTGCGATGTCTTCTCTAGTCAGTGTCTCTATTGTTTGAGTTCTGGGAAAATTCGCTCTGAGCACTTTACACGTAGTTGATACATCATAGTTTCCATCGTCTCCTGTCCGTCAGTTCATGCAAAGGTTTCAGCTAAACAACTTTTATTAAACAATAAGCAGTTCATGATTAGTCTGATTTGTCAGCGTCTTTCATTGAACGTTAATATTCAGCTTCTACACGGGGCCTGGCAAAACTAGGCCACAACTTTGGCTAAGTTAAGCTCTACAATATAATGCAAAACATAAGTTATATCTCTCAACATGAGATGCTACTACGTTATTCTAATACATTTTTAATATTTCACATATGGTAGTCGTTCTTTTAATATAATTCACGAGTCTTGGTGATTGCTCTCCGAGGGCACATTTTCAAACGTGCACATTATTTTTCTACGTTAATCATTTTCTACATTTTTCATTATTCAAAATACATAAACATTCATTAATAATTTCTAATTAATACATTTTGTGTTAACAGAGCCAATCCCAAAACGAGGCGGGAGCACACTGCCTGGCATGCCAGTGCACAACTTGCCCAGATCCACTGTGGTAAATGGAGTGCATGATAACACCAACTTTAGTTGAAAGTCTTTAGTGTTCACCATTGTTGGTGCAGCTCACTGTAAGTAAGGAGGGCGCAGTCCTTTGTTTTTGTACTAAGTGTATATGAATATTCCATGACTATTGCCATTAAAATCTCATTTAGATGTATAAAGCCAGTTGACAAAGGCATGCCAGAATTCTCTAAAGATCCCCTTTTAGCAGGAAGGACTCTCTCCTCCATACTTAGAACCATATCACTTATGTGAACAAGCTCAGTTTGCACATTTCTGGTACCACCTTACGCCTTTCTAACTGCACATACGACTTATGGATGATCTGAATACCTTGAGATGTACACTCTGGGTCTGGGAGAGATTGGGGCTCTGGGCTTAACCTTGATCAATTATGTGCACCTTGAATACCTTTAGCATTGAACTCCGACTATCCTTGATATGTAAGACCATGGTAGGGAGGCAGTTGCAATGCTTACAGGTGCATCCAATAGATAGCTTTATCCCGGTAACCCTATTAAAGGAGCCCACACTCTGTTGGACACTTTTCTCTACTTCAGGCTTCATGGAACGTCCAAAGCCACTACTTCCACATTTCCCTCACTGCCTCCTGCACTTATGGCATTTACCACGCTGATTGACTCCTCATCTTCCAAACAATTGACTCCTCATCCTCCAAACAATTGGTGTCCCGGTTGCACTTCATTATGCAGACATGGGCACCCATATGCGCCCCTAGGCCCGGGGAGAAAACGAGTGACCTTGACCGTTAACAGTGGAAACAGTGTTGTGCACAGACCTAAGCTCTCTCTCCCCCAATTAGAGGCTGAAATGATTTCACATCCAATGTTTGCACAGAATATAGCACTGTCCCACAGCACTTCTCAGGTTGTAAGTGTGTGAGCTTTTGAACCGCACTAGATGTAAAGTCTCAGATGCTGCTCTTCTTCAGTTGGCTCATGGCAAATGCCTGCCAATTTCACTTTTTTGTTCTGATGTGTTGAGGGCTTTCACTGACATGACAGTGGTCAGCGTCCCCACTATATCACTTTTGGTTCTGATAGGCTATTTAGATATTCCAGCTATGGTTCAGAAACTCAATGTATTTATTGCGCTACTAGGCAAAGAAGAGTGGCTATTCACTGGTAGAAATATACCTGCATCTCCGGTTCAATGACTGGCTGAAATATGTTGTCTATTGTAATTAACAGCTGAACGCATATTGGAATCTAATGCCAGCCTAATTAAGGCCCAGTGACATATAGAGACAGTCTTGTGTTCATCTTCAACAGCACCCTGCGGTAGTAACTGAGGTGGCAGCTGCCTGCTTAGTGACCCCTGGGGTCCCCTTTGGCCTGTCACTGCTATAATAGTGTTTTTCTGGTTAAGGGTTAGCCGTGGGCCCATTAACCGCTTCTGTGCCGTGGACGTTATGGTTACGTCCAGCGGCACAGTGCTCCTGTGCCGAAGACGTAACCATTACGTCCTCGGCCTGGAGCTCGGAGGGAGCGGCAGTGCTCCCTCAGTGGGCTTCCCTCCCACCCCCCCAAGGCAGGGATGGAAGGGGAAGCCCTTCCTCTTCCACCCCCGAAACCCTCTGGCCCCCCGTGACGTCAGCGCGCCATCGCACGCTGACCTCACAGAGGCAGAAACCACTAGACAACAGGGATTTTTTTTAAAATGCGAATTTCACGCAAGGGGAGCGACCCCTTAGGCAAGGGTCACCCCCCCGGGGGGCAAATTTATTTCAGGCCATTTCTGCCCCCCTGGGGGGCAGATCAGCCTATTTTAATTAGGGGGCAGAAACCACTAGGCACCAGGGATTTTTTGTTTTACAGATGGGGAGCGACCCCCTTAGGCAAGAGTCGCTCCCCTGGAGGGGGGGGGAGGGGCAAATTGTATTTAGGCCGTTTCTGCCCCCTTTGCTATGCCAATCTGCCCCCAAGGGGGGGGGCGGGCAGAAACCACTAGACACCAGGGATCTTTATTTTTTTGCGTCAATTTCACGCAAGGGGAGTGACCCCTGGGGGGGGCAAATTTATTTTAGGTCATTTCTCCTCCCCGGGGGTAGATCGGCCTTTTTCTATTAGGCTGATCTGTGCCCAAGGGGGGCAGAAAACACTAGGCACCGGGGATTTTTTTTTTGTTCCAATTTTACACAAGGGGAGCGACCCCTAAGGCAAGGTTCGCTCCCCTGGGGGGGCAAATTTATTTTAGGCCATTTCTCCTCCCCTTGGGGGCAGATACAACTTAGGCACCAGGGATTGGTGTGTGTGTATGTGTGTGTTTTGTTTGGGGGGCAGCCCCTTGGGCAAGGGTCGCTCCCCATGGGGGCACATTATTGTTGGCCATATCTGCCCCTCTTGGTGGCAGATTGGCTTATTTTTGGAAGGCCCATCTGCCTTCCCCCCCAAGGGGGGCAGAAAGCCCACCAGAGACCAGGGAAGAATTTTTTTTTTCAAAATAAGAGGGTGGGGTTATGGCCATATCCCCACCCCATATAAATGGTGACAGAGTTGTTCTGCCCACCAGTGGGCAGATGGGGCAATTACCCCTGATCTACACCCTGGAGGGGGCAGAAGGTCTACTAGATGCCAGGGAATTAAAAAAAGAAAGAAAAAGAATAGTATGGGCCTGGTTATTTCCCCCACCCCAACTGAAGGGGGTAACAGTCTTTCAGCTCTTCGCCGCACACTAAAACATCTTATCCCACGGCAAGCAAGAGGACATTTGATTATTTTGGGTTTCCGTTTTACATTTGGGCCACGAGAGCTTGGCTAACTCTCAAAATCGTCCCACTTGGAATGGTGGGACGATACCTAGACACATCTGAAAACTAAACATCAGAGTGATTCCAGGGTGGTGTGCTTCACAGGCACCCCTCACCATTTTCTTACCCACAAACCTCCAACTTTGCTGGAAATCATACATTTTTCTCACATTTTTGGGATGGAACCTTCCAGAATCTGCAGGAATCTACAAAATTCCTACCACCCAGCGTTGTCTCATCTATGCTGATAAAAATTCTGCTGCACTTGTCAGCCTAAAAATGTTTTTTTTTTTCAAACTGCCCTTTTGGACCCGCTTTGGTTCCCCCTCAATTTCAACATGTTTTTGGTTCTTCCCTGTCACAAGCATTTGGCCCACCTACACAAGTGAGGTACCATTTGATCGGGAGATTTGGGGGAACGCTGGATGGAATTTGTGGCTCCTCTCAGATTCCAGAACTTTCTGTCACCGAAATGTGAGGAAAAAGTGTTTTTTTGGCCAAAAGTTTGAGGTTTGCAAAGGATTCTGTGTAACAGAACCTAGTGAGAGCCCCACAAGTCACCCCATCTTGGATTCCCCTAGGTGTCTAGTTTAAAAAAATGTGCAGGCTTGGTATGTTTCCCTAGGTACCGGCTGAGCTAGAGGCCAAAGTCCACAGCTAAGCACTTTGCAAAAAACAGGTCTGTTTTCTTTGGGAAAATGTGATGTGTCCACGTTGTGTTTTGGGGCATATCCTGTCGCGGGCGCTAGGCCTACTCACACAAGTGAAGTACCATTTTTATCGGTAGACTTGGGGGAACACTGGGTGGAAGGAAATTTGTGGCTCCTCTCAGATTCCAGAACTTTCTGTCACCAAAATATGAGGAAAAAGTGTTTTTTTAGCCAAATTTTGAGGTTTTGCAAAGGATTCTGGGTAACAGAACCTGGTGAGAGCCCCACAAGTCACCTCATCTTGGATTCCCTTAGGTGTCTAGTTTTCAAAAATGCACAGGTGTGGTAGGTTTCCCTAGGTGCCGGCTGAGCTAGAGGCCAAAAGCTACAGCTAGGCACTTTGCAAGAAACACATCAGATTTCAATGTAAAAATGTGATGTGTCCATGTTGTGTTTCCTGTCGCGAGCATTAGGCCTACCCACGCAAGTGAGGTACAATTTTTATCGGGAGACTTTGGGGAACACAGAATAGCAAAACAAGTGTTATTGCCCCTTGTCTTTCTCTAAAAATTTTCCTTCCAAATGTAAGACAGTGTGTAAAAAAGAAGTCTATTTGAGAAATGCCCTGTAATTCGCATGCTAGTTTGGGCACCACGGAATTCAGCGATGTGCAAATAACCACTGCTTCTCAACACCTTATCTTGTGCCCATTTTGGAAATGCAAAGGTTTTCTTGATACCTATTTCTCACTTTTTATATTTCACCAAAATAATTGCTGTGTGCCCGGTATACAATGAAAACCCGTTGCAAGGTGCAGCTCCTTTATTGGCTTTGGGTATGTAGAGTTCTTGATGAGCCTACAAGCCCTATATATCCCCGCAACCAGAAGAATCCAGCAGACGTAACAGTATATTGCTTTTAAAAATATGACATTGCAGGAAAGTCACAGAGTAAAACGTAGAGAAAAATGTCTGTTTTTTTACCTCAATTTTAATATGTTTTTGTTTCAGCTGTTATTTTCTGTAGGAAACCCTTGTAGGATCTACACAAATGACCCCTTGCTGAATTCAGAATTTTGTCTACTTTTCAGAAATGTTTAGCGTTCTGGGATCCATCATTGGTTTCACCCATTTCTGTCACTAACTGGAAGGAGGCTGAAAGCACAACAAATAGTAAAAATGGGGTATGTTCCAGTAAAATGCCAAAATTGTGTTGAAAAATTGGGTTTTGTGATTCAAGTCTTCCTGTTCCTGAAAGTTGGGAAGATGGTGATTTTAGCACCGCAAACCCTTTGTTGATGCCATTTTCAGGGGAAAAGCCACAAGCCGCCTTCTGCAGCCCTTTTTTCCCATTTAAAAAAACAAAAAACTAAATATTTGCTGTATTTTGGCTAATTTCTTGGTCTCCTTCAGGGGAACCCACAAAGTCTGGGTACATCTAGAATCCCTAGGATGTTGGAAAAAAAGGACGCAAATTTGGCATGGGTAGCTTATGTGGAGAAAAAGTTATGAGGGCCTAAGCGCGAACTGCCCCAAATAGCCAGAAAAAGGCTCGGCACAGGAGGGGAAAAGGCCTGGCAGAGAAGGGGTTAAAAAAAAAAAATGATGTTTAAAACCTGAGTGTTCCTGTACGGTTTCTGCAATAGATGCTGGTTGCTGATTGACATTACTCCTTGCAGGGCTTGGATGGTATTCTTAGTCTTAATGTGAAAGTTCAATAGACAAATTAAAAAATACTTTAAAAGAGTAATGCAGGAGTACTAATTTACGTACTCCAAGGTGCCGTTATGAATTGGTCCCAGTGATTCCAATGATGATGCTCGTGAGAGTGCACTTTTGTCAAGTTAAATAGTGCTACTTTTTGTAATGAGCTAGAGAAGAAAAACATTCAAATTTGAACATTTATTTAACTTCTGTGTGGCCTAATCATTGAAGCTCAACCTGTTTCCAGATATTTCACTTTGTGACGTATTTGGAATTTAGTCATGTTTCCACTTGTTCTTTATGTTTGCCTGGAGAAGGGTTAGCACAGCCTTTAGTGCTCAACTTCTCCTTTTAATGGAAAATGTAAAAACATAAAGTGTTCAAATATAACTTGTTTCCTTTTTTTGCACAGGATATCTCGGTTTGCGAAACGAAGGTTCAACGTGCTATCTGAACAGCATCCTAGAGTGTCTCTTCATGACTCCAGAGTTCACTAATAGCATCCTCAGGTAATCAGAGTTCATTGCTACCTGTTGTGTTGCATGCTGTATTTTTTTCACAAACCTCTTGACACATTGTAACCTCCTTTTTGGGTGCATCAGACCTTGTCATTGTGGGCATAGGGTATGCTGACAATCTTGTCTTTGAACAGGGTGCACAGACAGTCACCTCAGAGATGAGTATGCTGTCCCTCTTGAAACACAGGATATCCTGCCACTCTTTGTGATCTGGTTACACTGGCACTGCTCTTTGAGCAGAAGCTATGCTGCCACAGTTTTTTGAGCGGGGGATATGCTGTCTCTCTGAGTGCAGCCGGAATTGGTTCGAATATTTTCCGCAGTAACGAGATACTTACCTTTGCTGTGCTTCAAACTATGTTAGTTTATTGACATCGGTGTAGGCAGCACAGAAGCTGCCATTACTATGGTCTCAGAACAAAACCGCCCAATTTGGACCACTTACAGGGACACAATAAAAATAAATTGTTATTTTAGAGTTAAATCATGAAGTTGATTGTTTAATATGACTTGTCAGCGGAGCAATGTGACAGGATATTTAGGAATATCCCCTCTATTACTAAGCAGACTTACACATAGGCACTTGACAGTGCCCTAGCCCTGACATCATTTCTATGTAGTGGCTGAGTTCTGGCACAGTATGCAGGACTTTGTCTATTCCTCTGTTTTACCTTTCCATATTTTCCTGCTCGTCCACCTCTCCACCACCTCTCCACTACATCCCCTTATGTCTCCTTTCCTCCCTGCTCCACACGTTCACTCTCTTCAGTTTCTCTCTTTAATTTCCTTTTCACCTCCCCCTTTTCTTCTCTCACAATCTAGCATATTCACTATTGTCTCTGACTGCTCTCACATCAGCACCCTGTATTCTTTCTTCCATCCTTTCCCTCATCTTTTCTCCTCTAGCTCCCTTCCTCATTTCAATCCTCTTCTTTATCTTCAAGTTTCTCTTGCTGCCCTCTTTCTCTTCTCTCCAGCTTCAAACCTTCACCAAAAACAAAACTATAAAGTTAACTTGTATTTCCTTGAAAATTCACTAGATCTCACAAGGTATCATTTTATAAAGCTGTGAAACCCTCACCCACTTAAGGTGGCATTCTTCATCATATGTTTAAGGTTTCCTCCTCATTTGAATCTGACTTGTCATCTGCCTGAGTAGATTTCAGTAGACAAGGAGCTCTTGTAGAACCATTTTGCAGATCATAAGTAGGAAAATTTTATCAGAAAAATGAGCGGGATCTTAGATGTTTAAGAGTAAAATTGCCTGTATGTTAACTTTTAGTACTTTATTTTGGTAGCCACTGCAAGATTAAGAACCCATAACACGTCTGTGGCATTCTTTAGGGGCCCAGGGATCCCCCAAATCCCACCCAGCTATCTAGGATTGTCCTAAGTTTCTAGAGTGGAAGGTAAACAGAGTCAAATAAACTAAAAATACTCACATTTACTGATATTCCACCAAGGTTATAGCCTGTAACAAATAGGTTTAAACCTCATGAAGGTGTCAAGGTCCACTCACTTGAAAACTAGGATCTCTGCAGGAATTACATGATTCTGACAATACCCCGATCAAGCAGACATCCTCATTCACCTCAGACTAAGCCCAGATGACTTCCCAAAGAATGAAAAGTGTTGAAGAAGATAGAAATACTCGATTCTGGAGAGGCTTCTTTGGTTTTGTCTGTCCAAAGTAGGACATATGGCAGCTTCTCAGACTTAACAAAACTGGTACATGCAGCCTTTGTTTAAACAAACACATTAATTACACCACTCAGTGCTCAGATTGCACACCATGTTAAATATTCAGACAATAGTAGTTAATTAGACAAATCAGTCTTTGCTCTTGTCAGAACTATAAAAGCCTTGTTGAGTGTCTTTCTTTCACAGGATTTTTAGAAAGTCCCACTCTATTGCTTCATAGAGATTAAATGTACTCCGCCACCCCATTACTGGCTTTAGTTTGCAAATAAATTAGCTTTAAGTAAACCCTGTTACTAAAAATACCTTCTTCTTGGATTATTTGTGTTCTTTGAACAATTTCTCAATATAACTTGAAATAAACTCTGTGAGCTCAAGAGCTTAACCTCCTTGTGTTTTTTCTTGCAAAAGTCTCTACATGGTCTCTGATACTTGTCTGTTGCATGCAAAGTGTACTATTTATTTTAAGCAATGTAGTAGTTTTCAAAAACGATTACTTTATTACCGGTGGGACCCCGGATGGAATTCAGAAGCGCCGGTACCCCAGCAGCATCTAAACCGAGGTTGTGGCAATTTAGAAAACAAGAACAGGTAGAGGACCTCAAGTGGGTTTCACACCACAAGGCTTTATTTTTGAAGTCTGTAAACCAAGCGACTAGCAGTGGGCTTAGGTTCGGTACTTTAGTACCTCTTACAATGTGGTCTCAATGGCACATGCATTCAAGGCAGACACAAGACTGACTGGAGGCCAGAATGGAGACACACACGGGACAAGTTGCAACAGTGGGGAAGTCGGTCTTTATACCCCGTGTACTCCCACATTCATTAAGTTACGGTATTGTCCCTTTGCCGACGGCTGTCATTCCCTTTCCATTGGAGAACCTTTCAGAAGTCCATGTCTGAGGCATTGCTGGTGCTACCATGAGTATGATGATGCATTACAGTGTATTTATGTTACTCAGTCTAGTAACTGATTTCTTTCAATCAACCTCATTATGTTTTGAGACGTTATTCTGTTGGCTGTGATTCCTGTTTACCCTCAAATCGACGACATTTCACACAACACTGACATTCTTGGCCTAAGAGACTCCTAAAATAACTAATGAATATCATTTTTTTCAATCATTCTTTAATTAATTAAACACGTACTTTTAGATGGTGCAAGCATTTAACTCTGCTTTGAGGTCGCTGTAGCTACTTTTAACTTAAAGCTATATTAAATCCCGGTCACCTGACATTCTTTAATGGAATTTGACCCCAGCCTGGAACAAAGCACAGGCTCCTGATAAATCTGGAGACTGTTGGCATGGATGTGGCAGTCCCTGAACACATCTGCATATACTCTGGAATTGGGTCAAACGATCTTGTTACTGGGCCCATGTGCTGGACGACATAGACGTAATTTGCTCTACACAAATCCCACACTTTCCTGCATTCATTCTGTTAGGCCTCCCAAATGACGGACTTTCTCCCGCACTCCACAAGGGGTAGACAGATGTCCCTAGCCCTCTGTGAAGCACACCAAACAAAACTGAGGTGGTGGAGTAAGGCTATGGCTCCTAGACCATCGAAACTGGCTTCAGCACATATGGGACTTCTTGGAGATAGAGAAGTTATAATGATATTTGAAAACAAAAAGAGGTCTTTCGTGTGCTGTGGGCCTTTTTTTTGTGGGTCCTATTGTCCGAATTTAGCTATATTACCATTGATTAGTACTCCTGCTACTGGTTTAACATATGAAATTCTGCATTACCTGACCTATGCCTACTTGTCCAACATTTTACGTGGGATGGGATCAATAAACACTGACAGGCACTTTTCAAGCATTGAGCATTTAGGAACTTTTCTCTGTGAGATTTAAAAGCCTCCTTATATTATCAGATGTTTGCCTGTTTTTAGTAAAGCCAAGTTGGTGAGTTGTATCCAGTATGGCATAAGAGCAACCAAGCAGTTAGTCAGTATTTTTTATAAATGTTAAGGTCTGCATTTGATGGTGAAATGAGGCACAGCACTCAGCTGGCTTGCTGACTTAGGGCCTCATTGCGACTGCCAGGGCCACTGTGGAGGTCGGACCGCCACCAAAGCAGCGGTCCGGCCTCCACATTACTACCGTGGTGGAACTGCCACAGTTGGACTGCCGATACCGGCAGGTTGCCACCAGCCTGGCGGTCTCAATCTGCCAGGGCAGCGCTGCTTGCAGCACTGCCCTGGGGTTTACAAATCCCCTTTCTGTCAGTCTTTGCATGGCGGTAGCCCCACCATGCAAAGGCTGGCGGAAAGGGGGTGCCGGGTGCCTTCCACTGCCCGAATTTACAGGCAGTGGAAAGTGCGACGGGCACCCACCGCAGTGCCACATTGCCCCCAGCTCGATGTCAATGTTAAAGCCTTGTTCATCACAGGGCCGGAGGGCGGAAACGCTGTTACCGCCCGCCGGCCCTTCGGTGATCTCGTAATAGGGCCGGCGGTGTTCTGGTCGCATTGGTCGTCAGGTGGTGGTACAAGTTTGGTGGGCAGCCTCCACTACCCACCAAACTCGTAATGAGAGCCTCAGTCTGGGTTGGGATATTTCCACGACCAATGATTGCTGATCTTGAGTTTTCTATAAAAGTGCATAAAGGTTTATTGTTTTCTCTTGTATGAGTCTGTTAAGCTTATGATCGAAGAATTCTAGAATCCACCCATCACTTTTTTACAGAATCTGATTTCTGGCCATACTCCTACTTTGGCTTGGGGTCAGCAATTTATCAGACTTATTAGCACTTTGCTAGAAGTATTGCCTAACCTGTAAGAGTGCTGTCTCAGATTTTTCAGTAAGCAGTAGCTTAATCTGTTCTCATAGTATTGTATCTTTCCTCATTACTGACAGAGAACCTTTGGCTATATAGTTTAACTGCTAGAGTATTAGGTTCAGGCCGCAGTTGGCTTCATCACCTATATGGGGTCAAAAGAGCACTTAATAATCTGCCAAGACGGTCCATGGGAGGACACACTCCTTACAGGTCCTTTTTGGGATACCTATGTATGTCGCAGATCTAGATGGCCCTGGTTTGGTGGCAGCAGACGCACCTTTTGACATAAGTGAGAGTTTCATTGTTTACAGATGCTTCAGCAATTTTGTGATGATGATTCATCCACCACTGCTGCCAATTTAGGAATAAGGGATTTGCCAACAACTTCTACAGGCTAGACTCATAAAGTTGGGGATCTGTTTCGTGAGAAGATTGTGATAAAGAAGGAATTCAAGCCATCCTACAGAGTACTGGAATCAGTCCTAGGAATACAAGGCACCAGACGTGTCATTCTACCACTGCTGCCAGGTTCCAAAGGTAACATATTTGTCTCCATCCACAACATCACATTGCACCATGTGGCCGATCCCGCACATTAGACCTAGCGGTCCCTTGGGTAGTTCCCGGTCCCCTCTCACTAACTAACAGGACATACATCTTCAAAGGAGAAACAACAACTCTTCTGACTACAAAAGCATGTACAACAATGCTACAAATGCCTCTTTCGAGCATGGGGAGTGCAGTAAATGAGATTTTGCTGATTTGTATTACCACTTCACTGACAAGAACTGTTCAAGATGTGACTGTTTTCTTCTCAAATGCAATGCAAACTGACGTCACCATCTACTATGAACCTCCACATGAAGTGGATCCACTAACTAGTAATGCACCGGCTCCTGGTTTTCGCAGAGAAGGCTTCTGGTTACTTCATCGACCTTGATAACTTTTCTTCGACTTCATCTGCACCTGTAACTGAAACCGTTTAAAAGATACCGTAAGCTGTACATATTGCTTATCAGGGTTCGTAAAATCATAAAAATGTTACTAGGCCTGCAGGTCGAGTAACTTAAATAATCTACTCGACCGAACTGTAATGTACTTGACCCGTAAACTGGTCTCAAATTGTGTGATCCTACACAAATAGTTTACAGAGTCACCTTTTTCTTCATTCTCACATATGACTGCACCTTAAAATATTTTAGCTCAGCATTTCTGCAGTACAAAAAAACCTCTTTTGTTTGATTAAGTAGACTAAAGTTTGCTGCATGCATCACAATAATCTAGCCCACATGCCTATGACATCTAGCCCACATAACCTAGGACTTCTTTTAGTTTACTAACAACATTGCCATCAGGGCAGGAGTGATTCTCAGTTTGTTTAAAAACTCAGTTTTAATAAATATATGTTCGATGGCATCTGTCGCTGTAGATTCGCATGTTCTGCATAGCTCGCCATCTGGTGTTGGGCCGGAGTGTTACAAGTTGTTTTTCTTCGAAGAAGTCTTTCGAGTCACGGGACCGAGTGACTCCTCCTTTTGTCTCCATTGCGCATGGGCGTCGACTCCATCTTCGATTGTTTTTTTTCCGCCATCGGGTTCGGACGTGTTCCTGTCGCTCCGAGTTTCGGAACGGAAAGATAGCTAATTTCGGAAGATTTTCGTCGGTATTGTTGCGTTCGGGATCGGCATAGTTAGATTCAACACCGCGTCGAAGGATCGAGGAGCTCCGGTGCCCTTTGGGGTAGTTTTTCGATCCCCCGTCGGGGCCTGGTCGGCCTGACCGCGTGCTGAAGAACACCGATGGAACGGACCCCGTTCCGTTTCTGCCCCAAATGCCCCAAATGCCACAATAAATACCCCTATACAGACCAACACTTGGTCTGTAACCTGTGCCTGTCACCTGAGCACAGTGAAGACACCTGTGAGGCCTGTCGTGCGTTTCCGGTCCCGAAAAACACTCCGAGACCGTCGAGCCAGAAGACTTCAGATGGCGTCCGCGCCGACAGCCCACCGGGAGTTCGAGGAACAAGAAGAGGAGGAAGGTACCTTCTCGATCCAAGACTCGGAATCGGAAGGATTCGACGATACACAAACCGTGAGTAAGACGTCGAAAAGCACTCAGAAGAAGATTTACAAGGCCCAGGGGACGCCACTGCCACCAGGCCATGGCTCGACCCATAAATTCGGTGACCGACCGTCGGCACCGAAAAAGGCCCAAACGGTGCCGAGATCGTCCGACTCCGGTCGAGACACCGGCACGCAGCCTTCTCGGGACCGAGAAAGTGCTGGAGTCAAGCATCAACACTGAGATGCCGGTGTAGACACGGCTCGACGCCGAGACAGCGGCCCCGAAGAAGAAAAGAGTCACCTCGGAGCCGAAAAAAGACGCAGACAGGGTTTCAGTCCCGAAACAAACTGCAACCGACCCAGCTTCAGGCTCTTATACAGAAGAGCACTCGCTAACCTCCCAAATGCAAAAGCATAGGTTCGAGGAAGAGCTACAATCAACTGATGTGGACCATACGCAAAAGCGTATTTTCATACAGCAGGGGACAGGAAAAATAAGCACCCTTCCCCCTATTAGAAGAAAGAGAAGGTTGGAGTTCCAAACTGAACAGACACCACAACCAAAAGTGGTTAAAAAGGTTACCCCACCACCCTCTCCTCCGCCCGTGATTAACGTCTCACCAGCACAAACTCCATCACACTCCCCAGCTCACACCACCATGAGCCAGGGTGACCAAGACCAAGACGCATGGGACCTATACGACGCCCCAGTGTCAGATAACAGTCCGGAGGCATACCCTACGAAGCCATCTCCACCAGAGGACAGCACCGCGTATTCTCAAGTGGTGGCTAGAGCAGCACAATTTCATAATGTGAGCCTCCACTCTGAACAGGTCGAGGATGATTTTTTGTTCAATACACTCTCCTCCACCCACAGCTCATACCAAAGCCTGCCTATGCTCCCTGGTATGCTCCGGCACGCAAAAGACATCTTTAAGGAGCCGGTCAAAAGCAGGGCAATCACACCAAGGGTGGAAAAGAAGTATAAGGCGCCTCCTACAGACCCGGCTTTCATCACTACACAGCTGCCACCAGACTCTGTCGTTGTAGGTGCAGCTAGGAAAAGGGCCAACTCCCACACATCTGGAGATGCACCACCCCCAGATAAAGAAAGCCGCAAGTTCGATGCAGCTGGTAAGAGAGTCGCAGCACAAGCTGCAAACCAGTGGCGCATCGCGAACTCCCAGGCACTACTTGCGCGCTATGACAGAGCCCATTGGGATGAGATGCAACATCTCATTGAACATCTGCCCAAGGACCTACAAAATAGGGCAAAACAAGTGGTGGAGGAGGGACAGACCATTTCCAACAACCAGATCCGCTCCTCCATGGACGCTGCAGATACAGCTGCACGGACAATTAATACATCTGTAACTATTAGAAGGCATGCATGGCTCAGAACGTCTGGATTTAAGCCAGAGATTCAGCAAGCAGTTCTCAATATGCCTTTTAACGAAAGAGAACTGTTCGGTCCAGAAGTGGACACAGCCATTGAGAAACTTAAAAAAGACACGGACACTGCCAAAGGCATGGGCGCGCTCTACTCCCCGCAGAGCAAAGGGAATTACAGCACATTCCGTAAAACACCCTTTAGAGGAGGGTTTCGGGGTCAGAGCACACAAGCCAGCACCTCACAAGCAACACCGTCCAGTTACCAGGGACAGTATAGAGGAAATTTTCGGGGACAATACAGAGGAGGGCAATTCCCTAGGAATAGAGGAAGATTTCAAAGCCCCAAAACCACTACTACTAAACAGTGACTCACATGTCACTCACCCCCTCCACACAACACCAGTGGGGGGAAGAATAAGTCATTATTACAAAGCATGGGAGGAAATCACTACAGACACTTGGGTACTAGCAATTATCCAACATGGTTATTGCATAGAATTTCTACAATTCCCTCCAAACATACCACCAAAAGCACAAAATTTGACAAAACATCATTCCAATCTCCTGGAGATGGAAGTGCAGGCACTATTGCAAAAGAATGCAATCGAATTAGTGCCAAACACACAAATAAACACAGGAGTTTACTCACTGTACTTTCTGATACCAAAGAAGGACAAAACGCTGAGACCAATCCTAGACCTCAGAGTAGTGAACACTTTCATCAAATCAGACCACTTTCACATGGTCACACTACAAGAGGTATTACCATTGCTAAAACTACACGACTATATGGCAACTTTAGACCTCAAGGATGCTTATTTCCATATACCAATACACCCATCGCACAGGAAATACCTAAGGTTTGTATTCAAAGGAATACATTACCAATTCAAGGTACTGCCTTTCGGATTAACAACCGCACCAAGAGTCTTTACCAAATGTCTAGCGGTAGTCGCTGCACACATAAGAAGGCAGCAAATACATGTGTTCCCATATCTAGACGACTGGCTAATCAAGGCCCATTCGTTGATAGAGTGCTCAAATCACACAAATCAGATCATACAAACCCTCTTCAAACTAGGGTTCACCGTCAACTTCACAAAATCCAACATTCTGCCGCGCAAGGTACAACAATACCTAGGAGCCATAATAGACACATCAAAGGGAGTAGCCACTCCAAGTCCCCAAAGAATTCAAAATTTCAACACCATCATACAACGCATGTATCCAACACAAAGGATACAAGCAAAGATGGTGTTACAACTCCTAGGCATGATGTCTTCATGCATAGCCATTGTCCCAAACGCAAGACTGCACATGAGGCCCTTACAACAGTGCCTAGCATCACAGTGGTCTCAAGCACAGGGTCATCTTCTAGATCTGGTGTTAATAGACCGCCAAACTTACCTCTCGCTTCTGTGGTGGAACAACATAAATTTAAACAAAGGGCGGCCTTTCCAAGACCCAGTGCCACAATACGTAATAACGACAGATGCTTCCATGACAGGGTGGGGAGCACACCTCGATCAACACAGCATACAAGGACAATGGAACGTACATCAAACAAAACTGCATATCAATCACCTAGAACTTCTAGCAGTTTTTCAAGCACTAAAAGCTTTCCAACCAATAATAGTTCACAAATACATTCTCGTCAAAACAGACAACATGACAATAATGTATTATTTAAACAAGCAAGGGGGGACGCACTCCACGCAGTTAAGCCTGCTAGCACAAAAAATTTGGCGTTGGGCAATTCACAACCAAATTCGCCTAATAGCACAATTTATACCAGGGATCCAAAATCAACTCGCAGACAATCTCTCTCGAGATCACCAACAGGTCCACGAATGGGAAATTCACCCCCAAATTCTGAACACATATTTCAAACTCTGGGGAACACCTCAAATAGACTTGTTTGCGACGAAGGAGAACGCAAAATGCCAAAACTTCGCATCCAGATACCAACACAAACAGTCCCAAGGCAATGCCCTATGGATGAACTGGTCAGGGATATTTGCTTACGCTTTTCCTCCTCTCCCTCTCCTTCCTTACCTGGTAAACAAACTCAGTCAAAACAAACTCAAACTCATATTAATAGCACCAACTTGGGCAAGGCAACCCTGGTACACAACGCTGCTAGACCTATCAGTAGTACCCTGCATCAAATTGCCCAACAGGCCAGATCTGTTGACACAACACAACCAAAAGATCAGACACCCAGATCCAGCATCGCTGAATCTAGCAATCTGGCTCCTGAAATCTTAGAATTCGGGCACTTACAACTTACCCAAGAATGTATGGAAGTCATAAAACAAGCCAGAAGGCCATCCACCAGGCACTGCTATGCAAGTAAATGGAAGAGGTTTGTTTGCTACTGCCATATTAATCAAATACAACCATTACCCACAACTCCAGAACATGTAGTGGGTTACTTGCTTCACTTACAGAAATCTAACTTGGCTTTCTCTTCCATTAAAATACACCTTGCAGCAATATCTGCATACCTGCCGACTACCTATTCAACTTCCCTATATAGGATACCAGTCATTAAAGCATTCATGGAGGGACTTAGGAGAATTATACCACCAAGAACACCACCTGTTCCTTCATGGAACCTGAATGTGGTCCTTACTAGACTTATGGGTCCACCTTTTGAACCCATGCACTCCTGCGAGATACAGTTCCTAACCTGGAAGGTGGCATTTCTCATCGCCATTACTTCCCTAAGAAGAGTAAGCGAGATTCAGGCGTTTACAATACAAGAACCTTTTATACAACTTCACAAAAATAAGGTCGTCCTAAGGACCAATCCTAAATTTTTGCCAAAGGTTATTTCACCGTTCCATCTAAATCAAACAGTGGAACTTCCAGTGTTCTTTCCACAGCCAGATACCGTAGCTGAAAGGGCACTACATACGTTAGATGTCAAAAGAGCATTGATGTATTACATTGACAGAACAAAGAACATCAGAAAGACTAAACAACTATTTATTGCATTTCAAAAACCTCATGCAGGAAACCCAATATCAAAACAAGGTATAGCCAGATGGATAGTTAAATGCATCCAAATCTGCTACCTTAAAGCTAAACGACAGCTGCCCATTACACCAAGGGCACACTCAACCAGGAAAAAAGGTGCTACCATGGCCTTTCTAGGAAACATCCCAATGCAAGAAATATGTAAGGCAGCCACATGGTCTACGCCTCATACATTCACCAAGCACTACTGTGTAGACGTGTTATCCGCACAACAAGCCACAGTAGGTCAAGCCGTATTAAGAACATTATTTCAAACTACCTCCACTCCTACAGGCTGATCCACCGCTTTTGGGGAGATAACTGCTTACTAGTCTATGCAGAACATGCGTATCTACAGCGACAGATGCCATCGAACTGAAAATGTCACTTACCCAGTGTACATCTGTTCGTGGCGTCAGTCGCAGTAGATTCGCATGTGCCCACCCGCCTCCCCGGGAGCCTGTAGCAGTTTGGAAGTTACCTTCAAATATTTGTATATGTATCATCTCAACCTTAAATAGGTACATACTTAGTCACTCCATTGCATGGGCACTATTACTACAATTCAACTCCTACCTCACCCTCTGCGGGGGAAAAACAATCGAAGATGGAGTCGACGCCCATGCGCAATGGAGACAAAAGGAGGAGTCACTCGGTCCCGTGACTCGAAAGACTTCTTCGAAGAAAAACAACTTGTAACACTCCGGCCCAACACCAGATGGCGAGCTATGCAGAACATGCGAATCTACTGCGACTGACGCCACGAACAGATGTACACTGGGTAAGTGACATTTTCATACTAAGCCATGATGTGGTAACCTATTGTCATCTACACACAGTAACTTTCCAAGATATGTCTAAAAACCTCTCCACTAACTTGCAGTTTTACTGATAAACTATATAGTGTATTGACAATATTTGAAAATTGGGTTTCAGAATATATATCCTTTGCACATCAACAAGTAAAGTATTCTTATTTGTTTTCCTCCTATTAAAATATTTTCTTTATCTCACAGAAATATAAAAAAAGGCTTTCACAACTTCTGAAATATATTTTGAAATGTTTGCACAGTTTACTGTAATTTAAATGTTGTGTGTTAGGAAAAAACCTGACTACCTATATCCTTTTATTTTACATTCAAAGCAGCAGGTCGCGCAGTTCACCTTACAAAGTCCTGGAACTCTGCAGTCAGAAGGAAAATTAATTGTAAGAAAAACTGACTTTTGACCTCTGTCTGTGAACACAGAGCAAATATGACATAAGAACAAGATTTAAAAGCATCTTTTATTGCCCCTCCACTTTTCAACTGAACAGAACACCTGTTCATTGTCAACTCGCCCGAGTAAGTATTAAAAATAGCTCAACCTGATTAAATAAGACTCGCCGATGCGAGTGGTTGAGTGGATTTTTTGAGCCCTGACTGAAAATGAACTATTTGGCTTATCCATGGTATTATATGTGAATATTTCTGACATGGCTTGCCTTTCTGTTATGGATTGGTTTTGTGACAGTTTTCTTTCTCCTGATAAATGGTCATTATCATCCAGAACGCTCTTCTGTGGAGCCAGTGGATGAAGTTCTAACTCCGTATCTTTCCTCACATAAGGTCCAAAGAGACTTGTCCCTTGTGAAGATTTCTACAGTCCCAATTCCAGATAAGATTGTTTGGGATTCCCTTTGATATATACGGGCCTACTCAAGTTGTACAAATTCCATATGTTTTCAAAATTTCAAAGATTGATGTAATTACAACTGGTGTTGTTTCTGATGACTGGAATGTTAAAACAGTTGACTCTATGCTTGCTAATCTTCAGGATTACAATGTATTTGAAAGTGAAGATGTGTACATGAACACAGCGAATTATGGGGAAGTGTGCTGTTATAATCATTGGGGACATTACTTTCTGCACCAAGCAACTAGACACAGATCAGTATTTAATTATACACAGTGGGGAGCCCAAAAACTATTTAGACAAATGTGCATACTTTTCTGGGCATGAAACTACAAATGCAGAGTCCTATTATTTAAAATTGCCACCTTCCAAAATGTGGAAAATTTTGCTGACCGACACTAAATTAATCTATTCAGACTCCTTTGTTTCCCGACTGCAATTGAAGGATACGAATACTGGAAGAACACTATTGATGTAAAAAGTGTATGGAGAACAGAAGATTGGCAAATTCAGGGTAGGGAAGCTTTGTTTGGAGCATGCCTTATTCCTGTTCAAATGATATTTCTAAAGGACACATATCCCCACACCAGCCAAATTCACCAATTGGCAATCATTCCTCAATGTCACAGAGGAGGAACTAAATGCTTGGATTCATGATGGTACCTATAATTCCAGATTTTCAAGTCCCGGCGTGGGGATTATTGTGGCCAACAGACACAAATAGGTGTCAGGCACGTTTTGTGAATTCCTCACAGGGCTTCAAGATTAGCCGGCTGGACCCTCGCTTTGTCTCGAGTCATCACTTTGGTATAGTTACCACATACAGTGTGGGTAAACTGTGCCAACAATGGTTACAGACTAACACCTTCGCAACAGTTAAGGATCATCTTCATCTCCTATCAGAGGACATAGGGGGTTATTCTAACTTTGGAGGAGTGTTAATCCGTCCCAAAAGTGACGGTAAAGTGACGGATATACCACCAGCCGTATTACGAGTTCCATAGGATATAATGGACTCGTAATACGGGTGGTGGTAAATCCGTCACTTTTCCGTCACTTTTGGGACGGATTAACACCTCCTCCAAAGTTAGAATAACCCCCATAGTCTTGCAAGATTTCGTGCTAGGTCCAAGAAAGCCATGCTCTAAACGCTTCTTGTATGCCATATGTAATGAAATATGGAAACTTTCCTAAATGGAAGTGTCTGCACGTTTAAGGCAGATAAATAAGGAAATTATGGAAAAGGCTCTAGCTGTTGTCGATAATGGCATGAATACTCTGTCCAACAAAATATACACCCTTAATAAAAAAGGAAGCAAGGGCCAGATGTAGCAACCGTTTTGCATGGTGCAAACTGCAAAATTAGCAGTTTGCGCCATGAAAAACGGGCATCGCAATGCACATTCCCATTTTGCGAGTCGGTAAAATAGTGACTTCTGTGATTGACGTTATTCAGAATGACATGTCCCTTTTACCGCATGGTCAAAGTCATCTGGTTTCCATCATGCAGTTAGGTTGGACGTTACACATTCTGAAGCATGGCCACGTTTCATGAAAATATATTAGCAGTAGTGACTTGTTCCCTGCTTTTCATTTGTCCAGAGAGCCACAGATAATGGCTAAAAAGGAAGCAAGGGCCAGATGTAGCAACCGTTTTGCATGGTGCAAACTGCGAAATTCGCAGTTTGCGCCATGCAAAACGGGCATCGCGATGCACATTCCCATTTTGCGAGTCGGTACTCGCAAATAGGAAGGGGTGTTCCCTTCCTATTTGCGATTCGCACCGCAATGCAAAATTGCTTTGTGACCGCGAACGTGGTCGCAAAGCAATTCGCAGTTAGCACCCATGTCAAGTGGGTGCTAACTCATTCGCAAAAGGGAAGGGGTCCCCATGGGACCCCTTCCCCTTTGTGAATGTCGCCATAAATATTTTTTTAGAGCAGGCTGTGATCCAATGGACCATTACCTACTCTGAAAAAACGAAACCAAATGGTTTCATTTTTTCTTTTTTATTGCAACTCGTTTTCCTTTAAGGAAAACGGGCTGCAATAAAAAAAAAAAACAGCTTTATTAAAAAAGCAGTCACGGACATGGAGGTCTGCTGTCTCCAGCAGGCCACCATCCCTGTGAGTGCAGGGAATCGCAAGGGGGTCGCAAATTGCGACCCATCTCATTAATAATAATGAGGTGGGTTTTTGCGACCCCCTTGCGATTCGCAGAAGGTGTCTTGGACACCATTCTGCATATGATTTTGCGACTCGCAATTTCCGAGTCGCAAAATCATATCTTCCTACATGTGGCCCCAAGTTACACCATGCTCAATATAGAAAAGTTAGAAAAGCTGCCTTTCACAGCAGCAGAAAGTCCTTCAACAGTATGCCTTATTCATGGCATTCCAAATCTACCAATTTCCACCTTTCCTTTCACAAAATGTTTGAAACTTTTTGCTGTAGGTAGATATGAGCAGCTGGAAGATAGCTTTATTAAAGAAGAGTGGGAGTTGCCTTTTGAGTACAAATTTCTGAATGGCAAAGCAGAGGTCTTTTTGAGCGGAAGCAAATGCAAGCCTACTGTTCAATGATCTGCAAGGTGTTACTTCATGGCTTTTGCAATGCGGGGGTCGTGAACTTGGCATGCTTGCTGAATGGTTCTCCCATCCCTTTGATTCGTTCGGCATTTCATATACTTTCGAATGGAAGTTATGTGGTCCTGAACGAACAGAGCTGTTGTGGTATGAGACCAGGGATTGCCTATGCAATTTTAGTCTCTCAAATTGTAACTTGTGTGGACATGTTCTATCCCCCCCCCCACACAAGATAAGCGTTATATAAATACATTATTATAAGAGTAGCAGAAATGTGGCCTGACATTAGTAGTATCAATGTAAATTATGACAAGCTGAGCAGACTAAAGGCGCTACTGATCCAAAAACAAGTGGCGTTGACATCGGCCAGAGAGACGTATGCTCTCCAGATAGCAAGGTCATCAGCCGAGATACAATCCCTATTAAATACCAACTCCCCAAGCACTTTGGAGAGCTGGTTTCCAGAATTTTTAACACCTCAAGCACTATGGGGATTATTCACTTCTTTAAGGCTGTTGGGTCTGGATTCGTTTCCATCTTCCAGACTGTCTTCGGAGTCATTCCATCAGCTATCCATTCACTCTTTTCAAGTGTGTTTGGCGGATTTCCAGTGACCTTGGCAATGATTGGTGGGATACTACTACTGCTGTTCCTGATATGCAGTAGTTGTGCCTTCCTAGCTAAGCAGTGTGATGGAACTACTACCACCAGCCCAGCTGTGCCATGATCGCATGGTGCAGTTCTTTGGTGCTACGTAGCTGGAAGAATTGGAGCATGATTGGTCATTGTCATTCCGACCAGTCTTGTGGTGCGTGCAACCTGTCTTTCATTGCACCTGGTGCCTCTTTGAGTGTCTACCATTGGTTTGTCTTGCTGTTCTGCCAGTGCCTCCTGTGGACAAAGAACTGCTGGTGTTGAGCCACCTTCGCAGGTGATCCTACTCTTGAGGCTTCTGCACACTTGTGCTCCATGAATCCGTCTGCCAATCCTGTCATCGATCTGACGATGTGGAATAATTCCTGGATGCACTCCCATTCAATGACTTCGGAGACATTCTTCAAAATCATGACTATTGTTAACTGATTTGACCATTGGCTTTATTCCAAAGTTTTTCAAAGTTTATGCCAAATTGCCTTCTTAGATAAGTGTCACTTTGACCTGCTGCGCTTGTCATGTTCAACATTTTATCACTTTGTATGTTTTTAGCTAGTTTTTAATAAGATTTTATTTTTTTTAGCTCAAAGCATTTTAGCCTAGACTCATGCGCCTTCTATGGCATCATCATTCTGGCATCATCTTTGTTCCGCCAATGGGGAGGGTGCAGTGGATCCTACTTAGCTTTAATGAGAATCAGGAGTTCAGCTGAGCCTTCTGGCTTGCAGGCCTGTGCCCCGGCACCTAGTGACCTTTAACCTACTTATCCTGCTCTGTCTTAGCCCATTTATTTCATTATTTCCTTTAAGATGGCTTCCTTTGTTCAGAGTTAGAGCAATGTTTTGATTTGCGTTATCAGTGCCACTCTGGGAAGGAGTCACTATCAGCATCGAAACCAAGTGATGGATGTAGGTGTTAACATCATGTCCCTTTCCCACTTACGTGTGACAGGAACATAATTGACTTTTGGTAGGAATTGTTTACATAATTGCTGCCATAAGCCTACCCCCTTATCTATTGTCTGGGAACATACCTGCATCAGGGGTGCTACAAGATCTGTATAAATACATCTCACACAGGAAATCTTATCTGAGGGATTCCTACCAGATGCAATCGACTCATCTATGCTGGAAGTCGCTTTGATGCAGACTCAGCCTTAGTGTCACCACAGAGTCTGATCTAGAGACCTCATTCCAAGGTAACAAGGGGTGGGGACACTTCTCATGGACATGGTACTGGCATATTAGGTTTATCACACCTATCCCTCATTAGGTTAGAGATTAGGTTCTCCATGCTATGGTTTAAGGGATTTTACATTTCATGCTTATTGCAAGATGTTGGGGCTTTGTATTCACGACTCTCATCTTTACAATTCTGCTTCTTGCATTGTTCATTATCCTAATCATTGCAGTTCATGTATTTTAGCGTAGATTGCAGTATTTTGAATAAACCTGTTGAGAACTTTCCTGCATCTCCATTATTGCCTGTATGTGTGTGGCTGAGACTTATTGCTAACATGAGAAATGGGTACCTTCCGTTCCACCACGACTCTGAGATGTCTCATTCTAGAGTCCATGCATAAAACTTACCAGAAATCGCCTTTTACCATTTGGGTTTTTGGTGAGGTATAGTTGTAAGATTGGGCTAGTCGCCTACAAACAAAAGTGCTGTCATCCCTAAACCAGCAGTCTCGCCTAGGAGCGAGAGTCCAGCTACGACAGTTCCTCAGCAAAACATAATTCAGAGAACAAACATAAATGAGAATCCGTTAATTGATTTTAGTGATGAGAAAGTTTCAGAAACAGTGACCGTTCAGATGAAGAAGAGTGCGCGTTAGCAGCATCATTAGAGGTGGATCAGCGTGGTACCTATGTGATTGCCAATGTTATGTGACACAATGTTTCATTCCTGGTTGACACTGGAGCAATGCGTTTCACTGTCAGAAGCACAGAAGTACCAAATGTGCCCCTGTCAGGAAGAAGAGTTCAGGTGGTAGGCACGCGCTTGGTGGACACTTAAACCGGGGCCCTAGAACCTGGGGTAGGACTACATCCCCCAGGCTCCCTTGCTGTCATCTAGCGCTTTTAGGCGCTCTCAGGCCCCCGCAGCGTGGGACGCGCCCGAGAATGATGGGCCCGTCTTCACCCGTCATCGTCTGAGATGGGCTGGGCGATACTATCTTCTAGAGAAGTAAGTTTTCACCCCAGGATTTGCTTCAAGGTTTGACTCATCCGTTTTTGCACACTTTTTGTTGTTTACTACCTTGCCATCTAGAGATGGAGAAACGTAAAGCTGTGGATACTCCTGCTCATATTAGTGGCTCAAATAAATCAAGGAAATGGTCTCAAAATAAAACGAGCCTTATATCTAACCAAGGAACTCACTCCCTAGAAGACATAGATATTTTAATCGAAGAAGCGGAGGCCATTGTAAGAAATAATTGGAATCTACCCCCTTTAAAACAGGGCCCACCTGCTCTAAAAATTCCAGATATATTCAAGAAAAAGCAGCTGCAGCCCAATCCACCCAGGGAGACTGAATCAAAGACGATCCTCCAAGCTCCAAGGTCGGAACTACCACCAGTGCCGTGTAGTGGGTTGGATGCTGTACCGTGCACCACCGGTGGCTTCCCTGTGGGAGATGAGGCCCTGTGTCCTCCCCTAAGCCCTGAGGTTTTGGTGATGTACGATATCCCGTGTTCTAACCGGTATGAGCCTCTGGGGAAGGAAGAAGGACCTTGCAACATTGCTACACATACACGCACTGGAACATGCGTGGAAGTTGAAGTCGCAATCAATTCACCTTCGGGTACGGATAGATCGCTGTCGGTGTGCGGCAACCTTAATTTGGCCTCTATTAAGTCGGACTAAGTGAAGAACCTGGGTTTGACATTGATGAACAAATTAATGAGGGAACCTGTGCTGTTGTGTGGCTGTAGGTGTTCACGGTCAAGTTTGGATGTGCCCCATCCTGTCATGGGGGGAGTATCTACTATTCCAGCTCTATTTGAACCCAGGCTTCAAGTAGGCAACCAACATTCACAGCCTGGTTAACTTCCCCTTCCCACAAATTCATCTGTCCTCCATATTGAAGGACCACAGGCCCCCCCTTGAGGCCATTAGGCGCAAGCGCGCCATTGGTATCAAGGGTTGGAATCCTACCGGGCCTGATAGATCTGGTAAAACTAATTTTGTTGATTATATTGAGGACCCTGGGGGGGTGGTTGGTTCCCAGGTGTTGAGTGGAGCAGCCATTTCCCCAACTCATTGTATCAAGCCACCTGATGGTGCTCCACATCAGGTTGGAATGAGATGGCTAGCACCCAAGAAAAAGGTCTGTGCCCCTGGGAACAAAGGAGGTACTCTGTTCATGGTTGAAGTACCCAAGCTGCCTCCGGGGTTTGTGGAAACTCAGGATTCCTAGTTAAACAAGGTTATCTACCGGCTGAGAGTCCAGCGAAGTGACTTTCTGTCATCCGAGCAGATATTCTAGAGGTGGGAAGGCACTGCCAGTCTGGCTCTAAATTTGATTTTATTTCCATTTGTTTTATGGATAGGCTGTTAATGGATAACCTTATTGATTTTGAACTGCGCACTTGTTATCTTAGAAAGTCTAGTGGCGTTGGTATTAAACTTAAATCCTCTTCGCCCTCTGCTAGTTTGTCCGCAAATTGCGGAGATTCAATTGGTGGGAAGGCCGACACTAGCCATAAGTGTGCTTTGGCCTTGGCAGTAAATAATTTGCATCTGCTATCAGATATTGATTGACTAGCCGCTGACTCCAACCTAACAACCACTACCTGGGGTTCTGTGAGTAGGTTTGGTGTGATTGACAAGCTTGTCGACTGTGGGAAAGTCCAGTGCACTGGGCCCAGAGTCTTGGGAACTAGTGCTGAACTTTTTATTATGTCCTGAAATTTGGCTGGGCTGGGCAGGAAACTGCTGGATCCTGAATGGGTTAATTACATAAACAAGCAGGATATATGCTTATTCCAGGAGGCTTGGGCTGTGGACCCTGTCCTTCTGATTGGCTTCTTATCATACCAGGTGATGGCGTTACCGGCAGACGGAGAGACAGGTCACACCAAGGGATGTTTATTGATATTGCTTAAGAAGAGGTTGCAGTGCGACCATCTTGTAATAAAAATTGATTCCCCGTATTTACTAGGTGTGCAGTTTGTATTCAATAGAGGTTTCAAGGTAATTTTATGACAAGACCGGAGGCTCCTATTATGCTTTCTTTTCCTGCTTTATTTTAAATAGCAGCCAAGAGGAAAAGCACCAATCCCAGAGGATTGCAAACAAGCAACCAATGGGATAACGAAACTAAGAATGTTGACCAATCAATGCAGTGCATCACATAAGGTATACCTATCCTGACTGCAGGCAGCCCTCTTTTCTTGCTGCTCGCAGTCAAGATAAGTATATCTTTCATTGCTCCTCATAATATTTGTCTTTACCTTATATATATATATTATTTTCCATCTCTGTTTATAAGCGTATTATTCTATTTATTGCATTGTGTCCAGCGTGTATCTGTTTTGTTGAATTGTTTAGCGCGTAAACGCTTAATTTTCTTTCAGTCATTTCTGCTCGTGAGGCGCGCTGCCGTGAACGTTCTATCTTGAACGCCGGCTGACGCGACCTCCATTTGGCAGCAGGCTTCAGGAGGACTACATTCCTTTCATTCCGGAGAGCCATCGGATAAAAGCTTTGAAAGCTTTTATTGATTTTTTCAGCTGGTTTCACTTCCTCTTTTCGCTCCCTTTACAGACACAAGTCAAGAGCTTGAAAGCTCTTATTGACTTTCAATTAGACTCGCGTTGAAACATTAATCAGCCACAAGTTAAAGCTTGAAAGCTTTATTGATTTTTTCAGTTACCCTCCCGTTTATAGAACAATTACAGCTTAGGCTGTTCACTAAGAACCACATTTATTCTTTTCAAGGATTTCCCTGATTTTCTCTTGGTGAGTCACACTCCATTAATCTTTAAGCTTGTTATTTACATTTAATCCTTTTAAATACCGTTTTAAATACCTTTTTTCTCTCACTCTCCATAGCTATGGATTTCTCAGATTATTTCAAATCTAATGAAGATTCTGAAGAAGATTTCTCCTATAATTTAAATAACTTCATTCAATCCTCTGTTAAAAAAGCAGTTTCTGCTTCTATGGATAAAATTTCCAAACAAATTCAATGCACTATGTCCTCATGTTTATCCCAATCACAAAAGGCCCATTCTGCGGGGGAAAGCAGAAAGCGCAAAGCCCCGGAGGCTTCTCAAAGTCAGTCTAACGACTCGTCTGCGCTTATGGTTGGTGAGTCAAACTCACACGGGATAGAGGACAAAGTCCCTCAAAGGCCTCCCAGTTCGGAGGGGAATAAAAATGTGGGTCAAAAATGTAAAAGTAAGTCAAAAAATGTCCCCAAGACCCAAAAAATTGTGATTGAGGATATTAAAGATACCGACGACGATGCTGACTCTAATGTCTCCTCGTCAGACATTGAGGACGATAACTACTCTAATTTTTGGATCGGACCTCTCCCTAAAAAATCAAAATTAACTTCATCTAGCCAATCCCATGCCCCCCTCTTAGATTCTGACGGCAACCTCATGTTTGACCCTGGGCTAATCCACCATCCTAATTCTACAGAATGGGTTCCCTCCAATCATGTAGCAAAATATATTTTAGCTAAATTGCGACTTCCTCTAGACAAACAAGTTCGTTCAAGACTACGAGCTGAATGTCCCAGACCTTCTCTCCCGTTACACATTACTGATACCCCTGCCATAGACCCGTCCCTCCTAACATTCTTCTCCAACTTTGGCAAAGACCCACGCAAAGGGGTGGACAGAGCATGGGCTCTATGTCAAGATAAAGTACTGGATCTGGTCGGACCATTATCCCGCATTTTTGATTTAGCTGAATCAGCTAGAACCAATGATGAGTCTATTGACCCAGAAGAACTCTCTCTGGATTCAGAGAGCTTTTTGCTTGTTGGGTAATGCCAACTCAGCCATGACGCATGAACGCCGTAAAGGTCTTCTGCTTAAACTGGACCCTAAACTTGCAAATTTGGCGCCTAAAGATCCAGGAGCTAAAGCCGATGGCTTACTGTTCGGGGACAATTTCATCAAGGAACTAAGTAAATATGTTACCACTTTTGCTTCAATTAACAAAGCCCAACAATCACTTAAAAAGGTTTTTAATTCTCGGGTTTTTGTCAGGGCCGGTAGAGGCAGAAGCCGCTCCACCGACCGCCCTTCCAGAAACCAAGGCTTCAGAGGATCATTTGCTTACCAGCAACAACAGCAACAAGACTTTCATCCCCAGTTCTATCCCCAGCACTCCAGAGGATACAGAGGGAGGAGCCAACGCAGATCCTACAACAATTCAGGTAAACCTTCCTTCTGGCCATCCTTCTGTAGGGGGTCGTCTAAAATTGTTTCTCCACAAATGGATAGAGATTACCTCAGATCCCTGGGTACTCAACACAATCAAAGGTTATTTAATAGAATTTTACGAGATTCCCTATCAAAACTTCCCACTGCTCCCTCTCAAATTTTCAAAAGAAATATCAGACTTAATCTCTGCAGAAATACAAGAGCTCCTTCAAAAACAGGCTATTCAACTGGCATTTCCCCTTCCTTCAGGCTTCATAAGCCCACTGTTTTTAGTAATAAGAAAAAACAAGAAAATCAGACCTTTCATCAATCTCAGGCAACTCAATCACTTTGTTGTATACAGACACTTCAAGATGGAAACCATTCTCCATCTACGAGATTCCCTACTGCTCAACGACTGGATGGTCCGTCTAGATCGCCAAGACGCGTACCTAACAGTTCCAGTTCACTACTCTCACAGAAAGTTTCTGCAATTTCAATGGAATCTCAATACCTATCAATTTACTTGTCTTCCCTTCGGTCTCTCTTCAGCACCTTGGTGTTTCACCAAGCTAATGAAACCTATAGTAGCTCTTCTTCGATCTCAAGGTTTCAGATTAATAATATACTTAGACGATATTCTTCTAATGCATCAAGACATTTCTATTCTGAAGTCCCAACTCGCTTACACCATCTCTCTTCTTTCAGACCTAGGCTTTCTAGTAAATCAGCAGAAGTCAATTTTTACCCCTTCACAGGAGATGGAATTCTTAGGATTCCTGATCAATTCCCCTCAAGGTCTCCTTCAACTCCCGATCTAAAAAATAAAACACATCAAATCCGAGATAACCCTATCTTTACAGCAGACTTCTCTCTCCCTCAGGTCTCTTGCAAGAATTGTAGGTCTTCTTTCTTCTTCAATTCAAGCAATCTTTCCAGGTCCTCTTCACTATCGGGCTCTTCAGAGTTTAAAAATTCGTCATCTTCGCAAGGGTCTTGCTTATTCAGATTTCATCCCCCTCGATCTCGAATCCCGTACAGAACTCCAATGGTGGCTGGATCACCTCGAAGCCTGGAACGGCAGGACCATCTTTGCCTCAGTCCCAGACCTTGTGTTAGAATCCGATGCAAGCCTAACAGGTTGGGGCGCAAGGTGTGGTCACGTATCGACTGGAGGCACATGGTCTCGACAGGAGTCTTCATTGCACATCAATTATTTAGAGATGCTTGCAGGATCCTTTGCAATAAGGACTTTCACCAAAAACAAAGTTTCTTGTTCCGTACTTCTTCGTATGGACAATCTTACAGCGGTAAGATATATAAATCACCTTGGCGGTACTAAATCCAAACCACTAGCAGAACTAGCAAAAAGCTTTTGGGATTTCTGCCTTCACAGAAAAATTTCAGTTCAAGCAGAATACTTACCAGGTTCTCTCAACTCAGTATCAGGTTGGTTTTCTGGTCACCTTTCAGATTACAGCGACTGGAAACTTCACTCTTCAGTTTTCAACTCTATCCATCACAAATGGGGTCCCTTCCACACAGACCTGTTTGCATCCCGTCTGAACACTCAACTACCTCGTTTCTTCAGCTGGAGACCAGACCCTCATGCGTTAGCGACCGATGCCTTTCTCCAACAGTGGCATCCTGCAACGCACTATGCATTCCCTCCGTTCATAATGATAAACAGAGTCCTCAATCATCTCCGATGACAAAAAGCCACTATAGTCTTAATAGTCCCGTTCTGGCAAGCTCAAGTATGGTTTCCCTCTCTCCTGGAATTAGCCGTCGACTTTCCCGTCCTGCTACCCTCCTTTCCCTCACTACTTCTCAATCCTCAAGGTCTTCCCCACGATCTCATTGTCAACAAAACCCTGTTTCTATCCGCTTGGAAAGTCTCAGGTCTTCATCGTCTTATCCAGGAATTTCACTCGAAGCTTCAGCTTATATCAACAGCTCCTGGGCTCCAGGCACTTCCAAAGCATACAAGTCAGCTTGGTCTAGCTGGTGTCTGGGAAAATCATGCGATCCCTTTTCAACAGATCTAACCTTAATAGCTAATTTCCTTGCCTCTCAGGCTAGCGCAGGCAAATCTTACAGAACCATTAATCTATATAGATCAGCATTGTCGCTACATCTTCCTTTTATAAACGGGAAATCAGTAGAAGAACATCCTATGATTTGTCGTCTATTAAAAGGAGTGAAATTTTCCAATCCACCAATTCCCAAATACTCCACCATATGGGACGTCAACTTAGTCCTTCAAATGTTTATCTCTTGGCAAGATAACGACTCCTTATCTCTGAAAATGCTTTCAGCCAAATTAACAATGTTGCTGTGTCTTGTCTCTATAAAACGTTTGTCAGATGTAAGAGCCTTAGATATCTCGGCTCGTCAATTCACTCCGTCTGGTATTCTGTTCAATGTGTCCCGTCGTACCAAAACCAATATTACCTCTGTGTTTTATCCCTTTTTTCCAAATCAACCAAAACTCTGCGTAGGAAACTGTTTAAAGGTTTATGAACAAAAAACGGCCGATCTTAGAACATCTTCTGCTTCCCAACTGTTAATCTCCTTTAGGAAACCTTATAAACCGGTCTCTTCTCCTACCTTGGCTCGTTGGGTCAAATGGGTAATGTCTCTAGCGGGCATTGATACTTCAAAATTTGGCGCCCATTCTGCTAGAGGTGCCATGGCATCAAAAGCCTTTTGGGCTGGTTCAAGATTGGAGGATATTCTAAGATCGGCAGATTGGTCTAATGATTCTACCTTTCGTACATTTTATTGTAAACCTGTTAATTCAGCAACTTCTATTGTAATTGACATGCTTTAAACAAGCATAATAGGAGCCTCCGGTCTTGTCATAAAATGTAGATTTTCCAAGTAGTTTATGATGGAAAGTCTTAATTTTATTAAAGACACGGAGGCGAGTATTATCCCACCACTTATTGTATTAATCTTGTTATCTCCCTCCCTTTCTAGCCAATACCAACGCTTCAACATCCTCCTCAACTTAAGTCAGCGGATGCCTTTCCTTCACGAGGATCTTGTTCACCACGTCTTTCACTAACCTCGGACCTGTACACTCCTAATTTGGACAGAATTCAAGACTTTTTTGCTCTAATTCTAGCAATATGTTTGATTTGTTGTATAGTACCTTTGTTTAAATCTGTTTCTTGACTGTCTCGCAACCGAAAAGAGGGCTGCCTGCAGTCAGGATAGGTATACCTTATGTGATGCACTGCATTGATTGGTCAACATTCTTAGTTTCGTTATCCCATTGGTTGCTTGTTTGCAATCCTCTGGGATTGGTGCTTTTCCTCTTGGCTGCTATTTAAAATAAAGCAGGAAAAGAAAGCATAATACTCGCCTCCGTGTCTTTAATAAAATTAAGACTTTCCATCATAAACTACTTGGAAAATCTACATTATAATTAATACTTATGCTAGGTCAGTGCCGCGGGGACTGGAGTCTCAGACTTTGATTCAGCTGTCTGAATATTTAGATATCTTGTCTCCCAATACCTATGTAGTGGTTGCAGGGGACATGAATTGCACATTTGAACCCTATTACTTAAGCAATGACCTAACAGTTGAAGAGGATTAACATTGGGGTATTCCTCACTCGGCGAATGAGCAATTCTGTAGCCGCTCCTTTGCTGCCCTACAGTTGACATCATTGTGCCTTAAGTATGGTCTTAGGGCCTGTAATGTTCGTACGCACTCCGATCCAAACATTGCCCCCACTTTTAAACGAGACCAGTCGGCTAGTGTTATTGACTACTTTTTATTGGATGTCAGGTTATGGCCAATGTTGGAGGATATGAAGGTGGACTTTAGACATGACAGCGACCATAACTCCCTGCTCCTTACCTTATATAGTGTCGTATTCAGGAGGTCCTTGAATACTCATCACACTGTTGTCCCGGAGCCACTCTTGGATAACAGTTATACTCTTGTTAGCTGGCCAAAAGTGCTGTCCAATCCATATATGATTAGGGAGATTTATAAATTGTTTATTGATGTTATGGCTGACTATGAGGGACATGAGGTTGCCAACATCCCAATTCTTACCATCCATGAGACAATGATATATAAGTTACAGAATATTTTTAACAAGAAAATTCCCACTAACCAACTTGACCACCCACTTAAAATCAGGGAGTGGTTCAACAAGGATTGTTCGAAGGCTGAATTCGCACTAAAGTTAGCATTTGTGTCCTGTTCTCAGGGGGGCGATCAGAACAGCCAGACTCGCCTATTATAATGTTATAGCACAGGCAAAGAAAAGCTGGGATGAGTTAATTTGGCAGAATCTGTTGGACGCTGCCAGACAAAATAACAACATGTTCTTTTGGAAATTATTGTCTGATAGACATAGATAGGGTAAGAACATAATTCATACCCACATCCAACCTGAGAGTTGGGTTGATCATTTTTCTAACCTTTAGGCTCTGCCTTGCAATTTTTCCCCTCATAATCTTTACTCCCAGCTGTCGGCTGTAGTGTGCCCACCATCTGGTGACTTGAGAACGGATGTGTGCAAACAGGATGACCATATCATCTTCACCATGGAGGAAACATTAGCTGCATTAATTCCCTTAGACCTTCTAAAGCCCCGGGTCCAGATAAGATTCCGGGGGATTTATATAGGTCTGAGCCAGTGATCTGGTCCAGTTACATAAACATGATATCTAATGCAATAGCAGCGGGGGGGGTCCAATACCCAGTACTTGGGCTGAAATAATTCCCATTTACAAAAAGGGAGTGGTAAGTTCTCCTGTTAACAACACACCCATTTGCCTCATTGACAACCTCCAAAAATTGTTTGCCAAACAACTTCTGGATATACTTTTGGATTGGGCTGACACCCATTATGAGATGTCCTCACTCCAGGCAGGATTTCGCCCTAAAACCAGCACTGTGGACCAGGTTTTCAGGCTGGCACTTTTATACTGGAAATATGTAACGCTTGCTAAACAAAATCTGTATGTTGCTTTTGTGGACCTCAGGTCTGCGTTTGATATGGTTCCTAGAGAAAAAACTATGGGATGTTCTATACAAAATAGGTACTCCAACAAATATAATCCATCTTCTACAGCGGTTACATGAGGGCACATATGCCCAGGTCAGATGAGGTAACCAGGGTGAACTAACAGACCATATTGCTATTCAGCGGGGGGTCCTTCAAGGATGTGTTCTGGCACCAACTCTATTCACTTCATATATAAATGAGGTGGTACAAGTTGTATCTCTCTGTCAAAATGATGCCCCCTCCCTAAATGCGCAAAAGATTCCTATACTGCTTTTTGCAGACGACTCTCTCCTCATTTCCAAGACCCCAGTGGGTCTCCAGACCCTTGTGGATAAGTTTATAACATTCTGTACTGACCATGGGCTGGAATTGAATGCTAGTAAAAATAAATTAATGGTGTTTAGCCCAGGACCAGTCAGGAGATGTACCATCACCTTAGCTGGGGCTCCTTTGGGGAAAGTCAGTTCAATAGACTATCTGGGTGTGAGGATCTCTAACAAATTGCACTGGGAAGAACAGATCAACAAGAGTGTGTCTGTTCTCCAACATAGATCTGGGGCCATTCTGCACTTTTCTAAGAGTATTGCTACGAAAGCCGTTTCTCCAGCTATAAAGATTTATTTAGCTAAAGCACAAAATGCTGCTACTTATGGTGCTGAGGTATGGGGCTTCTGTAAAACGTCTAAACTGTCTGTGGGTGAAAACAACTTTGCTAGAGCACTACTTGCGTGCCCAGGTAGTACTCCCCTGATTCCCATCTTCTTGGACCTTGGCTTTAATCGTATCTCCGATATGATAGCCTTAAGACCATTACTCTTTTGAGTTAGAATTTGGATGACTCCCCAGCTTGTTATTTACAGGGACTCCCTTCTTGATCTCTTAAAAAGACCTAATGCAGCCTCCATTCCATGGTTTAGACATGTGTCCAACTGGCTTTGTACCCTGGGGCTTGGGAATTATTGGGAGAATCCACAGGTTTTAGGGAAGGCTCCTAAACTGTCCTTGAAAATAGCTTATTGGTCTTATGTCAAGCCTAACTACCTCCTTGGTACATCGCATGGACAACTGACCAATGCATTTCTCGGTTTTGAATGCTACCCCCAGTATGAGCCTTATTTAGATCTTATTCTGGACTCTTTGGGTTAGAGTTTGTATGCCCGGTTTCGTTACGGGTGTTTACCGCTACTGTCTTTTGTGGCAGTTGGAGGACATCGCTGGTGTCCAACTTATGTCCATGCTGCAATACTGTCCCGGAATCAGTTGAACATTTTATGTTCTTCTGTCCAGCGTATGTCCTTCCCCGACGTAAGTGGAATTGTCCAGTCTTTCAGACGTTGGGTTTTAAACAATTTGCTATTGCCCTCAGGATTTTAAAGAGTGATACTTCTGCTATCTTGATCCATGCAGCTAGCAAGTTCCTTGTGGCTGCATGGTATACACAGATTGGCTTTTTAAAAATACTGTAATAGGTAAATATGTATGTTTTGGGGCATGCATGTGAGTTTTTTGTTTTTTTTTACTGGTTTTATGGTCAACAATGAATGATGTTTTATTGCTTTATTATTTATATTTTTCCTGTAAATTGTAATTACGTGGTATACTGCTTTTCTTCTTTGATGGTATTATGACCGCATAAAGTCAAAAATCAACAGTTATCCAACCCAACTGCAGAGCATATCCCAGTTAAAATAGGGTCATTGAGGACCGGCACCAATTTGTGGAAGGTGATTGAAGTCGTGTGAGCTTGTTAGGACATGATCTGCTCTGTAAATTAAATTGTTCCATTAGCTGCTCCCACAAGGGAATAGCAATCAAGACAAATAATGATGATGAAACTTCTAGCACAGTTGATTAAATGTGCCCTTTCATTTCATTGTTCTCAATTATGACAGTTAACGATTTGCCCGAAGAGTTACAAGAGACAGTTATGCCAAAAGTTTAGGATTTTTCAGGAACATCTACTGGATGTATAAGAGGATTTTTGCCAATGAAAATCACAGTAAACCCAAATGCAGTGTTTCCTAGGATACCACTGATAACATGGTTCCAGAAGTAATTGCTGGAATTACACCAGTAATTGAGAATTTTTTTTGCTAGCCCAATGAATGTTGAAAATCCAGTTGTGTCTGAAACTAGAACTTTGAGAGGTGACTAGTGGGCAGCAAAATGTCCAAACCCAAAAGCAGATGTGCTTCCAACTGTAGCTGAATTAGCTGAAGAATCAGATCAAAGTGACAGTCAAAATCGTGCAGCAAGGAGATCAAAAAGAAAGAGTGCCAAGTCACAGGTACTCAGCACCTCAATGGACATACTTCACTTCTAATGAATGGTATGAGGAATGTATTGCCTTTTGTGTTGACAATTTCCGATTCAGGTCAATATTTTGGAACTTAAAATTGCTCTTGAACTGAACTTTGAAATTTCTTTGCTGCTCAGTGAGCAGAGACATTTTCTACTGGAAGTGCTCATAACTGATTACCAGATGGTATGTTACTAGAGGCATTTGAACTTTTTAGTAGTGATTTTGAATATTTGCAAGAAGATCAAGAACTGTTGTAAATAAATCTAAAAAGACTATGTGAAGAGATATTTCAGATATTTTTTGCTTTGCTCACATTAACCCCTTCGCTGCCAGGCCTTTTCCCCCTCCTGTGCCGAGCTTTTTTTGGCTATTTGGGGCAGTTTGCGCTTAGGCCCTCATAACCTTTTGTCCACATAAGCTAGCCAAGCCAAATTTTCGTCCTTTTTTTCCAACATCCTAGGGATTCTTGAGGTACCCAGACTTTGTGGGTTCCCTTGAAGGAGGCCAAGAAATTAGCCAAAATACAGTGAACATTTTGTTTAAAAAAAAAAAAAAAATCGGAAAAAGTGGCTGCAGAAGAAGGCTTGTGTTTTTTCCCCTGAAAATGGCATCAACAAAGGGTTTGCGGTGCTAAAATCACCAGCTTCCCAGCTTTCAGGAACAGGCAGACTTGAATCAGAAAACCCAATTTTTCAACACAAATGTTGCATTTTACTGGGACATACCCCATTTTTTAAAAAAATGTGTGCGTTCAGCCTCCTTCTAGTCAGTGACAGAAATGGGTGTGAAACCAATGCTGGATCCCAGACACCTAAACATTTCTGAAAAGTAGACAAAATTCTGAATTCAGCAAGGGGTCATTTGTGTAGATCCTACAAGGGTTTCCTACAGAAAATAACAACTGAAAAAGAAAAATATTGAAATTGAGGTGAAAAAAACATCACTTTTTCTCTGCGTTTTACTCTGTAACTTTTTCCTGCAATGTCAGATTTTCGAAAGCAATATACCGTTACGTCTGCTGGACTCCTCTGGTTGCGGGGATATATAGGGCTTGTAGGTTCATCAAGAACCCTAGGTACCCAGAGCCAATAAATGAGCTGCACCCTGCAGTGCGTTTTCACTCTATACCGGGTATACAGCAATTCATTTGCTGAAATATAAAGAGTGAAAAATAGCTATCAAGAAAACCTTTGTATTTCCAAAAAGGGCACAAGATAAGGTGTTGAGGAGCAGTGGTTATTTGCACATCTCTGAATTCCGGGGTGACCATACTAGAGACCTAGGGGAATCCAAGATGGGGTGACTTGTGGGGCTCTGACCAGGTTCTGTTACCTAGAATCCTTTGCAAACCTCAAAATTTGGCTAAAAAAACACGTTTTCCTCACATTTTGGTGACAGAAAGTTCTGGAATCAGAGAGGAGCCACAAATTTCCTTCCACTCAGCGTTCCCCCAAGTCTCCCGATTAAAATGATACCTCACTTGTGTGGGTAGGCCTAGCGCCTGCGACAGGAAATGCCCCAAAACGCAACGTGGACACATCACATTTTTTAAAAGAAAACAGAGGTGTTTTTTGCAAAGTGCCTACCTGTAGATTTTGGCCTCTAGCTCAGCCGGCACCTAGGGAAACCTACCAAACCTGTGCATTTTTGAAAACTAGAGACCTAGGGGAATCCAAAATGGGGTGACTTGTGGGGCTCTGACCAGGTTCTGTTACCCAGAATCCTTTGCACACCTCAAAATTTGGCTACAAAAACATGTTTTCCTCAAATTTTCTGGAGTCAGAGAGGAGCCACAAATTTCCTTCCACCCAGCGTTCCCCCAAGTGTCCCGATAAAAATGATACCTCACTTGTGTGGGTAGGCCTAGCACCCGCGACAGGAAAAAGCCCAAAACACAACGTGGACACATCACATTTTTTCATAGAAAACAGTGCCTACCTGTGGATTTTGGCCTCTAGCTCAGCCGGCCCCAGGGGGGGGGGCAGAAATGGCCTAAAATAAATTTGTCCTGGCGCCTAGAGGTTTCTGACCCCCCTGCGGGCAGATCGGCCTAATAACAATAGGCCGATCTGCAGAAATGGCCTAAAATAAATTTACCCCCTTCGACCCCCCCCCACCCCCGGGAGCGACCCTTGCCTACGGGGTCGCTCCCCCTCTGTGACATTGGTGCCAAAAAACAAAAATCCCCGGTGCCTAGTGGTCTCTGCCCCTTGGGGGCAGATTGACCTAAAATCGTCCAATTGGCCCCCAAGGGGGGTAGAAATGGTCTAAATACAATTTGCCCCCCAGGGGAGCGACCCTTGCCTAATGCGTCGCTCCCCATCTCTGAAAAAACAAACAAACAAAAAAAAACACACAATTTCTTTTTTACCCTGGCGCCTAGAGGTTTCTGCCCCCGCCTGGGGGCAGATCGGCCTAATAACAAAAGGGCCGAAAATTAATTTGCGTCCCAATTACTAACACTGCATTATCAAAAACCCAAATTGAGTACCATACCAATAAGTACAGCGAAACTAGGGGTGGCTTCACAGAGATTCACTGTTGCACAACACAGTTAGAACTGTGGTTGCACCTATCATGCACAAGAAAGACAAATAAGGGCATTAATTATATCACATATAACTTTCCTGCATGCATAGGGTTAAACTAAAAGGAACAAAAACAATCCAAGAAATACAAATGTCCACTCTGGGTTCAAACAGTTAGGGTGGCACAGTTTGGTTTGGTTTCACTGTGTGTATGAAAAACCCTTCAAAAAGCAAATTCCTCACACCTGAAACACAGGCATGAATGACACAAATTAAATCCAAGAGTCATGCTATTAGAGAAAGAAAAGTCACGTAAATGCTCTTTTAAAATTGCACTGTCACTTTTTGCAGTACTTGAGCTCAAGCAGATTTCCTGAAGCACATTTAGGCAAGTAACTACAATAATAATGTAGAATGTTCAGAAATGCATTTGTCTCTTCAAGGTAAGTACTCTGCCAAAATACAAGGTCTGAAATACACCAGCTGTTCTAGGAAAGCACGGCGCTCAAAGAACAAACTCCCTGGAGAATACTAGTCACTTAGCTTTTCCGGAGTGCTGGAGGAATGCCTGGTGTCAGCTGGTACAGGGTCGCAGAAAAGAATTGCCTCAAAAGTCCTGAATATGAGGATGGCAGCAGAGGCTGGACTGCCAAGTCAGATGCTGAGATCAGGAAGCAAAACAAAGCCAAGAAGGGAGGCATGCTTCACTCTGCTAGTCACCACACCCAATTAGAAGCTCATGTCTATACCACACCCAATTCGAAGCACATGTCTACACATGCTCACATAAGCAAACAAGCATTGGTAAAACAAGCATTGATAACACCAATTGTGTAGCGCAGCACATTATGTTTACTTAGGAACATGAAGGTTTAACCAAGAACAGAGATATGATTTAACCCTAAACCCTGGGGATGCTGACAGATAACGCAGGAGGCACCTTGTGGATTCCTGACAGTGCCTTTATTCCGACACTTGATGTGATCTTGAATTATATCAGGATTATAATATTGTCAGCAGTTGCAGATAAGATATCTACTGATTATGCAACAGCAATCTTGCTCATGGATACCGAAATTGTAACTGTGAGATCAGTGGTTCTGCAAAATCGTCTTGCGTTAGACATCTTATTGGTAAAGGAAGGTGGAATCTGCTAAGTTTTACAGGCGCAACATTGTTGCACGTTCATATCGGACAATACTAAGAAGATTTATAGCAAACATGACAAACATGAGAGATCTAAAGGAGACCAGCATCTGGAAGATAAAAGGTAAAGAATTTGCAGATGTTGGATGATGGTTTGGAGATTTGGGAAAGGGAATTGTGAGAATGATCCTGAGACGTTTGTTGATTGTGACATTGTGTGCTATAGTTGCACTTGGATTTTACAAGTTATACAGATTTTGAAAAGTACAAATAACTAAGATTAAAAAAAGGAGGGAAGAGACTGAAATGGACAAAATGAGGAGTGCCTATTACAAGAACCTGAGTAAAATTGAGAGTTTCAGTAGACGAATGCCATTATATTATCAGACCACAAGGCTTTGAGTTATCTTATTGAAATGAGTATCCTTTTTGTGACGGTATAGTTTGCCATCAGAGGAGGGACAGTAGAAGCGTAAATGTTAATAATGCTTTTAGTGCACCAGACGCCAGCATTTGGTGATGTTCATATTCACGTTTAAAAGCCACACATAGAGAAAAGACTGCATTGACGAGTATTCTATTATAAGTGTTCACGTTTTTCATTGATAACAGACGTTGTGCCTACCAGAACTGATAAAGTGTTAACATGATTTAAAACAATGTTGAAATATATTTTAATCGTTAGAGCAACAATTATTATTAGAAATAATTTTGATTTATGATTTTGGAATTTAGTAGTATAAAGTTACATGTGTGCAGAAAAGAAATGCACATCTCTGTCATATTTAATGTGGTGCTTTAACAAAGATTCATATGTTTCCATATTGTGTGTGTTTTATTAATGACTAAATTAATGTACTTGATTTCTTGTGTTACCATAAGTAGGTCTGAAGTCTTAATATTGTAGCAATGTACATTTCTTTCCCTCTAACATGAATTTTTCACCAGGTTGTTTGAATAGTAAAGGGACCCTATTGTATTATGTATAAGTTTTATTCCACAGTGGTCTTGAGATTCTTATATGAGGGCTGAACGTCAAACAATACTATTGTTAAGCAGGTTGACTTTCATGAGAAAGGTGGTAACCATCTTGTTCCATAGTAAGGAATGCCGATTGCAAAAATTGCTGTACAAATTGTCAAACTATTGGAGTCATACGGAAAGGAGAGATGACTTCACCCCCAAACTTGGGAACTTTTGTGGATGTTTAAATTTGATTTGTGCCATACTTCTCATTGGTCTGTATCTCTTTTGCGTAATATGGACTCATCAAACTGAAAAATCAAACAGTTCAAAGTATTTCTAAGTAAAGGATGGACTCGTAAGTTTCAGTCCAGTCCCCTTTTGAATCTTGATCTGCTAACTTGCCCCTTGGATGTTCTTGATTTCCATGTGCAGCCCGTGTTCTGCACTGTCCTTGTGATGGTGCTTCTAATGGACCTTGCTGATGATCTACATGATTTTGCTGATGAAGCTGAATTGAATGCTGAACCTTGGAGAGGTATATTATAATGCAAATGTTATTTTCCCCGACCTGTTTTTCTGAGTAGAAGGCAGCATGCTGACACCTGCCTCTTTTATTTTTCTTAGCTAGCCGAGATATATGCTTTTCCAAATTATTTTTGTCTTTTGACTTTTGGCCGCATGTGTAGTCCGCTCCCACACATGCTTGTCCTGATTTGGTTAGTAGTAGGAAGAACCTTTGTCCAAACCCTGATTTCTGAATCTTTGTGATCTGGTTTGACTAATGTATCCGCAGTCTGATTTAAAGAATGTTTCTATGTCTCAAATCGTGTCTTTATTAATATGCATTATTCTTCTTGAATGTCTAATAGTGATGATGTTGAGTAGACCTAATGTGTTTCATAGATTTGGTCAGTCTGTGGTGTTCATTTACCTTTACAACCTGATTTTGTACACTATTTACGTGACTTTGGCTCTGGTTATAAAATAAAGCTTTGAAACTTTTAGTTTGATTGAAAAAAAAATCTGTGGCCACAGGGGTCATGGTGTTTACATTTGTTATTTGGGTTTGAACTGATTGTGCATGGTTACCACATTCTTTACTGTGTCAAAAGACCCCATCAACCTAGGGGAAGTGTTTTTGAATCATGCAAAGGATGATAAGAGTGCATTAACAAATCCTTGAGAAGGGGTCTTACGTATGCGTGTTTCCAAGTGTCCAGAAATGTGTTTGAGGTGATAGAGGTGATGAGGATAGTGGTAAGCTGGAGGCTGATGTCTTTATTTTTGCTACGTTGAAGAGTCGGTGGGGGCATAGGTCAATGGGAGCTCCAGAGTATGTGGAGTTCATGAGCATGTTTGTGTTTGATGTGGTGAGCGGTTTCCAAGCGGTGAGAGGGTGGTCGGTGACTGAGGTGGGAGGGATGAAGGAGTGGTCTGTTGATTGGGGGTTTCTGTAGATTGTTTCTTCCTTGTTGTGGAAGTGGTCGCCAAGAGCGTTGTAGAGTTCCTGTGGCAGGGGATTGAGTTTCCGGTGGCCCGTGGGCAGGTGAACTCCTTGATGATGGTGAATAGTTCCTTGGTTTGGTTGGGGCTGGTGTTGATTCAGCTTGTCAGGGCATCCTAATTTGTAGCTTTGCACTTGTAGTGATAGTTGTTGAGAGCCGCTTTGAAGGTGGTGCGGTCAGTGTTGTTTCTGCTAGTCTGCCACTTCCTTTCAAGTTGCTTACATTGGTGTTTCACTGCTTTGAGTTCAGGGGTGTATGAGTTGGCTTGTCTATTGGATCTGAGCCATGTGGCCGGTTTGGTGAGAGCGACTAGGTCAGCGGCACCAGTGAGCCAGGTGTTGAAGTTCTGTACTGCCTGGTTCAGGTCTGGGGAGCCCTTGGGTTGGGTGGTGTTGAGGGCATGTTTCCATTGATGTTGAGTGCCCTTGGTCCAGCTACAAGATGGGGCGCTGTAGTTGTTAGAGATGGTGTGGAGGGGTACATTGATGGTAAAATGTATGATGGAGTGGTCTGACTAGGTGAGTTCCGTGGTGCAGCTGTAGCTGATTCTGTTACTGGTTGTGTAGATGGGGACCAGTGTGCGCCCTGCCTTGTGCATTGGCAGTTGTTTGAGGCCGGTGTTGTCCATTGGTTCTAGGAGGTCTGTGGAGTTAGTGTCTGTGCGGTCATCCAGGTGAAAGTTTAGATCTCCTAGAAAGAAATCATGTTCGATTCAATGACGTGTGGCGAAATTAAGTCTGTGATAACTTGGCCAAGGCCAGTTCGGGTTCTATATGCGGGTTGCCTTTGATGGTTATGTTGTCGTTTGGGTGAAGCTGGAAGTTCATGTGTTCCATGAATGGCGTGGTCTCGTCGTCTGTGGTGGTGTAGGCAATGGACTTTTTCTGAATGATGGGGATGCCTGCTCTGTGTCTGTTGGTGTGGTCACGGTGTTTCATCTTGTAGCCGATAGGGCAGTGGTGATCCAGATCTCTGTGATGAAAGTTACTTTGGGTGCAAGGGTGGAGATGGTGTCCCAAATCTTGGTGGAGTGTTTGCAGAGTGGTCTGGCATTGATCAATATGCAGCTGAGTTGGTGTGGGTGGGGCTTGGCTGGCAGGGATGGTGTGGTGTTGGTCACTGCTGTGTCTGGTGATCTTGGTGTGGAGGTGAATTGGCAGTGAAAGCGTCCCACTGTGGAGCGAGGCAATGCGATGTAGCAGTTGTTGTTTTGTTCGGGGTTCAGCGCAATGATGTCTGCAGCGGAGTGTCCATGGTGGTGTGTAGAACCAAGGTTCCTGGTGCTGGGCATGGTTCAGGCTTGGATGGGCGCAGACAGGCTTGCCAGTGGCGCAGCCACATTCTGGCCTTCATAAATAGATCACCATGCTGAGAGGCGGGAAAGCACGGGACAGGAGTGGGAGGAATGCAGCAAACCTTTCAGGACAAAAAATAATAATATATATATATATATATATATATATATATATATATATATATATATATATTACGGTGTTTATAGGGTTTAGGGTGGGTAGGAGTATAGGGTGGTAAGAGTATTTTTTCAGTGTTTAGGGGTGGGTAGTGGAATAAGCTTGTAAAGGCATTTTTAGGTTTTGGAGCTAGTTAGGGGTATAGGGTGGTAAGGGTCTTTTTAGGGCTTGGGGTATTGGGGTGCTTTTAGGGCTTAGGGGTGGGTACGGGTATAAAGTGGTAAGGGTGGTTTTGGGGTTTAGGGGTGGGTAGAGGTTATAGGGTGGTAAAGGATTTTCAGGGGTGGGGAGGGGTATTGGGTGGTAAATGTTTTTTAAGTTTTAAGAGTGAATAGAGGTATAGGGGGCTAGGAGATTTGAAGGGTTTAGGGGGTATAATTATCGTAAGGGTATTATTTTTTGTCTGGGGGGCATAGAGTAAGGATAAAGATAGATTAGTAAGGGTAAAAATAGGGAATAACAATAATTTTCATGAAGTGGGGTTGTGAGGGGTCTGCCCAAATAAAGAAAAAAATTAACTGTTTCAAAGAAAGAAGGGCTTACAATTACTAACAAACTATGGGGGTTATTCCAACTTTGGAGGAGGTGGTAATCCGTCCCAAGTGTGACGGATTTACCACCAGCCGTATTACGAGTTCCATAGAATATAATGGACTCGTAATATGGCTGGTGGTATATCCGTCACTTTACCGTCACTTTTGGGACGGATTATCACTTCCTCCAAAGTTGGAATAACCCCCCCATATATATATATATATATATATATATATATATATATATATGTTTCATTCACCTTTACCGTATACTTACCCTGCGTTGAAATAGCATGCGTGGTAAAGGTATATGCTTGGTAAAGACATTGCATTGTAAAGGTGTTGCATGGTAAACAATGCGTGGTAAAGGCATGCATGGTAAAGCCACGCATTGTATTGTCATACATCCACTGAAACTGTGCCATCTAGCCCATGCTTGACCATTTATGTTGCCCGGCCTTTATTTTTACCTCAGAAAGAATCTGTGGGGCCCACAAGGAGTGCTGCATGGCTTAAAAAATGTTGATAGCACTACGCCCTGCTGATAAGGGGATCCACTCAAATTCTACCCATAGCCCCTAAGAACAAGGGGAGACTGTCTGTTGGGGTCAGGTGTTAGTGGGGCTGGTATGTAAAGGAGATCACCTACAGGTCCTTTCCCAATACTCACTGCAGAGCACCATATCTCTATCCTTTAAACCAAATCTCTTACTTCCATGATATGAGGTATGTTAAGCACAGTATAATTCATGTTGCCTGTTTGTTTTTTACATGTATATGGTTAAGAAGTGTGCAGGATAAACAATGCCCACAGAGAAAATGCTGTTTCCCTTGCTGAAAATGTTGATTTACCACTAGTATATTTTATCCCTCAGTGGACATGAAACTGTATAATTTTTTGGTAGTCCGAAGGATGGTGATATACTGGTATTATCATAACTTCTGGGTTTAAACTAGGGTTTTCAAGAGGTTTTTAACTATTTCATGTTTAAGTTCTGTTGGCACAAGACCGGAGCTCAGGGAGAGATTAACAGTTTTGTAGATGACTCCTTCTAGTTGACGGATTTCCATTTGCATACTTTTAATAGGAATTGGCTTGATGGAAGGGTCAGATTTGCAGGTTTGTATTTGTTGTAGAAAAGAGGCAAATATAAATTATGAAACTGCTAAAGGGTGTGAGTTGTGATCTTTACGTAATCAGTGTGTCTTTTATGCCCCAGTTTTTTTTTTCCTCCAGCTGTTCACTTTGTATTTATTCTTCTCGCACACCTTCTGTGTTATAGTGCTTCTGCCTTAAGCTTTAGTACAGCAGTTTTGCTCTACCTTTCTTACCAGAAACTCACTCCTCTTATTTCTTAGTGCTTTTTGGGAACATAGCCCCTCATTATGACATTGTTGGTAACGGTTCCGCCACGGTGGCAATCGTAAGCGGACCGCCGCCAAGCCGGCAGTGCAGACTGCCATATTATGACCATAGCTGTCAACCCACTGACACCAAGCCAGTTTGCCGACAGTACTGGCAGTGCAGCCAGACCGCCGACAACGGCGGTTGCCATCTCCAGGCTGGCGGTAGCCACTGCACCGCCCATCCTATTACGACACTGCAGACCGTCACGATTTCTGGGACGGGATGCCAGCCACCCAAAGCCTGACGGAAACAGCAAGTAGAAAAGGACCCACTCACCTCCAGGGACACAGACGACTCCCCGAAAGCCATGGAAGCCACCTTGAAATCTTCCCAGTGCTCTTCCTCGCCTTCCTCCTCTATGACCGCTGATGCCATTGGTGAATACACCTGCAGAGCACACAAGGTGAGAGTGACACACACACACACCATGCAAGGAGTCAAGCGCGCACACACTCTACACAACACCTGTACTGTGACACGCTCACACAAAACACAGCCACGCCGAACACACATGGCACATACACACACCACGGATTACAACAACACGACCACACCTATAGCACCAACAAGCAGAGACACACAAAACCAATATAAAGACACAACACTACATACAATGCCCAAATACAAGAAAGAACAGTGATTCAGATTTAAAAAAAATGCCTAGAAATGCACATTCCACAGCACTTGATAGATGGATGGAAACTCACCAGAAAAAGAAAAAGATTGAAAAACTGTATGTTAAGGAAACAACAGGAATCCGTTTTTGTAAATATATATTAATAATAACAAATGCAATGTAAATGAGAACATAAAGCACCAAGGCCCGTAGGCCAGTCCAATGTCCAATTGGCTCAACTGTGCCTGTCAAAGGCCCCAACTTGACTCCTGACAGCCTAATGGCCTCCACAAGGTAGGGGCATCAATGGGGCAGGCAGGCACCTCAAGGGTGTTGGGGTTTTGGTTTGGGAGTGGGGTCTTTGAGCTTTGGCTTGGGAGGGGGTTCCTTTGGCTTTGGACTGGGAGGGGGTGGGGTTTCAGCTTTGCTCTGGATGGAGGGGCTTTGGATCCACGTTTTAGGGCAGTTTTTTTTGGGTGGGTGGGGGGGGCTTCTTCGCGGGTGGAGGGGGAGCAGAGGTAGAAGGGGAGTAATGGGAGGACTTGGAGATGGAGGGACTTAGCTTGGGGAGGGAACCATGAGGACAAGGGGCAACACGGGGTGGGACAGGCTTAGGGAACAGGTCAAGGCGGGCAACAAAAAGCTTCTTAGAAACAAGGGGGATGGATTGGGAAACATGCCTGAGAGTGGAGGTAGAGGGAGTGCTTGTAGGACGTGTAGGTGTGCTGAATATGGGTGCAGATGTAAGCAGAGTATGTACAGGGAGTGCAGAATTATTAGGCAAGTTGTATTTTTGAGGATTAATTTTATTATTGAACAACAACCATGTTCTCAATGAACCCAAAAAACTCATTAATATCAAAGCTGAATATTTTTGGAAGTAGTTTTTAGTTTGTTTTTAGTTTTAGCTATGTTAGGGGGATATCTGTGTGTGCAGGTGACTATTACTGTGCATAATTATTAGGCAACTTAACAAAAAAAATATATATACCCATTTCAATTATTTATTATTACCAGTGAAACCAATATAACATCTCAACATTCACAAATATACATTTCTGACATTCAAAAACAAAACAAAAACAAATCAGTGACCAATATAGCCACCTTTCTTTGCAAGGACACTCAAAAGCCTGCCATCCATGGATTCTGTCAGTGTTTTGATCTGTTCACCATCAACATTGCGTGCAGCAGCAACCACAGCCTCCCAGACACTGTTCAGAGAGGTGTACTGTTTTCCCTCCTTGTAAATCTCACATTTGATGATGGACCACAGGTTCTCAATGGGGTTCAGATCAGGTGAACAAGGAGGCCATGTCATTAGATTTCCTTCTTTTATACCCTTTCTTGCCAGCCACGCTGTGGAGTACTTGGACGCGTGTGATGGAGCATTGTCCTGCATGAAAATCATGTTTTTCTTGAAGGATGCAGACTTCTTCCTGTACCACTGCTTGAAGAAGGTGTCTTCCAGGAACTGGCAGTAGGACTGGGAGTTGAGCTTGACTCCATCCTCAACCCGAAAAGGCCCCACAAGCTCATCTTTGATGATACCAGCCCAAACCAGTACTCCACCTCCACCTTGCTGGCGTCTGAGTCGGACTGGAGCTCTCTGCCCTTTACCAATCCAGCCACGGGCCCATCCATCTGGCCCATCAAGACTCACTCTCATTTCATCAGTCCATAAAACCTTAGAAAAATCAGTCTTGAGATATTTCTTGGCCCAGTCTTGACGTTTCAGCTTGTGTGTCTTGTTCAGTGGTGGTCGTCTTTCAGCCTTTCTTACCTTGGCCATGTCTCTGAGTATTGCACACCTTGTGCTTTTGGGCACTCCAGTGATGTTGCAGCTCTGAAATATGGCCAAACTGGTGGCAAGTGGCATCGTGGCAGCTGCACGCTTGACTTTTCTCAGTTCATGGGCAGTTATTTTGCGCCTTGGTTTTTCCACACGCTTCTTGCGACCCTGTTGACTATTTTGAATGAAACGCTTGATTGTTCGATGATCACGCTTCAGAAGCTTTGCAATTTTAAGAGTGCTGCATCCCTCTGCAAGATCTCTCACTATTTTTGACTTTTCTGAGCCTGTCAAGTCCTTCTTTTGACCCATTTTGCCAAAGGAAAGGAAGTTGCCTAATAATTATGCACACCTGATATAGGGTGTTGATGTCATTAGACCACACCCCTTCTCATTACAGAGATGCACATCACCTAATATGCTTAATTGGTAGTAGGCTTTCGAGCCTATACAGCTTGGAGTAAGACAACATGCATAAAGAGGATGATGTGGTCAAAATACTCATTTGCCTAATAATTCTGCACTCCCTGTATGTGTGAGGTGTAGAAATGTTGAGTGTCTGAGTGCAGGTATTTATGTGTCTTGGGGGAAGAGAGGCTGGGAGTGGACAGACAGGTCGCATGGATGAATGTTGGGGTGGTGTCTGCATGAAAGGTGGGTGTACTGCATGTGTGAGTGATGGTGGTTGTGGTGAGGGCAGTTGGGGTGCATGTATGAGTGACTGCTGTTGTGGTGACTGAGGGCAAAGTGGTGACAGGAACTGGGAGTGAGGATGCAGTGCTGGCAGGTGTGAGTGGTGATGTGACTGCAAGGAAGGAGGTGCTGGGGGAGACAGGGGAGGTAGGGGCCAATGTTGGGTCTGCTTTTGTTTGTTGATTGTGTAAATGCTTTTGATGTGATTTGTGGTGCCTGTGTTTGTCTTTGTCTACCTTGTCTGTTGATTTGAGTGAGTGCTTGTACGAATGTGTGGCTTGGCTGGAAGAGGGGAGAGTGCTCTGCGATGGGGCACAGGTAGCAGGAGAGAAGATGGAAGTACTAGGGACACTGGCTGCTATTAATGAAGAGGCCAGAGCCTGAAATGATCTTCAGGCCAGTCAAGGCACCGTGAATGCCCTCCAGGTAGGCATTAGTCTGTTGCATCTGGGATACCAGGCCCGGGAAGACATTCACGATGGTTGACTGCCCTACAGAGATGGACCTCAGGAGATCAATAGCCTCAGCATTGAGGGAAGCAGAGCTGACTGGGGCGGGGGCAGAGGTGCCTTCTGAGATAGAGACGTCCACCTTCCTGTGTGAGTGGGCACGGGCAACTGGGTTGGGAGCTACTGGGAGGGTGGTGCTGGTAAGGGGATGCCGAACGAGAATGGTGCTGGGATGGTCCCACAAGGTGACACCACCACTAGGGAGCTTCCATCGGGGGAGGAATCTGTATCAGTGGTTTCTGCTCTAGTCTCCTCCGTGGTACTCCCCTATCCCTCTGTCCCACTGGTCCTCTGGGCTTCGGTGGTCTTTGCCTCCTGGGTCCTGTGGGCTGCAGCCTCCCCACTTGCGGGTGCCCCTACTCCTTCGCCTGCTAATGCACACAAGGATAGCACAGTACACATAGGAGGGGAGGGGGTGAAAAAGATGGGATCATAGGGTCAATACCAATCCGCACTGCACATTTGTACATTTTAACAACATGACTCTGAACATTCCTGAATGCACTCTCTACAGCGTCAAGACATTTCCCTACACCCACTGTGCATACACTCTGATATGCATACCCAATCATGGTACCGCTACAATTACACTCAGCTACTACTCTACACTGTTAGGACTCTTGTACACAGGATCATTACTGTGAGAGCTCTGTCCATGAGTGACATTTGTATATTGTCATACCTACCTGTGTCAACTGTACAGGAACTGTACTCTGTCACACACTCCTTGTGGCTGCTGTGTTGCCCTCAAGCACCCATCCAACTCTGGTTAGGCCGCTGCCAATATGTGGGCTATCAGGGGGTCAGGGTCCGACATGCACCCCTTCTTTGTTGGGAAGCAATCCCTAACTGGGCTTCTGCGGTCTTCTGAACCCAGCATCTCAGGACCTCCCACCGCTTCCTGCAGTGGGTGCTCCGTCGGATATGGACCCCAGGGTCCGCACTTACTTGGCAATGGCTTTTTACAATCCTTTCTTCTGATGGGCACTGACCTGCAAGGCAGAATCAAAAGGAAAGGCACATTAATGTAGTCCCAACAACCTACAACATTCATAGGCCTACTAACAGTACACATATCAGCTTCGTACACAACTTCACACTTCCACAACATTCCTAGCAGTCTATCCATAGGTACACCCTCCACTGTAACATCTTGCATACACGTACTATAATGCACTTACATACCCATGTAGCAACAGATATAACCAATAATGCGACCTACCTACTGTTCTGGAGCCCCATACAGCTGTGCGTACAGGAGTATGACCTCATCCACAAGTTTCTCCAGTTCTTCCGATGTGAAGGTGGGGACCTATCCCCTGTAACACGTGTCATTGTGGCTCCCAGGAACACGACACAGCAGCACACTCGGTGGGGGTCTTGATTGCTGGAGAGTCAGGAGTCAAGTGAGATACACTGTAGAAAACTGCGGTCACGGACGCAGCTGTCTGCACTGTCACCGCCGGCGGTAGTCATCATTGGTCCCTGAATGCCATAGACATCAATGTTAACCAATGAGGAGTTGCATGGCGGTGCCTACCGCCATGACGCCATACACCAGCGGAATGAGCTCACTGACATCTGTCCTCTGAACGCAGAGCAGGCAGCAGCCATTTTGCACTGCAACTGTTATGAATACATAAATTCATAGCGTCACTACTCATTTCCATCATGGACATGTGATGAGTTACGCCATGGGACAGTGTACATTACAATCAGGCAGTATGAATTTGAAGTGTGCACAGATTCAGGAAATTATATCATGACAGTGTGGGAATAAACTTACATATTGATGGTGAAGGTACACTAGCAGTGTCAGACAAGCATCTAAATGTCATCCATTGTTAATCCCATTTGTATGTGCAACTAACATGGGAATTACAACGGCTTGGCACATTGAGGTCTGCTTTTGCATGCAACAAGTGGCCGCATATGTGATGTTGATTCTTTATTTGCGACCCTGCAGTAGGATGCATGAATGGTAATCGTTGACATACTTGTGTTGTATGCCATGTGTAGATTGCGACCACTGTGGAGGATGAGGCATGCACCTGTGTACCAGCCCCAGGTTGACTTGGCAACGATTGAAGAACGCCACATCATCTCCCACTATCGACTGAACCGTGCTACAATCCGGGAGCTGTATATCCAGTTGAAGTCTTATCTGCTGCCAGCCATCCGACAACTTACAGCCATTCCTCCAACTGTGCAGATGTTATCCGTCCTACATTTCTTGGCCACTGGCTCATTCCAGGGGATAGTGGGAATGGCAACAGGCATGTCTCAACCTGTGTTCATCAATATGTTGAGGAATGTCTTGCCGCGTAAGTCAAACATATGGACAGCTACATTCAATTTCCAAATCCTGTAGATTTTGCCAGTGTGAATGCTGATTTCTGTGAAATGGGACATATCCCTCATGTGATTGGGGCCATAGATGCCACCCACATTGCATTAATACCCCCCCTGGGCTGATGAGCAAGTGTACAGGAACAATAAGGGCGTTCACTTCATTAATGTGCAGATTGTCTGCTTAACTGACAAGTACATCTCCCAGATGACTGCAAGGATTCCAGGGTCTGTCCATGATTCATACATGCTCATGAATAGCAGTGTCCCATGGTTGATGGTGCCTCTACAAAGAGTGATGGCGTACCTTATCGGTGAGTATGCTGAGTGTATATGTAATTACTGTTACCCCAGTCTTACTACTCAGTCTGTATGCGACATAGTGGAATGTAAATGTTAGTTTACCCTATCCACAGGTGATTCAGGTTATCCCTATCTCTCCTGGATGCTGACACTGTGAGGAATCCAAGGACCAGGGCTGAAGAACAGTACAGTGAGGCTCATGGGAGGACAAGAAGGGTGATAGAAAGGACATTCGGTCTCCTAAAGGCAAGGTTCAGATGTCTGCACATCTCTGGTGGTTACCTGCAGTACTCACCACAGAAGGTGTGCCAGATTGTGGTGGCCTGCTGCATGCTCCACAATCTGGCACTAAGGAGGAATATCCCATTGCTGGAGGAGGCCACTTCTTGTGATGTCAAGTGCTGTTAATACTTAGCATCCAAGGGTGTGAGCTGTGTAGTACAACTGCAATGAGTGTCTATTACTCAGGTCATTACTGTTAGATGCAACAATTATCTTGTCTCATAGTACCTGAACAGAGTAGTGTGCAGTAGCATTGGATTTTCTATCAATGTGTATCACAGTGTAAATCATTTAAACATCATGATGTGCAGGTACAAACTGTTGGCAACAGTGAAAATAATACTTGATGTACATTCTGTGCTATCAATTGCAGATGTACTATGGATGATGTTTCACCACTCTTCCCAGTCTCCTACCTGAGGACCCAGGGATGTGTGGACACTGACTTTGCTGCAGGAAACCGTATGACAGCACGATACATACACATCTTGACTGTGCATTAAGACTCAATTTCTGTGACAAGTCACACATTTGTTGCACTATTACAATGAGTAAACAAATAATACCAAAACTTGTGTGTAAGTGCATTTATTGTGTATACCAAAGGGTAGATAGGGTGCAAAGCAGTGGGACCATGGTGATTGATTCCATCAGTCTGTATGGCCCAGCAGCTGGTAGCACAGGTCCAGAATCTATGTGGCATTTGGAAATGGGGCTACAGCAGTGGGAAGTCAACAAGGTGTCTCAGCGACACACAAGGGATATAGTTCTTGAGAGGCTCATTTCCTGGCAGTGCGGTTGGTCTTGGCTTCTGTCCCTGCAGGATATCTGGGACTGTGACTACATTTGCGTGGGGGTTCCTCAGCAACAGGGGGTGGCTCAGTGGTGGCTTGTGAGTCCTCAGGCATGACCACCATCCCACTAGCTGCAGCAGATGTAGAGGGCTGGTTAGTCGGTTGGCTAGTGGAAGGGGCCTGGTGGTGGGTGGAGGAGTCACGCAGGACTGTGACGAGCTCCTGCATCAAGCCTTTCATGGAGGACATGGTGGCATTTAGGGCATGCCACTCCTCCATGACCTTCTGGTTGTACTCCCTCTGCTGGCTCAGGTTTTCCCCTAACAGGTCTAATATCTGGCCCATCTTGTCCTGGGATAGGCTGTATGCTCCCAGGATTTGTGCTACAACCTCATGAGCAGATGGCTGTCCCACTGGCCTTAGCCCCCTGTACCTGTGTCTCTGGCACGGTGTTCCCACTCCCACTTACACCAGGACCTTCATCGTCTTGTGTGGTGGGTTCTTAATCAGGTCCCTGTACAAGTGGGCACACTATGGATTGATGTGGCCTTAAGACACTGGTGTGGGGGCGTTGGACGACACATGTTGTGGTGGCAGAGGTTGTAGGGGGCTTCATGGTGTCCTGGGTGAGGCAGTTGGAGGTGGACTGCCCAGAGAGCCCGGATGGGCCAGGTAGGTCTTCCAGTTCCAGACATCCTGTGTCGCTGTCATCACTGGGATCTTCATCAGGTGGGGACTGGCTGTACGTGGCACTGGTTGTCTGTCAACATTCTCGGTGGCACCTGTGGATGACAGGGATTTGTACTCACATCTGCCTGATGTACTTTGTAGGGGCTGCGAGGTACGTGCTATGTGTCATGCTTCAGGACTCAGGTGTTATGCGAGGGGAATGTGCATTGTTAGGTGGCTAAAATGTGATGCATTGTGGGAGCTGAGGTGCTTCATGCTGTACATGCATTGGGTGCATTTGGGAGTGGTGACTTTGGCATTGGTGTTAGTGCGATAGGGTGGGCATGCAGGGGATGGGGATGCATGCATTACAGGTATACCTCATAGAAGGGGACTATATATGACTTACCAGTTTTCAGTCCTCCGGGGATTCCACTGAGACCTTCAGGGTGCAGGATCACTAAGACCTTCTCTTCTCATGATGTGAGCTCCAGGGGAGGAGGTGGGGGCCCACCGCCAGTCTTCATGAAGGCGATTTGGTGTCTGGACGCCATGGACCGGACCTTCCCCCTCAGGTCGTTACCCCTTTTGCGTATGTCGTCCTTTGTGCGTTGGTGGCTTCCCCCTGAGTTCACCTTGTTGATGATCCTCCGCCATAACTCCATCTTCTGTGCCATTGACGTTTGCTGGACTCGTGCCCCGAAGAGCTGTGGCTGGACCCTGATGATTTCATCCACCATTGTCCTTAATTCATCATCGGTGAAACGGGTGCTTTTGTTGGGACATGGTGAATGTGATGTGTGTGTGAGGGTAAAATATTTGAAGTAAAGTCTAATGCGTTAGAGGTGTGCTGGTGTCTGTGATGTCTGTGTGCAGTGCGATCTTCAGCGTGGTCATGCAATGCATGTCAATTTTTTGTCACAGCAAAGGCTCGTGGGTTGTGTGTGTGTGTTTTATAGGGGGGAGGTGTGGTGTGTGTGTATCAGGTGTGTGGTATTCGTATTGGCCAATGTGGTGTTGTGTTGTGGAGGTTCCATTTCGACCTCTGCGGTCCTGACCCTCAATGGATTACCGCCGCGCTATGACCGATGTGCTGATTTGTAGGTCGTATTGGAGGGCACAGTCTTTTTCTGCCATGGCAGTGTGGGTGGTGGGACTGCATCTCTGCTGCGGTCGTTTGGCCTGACGGTGTCAGTTTTGTGGCTGTGTTCTGGCAATTTTTGTTTTTTTGTGTGTTGTAATTGGGTGGGCGGAATACCGCAGCCACTGTGTTCTTTTGGCAGCCGCCAGCACGGCAGTCTTTGGGAAAGACCGCCAATGTCATAATGAGTGCCATAGTAGAAAAACTCAAATAAATGTTATTTGTTGAGGACATCTTGCTAACAACCTTATAGGTGGTGCAAGGTTTGTGTTTTGTAGGGAATGTGGTAGAGGGGCACCTCGCAAGCTCCGCAAAGAAGGATGTGTGATAAAAGTAAATGTGGTTGAAACACTTGAAACGGTTATGAATAATTCAGTGTTCCAGATTGAAAGAGCGTGCTACCCATCTATGAGATACTCCTGGATGAACAACCTGTAAGTGTGGTTACCGATTTGTAATCTGCCTACAATCTGATGAATAATAAATATTTTAAACTGGCATTCCGTGGACAAGATTATGTACTTGAAAAATTAGATATCAGACCTGAGGGTGTAACAAAGACTTCCATAAGATGGGATGGTGGTAATGTTCATTTCGTCCAGGGGAAGATCTACAGTAGGGAAGATGTACGTGAGAAAGAAAGGTTCAGATCTCTTTGTATGAGGATGCCAAAAAGAATGTGCCATGTGGCGTGATCGTAACAAACTGGAACTAGCTCTTCTGGTGGAAAGAAGACTACTAGAGAATAACCTCTCTGTGGATTACATCAAAAATTCACTGAACAATTTGGGTACAACAGGTGTTTAGACCAACATATAAAATTGAAAGATAGAGCTGTTCCTGTTGCACAAAATGTACCCCTAATCTCTTATTTGCAAACATACTCCATTGTGGCTGAAATAAAAAAGATTCCTGATCTAGGTGTGATTGAAAGAATTGAGAGTTCGAAATGGCTGGACCCAATTGTTTTACTGGCGAAAGCTGGGGGGAAAGCTGAATAAGTGCATGTACTTAAGTAACCTTAATTCTTGCATATAAGGTGACTGCCACCTGCTTCCTAACATCATAGAAATGTTAGGCATGATGTTAAGTATGACTGAAGATGTAAGTTGATACTGTATGTGTCCTCAGTCTTTCACATCCTGTCTTCAGATCATTCACTTAACTCATCATTTCTTTGGGTACATTTAGGTTCTGCAGGGTGCTGTTTGATTTAGGCTCTGTAGTGTCTGTATTCCATGCAAAGAATTTTGGAGGGTTTCCCAAATGGTCTGTTCTTCCAGAATGTCATGTTAGTCTATGCATGTGATGCTGGCCATGAAAACAATGGCTTGCCTAAAGTATTGAGCAGACTGAAGGAAGCTGGTCTTACCTCGAATAGAAGCAGGTGCAGAGACAAACTGAACTGTGGATGAATGTAAAGCCATTGCATGTTACTTTTCAAATTTTGCCTCTCTGTTTTTCCTTTGCGATACATACAGATCACAAAAAATATTATTTTTTGCTTCTAGGGACATAAAAAAGCTGCAGAGATCAACTATACTGTGGTTGCATGTGAAGTGCTGTGACGTGCTAGCATTTTACGGGCCACGCAGTGTTTCACATCGTACATATGGGGTTTAACTTTGTGTTTCATACTGATCACAAACCATTAGTGTTTAGCATCTTTTATCACTAGGGGAATGGAGTGAACAACCTCAAGGACAGCCATTATGCTGCTTTGGTTGAAAGGCCACAATTTCAGAATGGAATACATGCTGGGTTTCCAGCTTACTAATTTTCACATGCATATTGTTAAGGAGGACAATGAAGTAGAATTCTGTGAGAATACTGTTTGGTCTGTGGCCCTGGAGAGTATTTAAGAGGGTGAATGGGGAAATAATAAGTGTGCTGTGCAGATACGTACAGAAAAATAGTAAAAGATTGGATATTGAATAGTCAGCCTTAAAACATCTTATGAACAGCTAACCTTTTTAGCATTTGCAAAGTGAACATAGCTTAAATATTTTCAATGCTATATGGCGAGAGAAGTAGGTACCACTTGTCAATGAGGAGTAAGGTTGCTTTCATGCACATGAAAGACACAGGAAAGCATGGAGGGTAACCCCTCTCTTCAGTTAGTACTCAACAAACAACGACACAAACTGCTTCTTGATATAAGTGGATCTATCAGTGGTCTGGTCATCAAAAGGAGCTTCATACTTGTATTAATTGAGTATCACAGTAGTTTTTTGAAGGTTAACATAATGAACAGTGACACTACAAGTATCAAGGTGCTTTTGAGTTGTGTATTTATAGAGGTGGGTATTCTTGAAACACTCATCACTGATAATGGGGTGCAACTAACATCATGGTGTATGAAGACAGTTTTGCAGGAAATGTACATAAGTCACCTCAGAACAGGTGGCTTGTTTTCTAGGGTGAATGGATTGGTCAAACAAATGAACAGAAGATGATATCATGTTTGCAGACATCTTTGGTCTTTGGTATTCCTAGTAAAAAAGGCCCTATGACCAAAGCAGTCATAGATGTGTTCGCCATTTTTGTTTCCTTAAAAGAAGTGAGAGAAGCACAAAACTGAATCCAACTTGGTTACATATTGAGAAAAGGGTGATTGTAAATGGGGTGCTTGATGAGAGAATTGCTGAAAAGCAAAAGAAGTACGGAATATAGGACAATGGCTTGAAATGTAGGAAGAGAATTAGAGGTACACCGAGTCCAGAGTAAAAGACCGTTGTCTAATAGATGCCAGAGCCAGGATTTTGTTCCTCAGTCTTCTACTGTTCTCGTCAATTAACCCCCCCATTGGTCCTATGGACCTTTGTTAGTCATCAAGTAGAGATGATAAGGAGCTATCATTTACATCAGTTACAATGTACAGTGAAGTCCAGTTAGGGCTTCACAGGAATCAATAAAAAGATTTGGTGTGAGTTTAAAGGGTTTATTATCAAACTATTCCAAATCGCTCATTAGTTCAGAAAGAATTTTAAGCTTTTCCCATCATTTTTACAGATTCAAATAATTTATTAATCGATATTTCAAGACAAGATAAAATACCTCTTTTGTTAAAATTCAGCAAGTGTGTTCCATAAAGAATATCTCTAATCTGAAATAATGAGGTTTTGGGCATAAAAGAGCAGTTATCTTCAATAAGTATGGTAAAGTATCAGTTTCAAATTGAAGGGATCTGATGAGAGAATAAGAATGCATAGACACGAAGCCTTAACACTGAAGCGGTGGAGCTTAGTAGAGTCAGGAAAGGTATTCTCAGCTCAAAGTCAGAAGGCATCTCTAAGATCTGCTATGTTCTGCAGCAAGCTCTCCAAAAATCAGTGTATGAGAAGGGGAGCTGCACTCTGTAATCTAAAGAACACACTAATATAATTCAACCAAAACATTAATGGCAAAAAATTCTTATTTATTTTCTCCCGTAAACCAGTCAGTCTCCAACAAACTCTGGAAGCAGGTAAACTCCCAAGTTCCGAACATAGTCACAGTGGGCTATGCAACTATGACCTTGGTTTGTTACTTTGAACAGATCTGGTGGTTCAGACAGGCCTTCCCTTGAGTCGTGCTTCCTGCCAGTTCCTCTCCTCCTGGTGAGGAGCTTACTATCAGTTGTCTAATATATAACAAATACGTATTCACTAGCTAACAGAAGGCTTCTTGAAAATTACACATTTGCAGTGGGAAGAGAAAAACATTTTGTGCAAGACAAACAATTTAAATGCAAAAATAGTCCTCTTAACCTTAATGTATACAGTTGGCATTTCAATTGACATCAGCTGTTAGGCTTACTTAAGTCAATACAATATGATGATTTATGTGTTTGCTTATCATACCTAAATATTATTACCTACTACAATGTTGTGCATTTTCTGTGTGTGTTATTCAGCATTAAAATTAGCACTTTTCAGTTAAATGATTCTTAATTTGCAAAATTAGGAAATTCTCACTATCAATTCCTCCCCCCCCTTGGCTAGAACAGCCATCACATTTTAACACAAATGAATCCTTAAGGTGCACCTCCCTCCATTAATGAGTCATCTATTTTACCCTTTACTTTTGCTTCTTTTTCCATTCCTGGTAAACCTTACTCTTTCTTTCTTCAGTTTCTGTGTCTTCCCTCCTTTGATATTTTCTTTCTTCCTTTTTCTTTTCGGCTGAGCAGCATCTTTATCCCTTATATAAAACAAATATGCATATTAAGTCAATTCAAATAATCAATATGGGATTTAATATAACACCAAAAAATCCACTATTGATACTTCCAACCCTTTTATTTATAGAAGAAGGTCCCTTGCCTAGAGTTACTAAGACACTAGTTGGTTTTAGGTTCTCTCATTCAGGTTTTAAGTCAGAATTGTCATACTCATGTCTGGTATGTACGATCAGCAATGTTGTGTCTTCAACATCTTACAGACTCTGTCTTTTTCTGCCAACAATATGTCAAAAGCTAGTCGGTCTTTTAAAACGTTTGCTCTAGTAGCTACTAATTCTGTATTTACTGCTAACAAAGCAGCCGATATACTACTGGCTAACATATCCACTATAGTAGAAAGCTTTTTGATTTTTCTCATCATTTAGGACTACTTCTACTCGGGGAATAATTGCACCAAACATATTTCACAATAATTGTGTCCCATCATTGGCACTACATCTATGTCTAAAAGATGGATTCATTGACAAAGATTTTTGCTGCTCACAGACTCCATTTTAGGAAACAAAGCTAATTAATAAACACCTTCCCAATTAGCAGGCAATTTGAAAAAAAGCACCTATCCCACATATCAACTCCTGTAAAAACTGGTTCTTCCCCAGTTAACATTTGAACCGGTCCTCCAGAAATGTTGTATGTATGTTCACAGCTACTTAGCCCCATGTGTCTAGTTCTAATGTGATTTCATCTCTTGTAAAATCATAGTTTCCCTTTCTTCTATCTCTAATTTCAATCTGGGATATACCATTTTCTTTTTATACTCGCCTCCTCCTCTTTCCACACATTTTTTAAAACATCTTCTTGCTTTGTTGCTTTATGAACCATGTGAGCTCTCCTTTCCTCTAAAGCTTGGATACATTTAATTTCCCATGGTTTCATATGGCAAATTTTGTTCACATTCCTTAAAGTATCAGTCTTTGTAGGGGAGCTAAAGAAAAAACAAGCTTTGTTACAGCTTCTTGGCCCAAATGTGGAAGAGGACTCATTTTTTTGTGAATTGGGACTTCAGAAAGGCTAAAGTTCTAATTGGAAAAAAATATTTAAGATGTATCTGCCTATAGAATAAACAAAGCAATATATTACATGTTACAGCATATGAAAGTGGAATATGACGTTAGGTAACATCCTCAGTAGCTGAAGCAGGTAAGTGTGCACAAACAAAGCAACCCTTAGCATCTAAAGCGTGTGTGTACTCTTGAACTAATCTAAAATAAACGTTTGATATGAAACCTCCCCCCGAAGCTTCTATAAATGTTGCCATTCATTTTCTCTCATCTATTGTATGTGCGGGTAATGTAGGTACAGGAGTAGAACTAAGTATTTCTATCTAAGGGGTGGCACTCATGCCAAATAAGAAAACTATAAATACTAATGCAACAACTGTTAATAATATTCTGCATCTAGCCTTGGTAAGAAAAATCATGTTTGTCTACAGACAGACCTTCAGTAGAATATAGTAGCAGGCAGACGTAATAGTCTGCATTTGTTTCTACTTGTGCAAAATGAGTAAAACTATTTGATGATTAGTTTGCAGTTACTTCATTTGGGTTCTATGCAGCAGCTTTTGTGAGGCATCCCTAGCCGCACCCTGCCTTCTAAGAATGGCAACTCTGCTCTTCTCCTGCAGCCTTGGCCCTAGGGAGCTCTTCTTAATTCTGTTTATTTGTCTTATTTTCTTATTCCTTAATTATGTTCACATATTAGTTATCACAGTCCTTTCAATAGATCAGTTTTAGACACAGTTCAAAGTTCAAAGACTCAATTATTGTTGAATTGAATCAATCGGATATCAATTGAGTGGAACTTAATTATGCATTTTTCAAAAGCTTGAATCGTGTGCTGTGATAATGTGGCATATCATGGAGGTTCAAGTAGTTCTGTTCTTAGTTCATTTAGATCATAAACAGTCAGATTAGGCACACTGACTGGATAATAGGTCCATTCAGGGTCTGAATATCTGCAAAAAGGTACTCATGCTCTCTTTGATCTCCTATGTGTCTGTTGAACTTCTGTCTCTCTTAAACAATCAGATTCTGTTTCTTTGATGATGGTTTGTGCTATGGGTACAACGGATACACTAGATTTTAATTGCCTCTTGCTTTTTAGCCATTCCTCTCTCTTTTTAAATCTCTCACTTCTTACGCATTTCCTTCACCAGAATCGTTCAGTTGCATCTCTGATGTGTCTGCAACATCTCAACCTTCAGATCTGAGACCTCCGTTGTTAGGGGACGCTCCCACAATGCTCTTTGAGATTTCAGGAACCTGAATAGGTGAAGAACTCTGATGAACTTTATCACCTGTGGTCTTTTAGGATGTATGGAAACAGGAGGTCGCGGAGGCTCAAATGTCACCACCTCTTCAAGTGAGCACCTCAGTTTCTGGGTATGAGAGGTGTGAATCCAGTTGGGTACTTGAGCACACTTCACCGGAACGTTGGTGATAAGGATCACCTGATAGTGCCCCTTCCACCTTGGCTCCAAACAGGATTTTTGAACATACTTTTTTTTATTAGTAGACAGTCGCTGGGGCTAAGATCATGGCATTGCTCCTGACTTGAGATGGCATTAGCAGCTGCATCCTTGAGAGAGGCAGAACGTACCTCATCAGCCAGTCCCTTGCAGTAGTCGAGAATCATGTCATGATATTTACAAGCACATTTGGAGGCACAGCAGGCAGTCTTGTGGCACGTTCTATGAGTATTTTTTCTAGTGACAATCCTATTTTCTGTCAGGAGTGCTTCAGAGACTCAATACTAAGGACAAGGCAACTGGTCATTTCAGAAACGTGGATGCCCATACTTAGGCCAAACAAGATTTTTTGTGCCATTAAGTTGCTCGACTATTCCTGAAGCTTCTGGTCAGTAACTACAATGTGATGTCTCTTTCACATATAATGCCACGCACAGCATTTTAAGGATCTCATTGTTAAAACAAGTCCCTAAGTCTGACTCTAGAGAAACCGGAAATTCGAACCTTGCTTTGAGTTGTCACAACAGCAGTTTGGCTACACTGAGAATGTCATTTCTTTGTGTTGGGTAGGGTTCTACTGATGGGGAGAAAATGCACACTATGACTGGAATGTATCTCAGCCCGTTACATACAGGTATTTCAATAAAGTTCAACTGCATTCTGTTAAATGGTCCTCCTAATCTGCCTATGTGGATCATAGTTATAGGGGTTCTTCTCCCTACATTAATTTGCTGAAATGTTACAAGTCTATGGCACAATTCCTCAGCTAGAACTCTAAATCTGGGATTGAACCGATTTTGCCAAACAGTCTCACCATGGAATTCTTTCCAACATGTGCAAGGCCTTGGAAGTGTCTTGTTATGTGACATAACAGGCTGTCAGGCAACACAGGTCTTCCATCAGCTGTGACCCAAATCTTGTTTGCATTTTTAAGACATACTCCTCTGACCCACCCTTATTGTTCTGCTTTGGACACTTCGTCCTGCAATCTTTTGATTTCTTCCCAAGAGTCAGCTATTGACAACATTAAAAAAAAGTGGTGTCCTCATCAGGTTTATTTGCATATTCTCCAGTAAATGTGCATGCCACAATTGCATAATATCAAGCAACTTCAACAGCATATCGGTTTCCAACACTCACGCAGTCATTTCTGCTCCGATGAGCTTCGCATTTAACAACGGAAATTTCTCGTGGTAATTGTAATGCTTCCAACAGTCCCATCACATATTCTCCATTCCAGATAGGAGTTCTACACTATTCATTTTTCAAACGTCCTGCATAATTCTATATTTGACGTTTGGCTTCTGAACGTCCATGATCGGTCCTTCTATACCAAAATTCCTTGTGTAGCATTGTTTCAATCTAAGTGATTCCAACCACTATCTCGAGTGTGAGACTGTATAGTTGCGTTCTCGGAAATTCAGCATTTGGTTTATTATTTATTCAGACCTGTTCTACACCCTTAAGAAGTCTGATATCTTACCCCGAAAAATCCTATACGTCCGGTTTTTACAGTACCAAAAACAAGAAGTAAGCCCTCTGCCATTCTCACAGGGAACAATTCAACAGCTGTTCCTTGTCTGGCCATTTTAATTCCAACATCTTCATCATGCATTTGAAATTCAACACCTTCCGGTGAACAGTAAACATATACAAGTGCTTTGTGCAATTTAATTTTTATAAACAATTCCTTCCTAACAGATTTACAGGACTTGAATCGCACACAAACTGATGATCTTTTTCAAATGAGCCAATTTTTACAGGGATCATCTTTGAGGCATGGTTAGTCATTTGCATGTTTGTGACGCCTATAACTTGAATTTTCTTTCTTGAGGGGGGTAGGTAAGGGGTGTTGCATCCTCCCCAGCCTGGGTACCCACCTATGACTACGCCACACACTTAGCTGTAAATAACACATCTTTATTCCTCTGCTTGTACCTGTGAGCTCCAACATTCTAAAGCAAACTTTAATTCCATTCCATTCTAGCAATGATGTCAAACTGTGAAGGAGTCCGTTCGGAGCCAAAAGATTTCCGTTATAGCACATGCATAGTACTAAATCTCTCCCTCTGTTAAATGACAATTACAATTTTTATAAAATCAGTGGACATACACATTTATATAGAGGTATGTACAACTTTATCTCTTCGCTCAGTCTTCTTGGCACTTTGACCATATGACCTGATTGGGTTACTGGAAGCTTTGAGCTGTCATCTTCAGTATCGGAGATTGCTAAGGATGGTAAAGAGGCAGCAGCAGTCACTGAGGTTTTAGGGTCAGTCTTTCTTCCACCATTTCAAGTCGAAGACCGATGAATCACAGGCCTAAATTGAGAGGAGTCTGAGGTAACAGACTTCCCAGGGTGGTGGGCAGTCATCATGTGTCCCTTGGTAGACACAACTTGGAAAGGTTCAGCATTCTAGGGAGCATCAGAGTTTCTTTTTGTGCATCTTTCCGGAGATCACCAAATCTCCTTTTCAAATCAAGATGTTATGTGCATGTCACCTGTTGTCGGCATAGGTACTCATTTTCTGCTTGTTAACCAAGTACTTTGTGCGAATCACATCCTCACTTTGGTCTCTCTTGTTGGTTTATTGAGGTAACTTGGTTGTCGTTGCTCCCTAAACATCGAAGTTGTAGGACTTTCACCTGTGGTTGAGTGCGGTGTTGAATGATAAGCTTGTAGACTAGAATTTCGTACTGTTTTTAAATTGAGCTTCTCAAGAGTTGCATGCTGCACTGCTTTCTTTAACGTACTCATAAAACGCTCAACCAGGCCATTAGCCTGCGGCCACAAAGTTGTACTCTTTTGATACTTTGGGGGTCATTCTGACCCTGGCGGTCATGGACCGCCAGGGCCAACGACCGCGGGAGCACCGCCAACAGGCTGGCGGTGCTCCCATGGGCATTCTGACCGCGGCGGTACAGCCGCGGTCAGATACGGGAAACCGGCGGTGTCCCGCCAGTTTCCCGCTGCCCAGGGGAATCCTCCATGCAGCGCCGCCATGGGGATTCCGACCCCCTTACCGCCAGCCTGGTTCTGGCGGTTTTGACCGCCAGAACCTGGCTGGCGGTAACGAGTGTCGTGGGGGCCCCTGGGGGCCCCTGCAGTGCCCATGCCAATGGCATGGGCACTGCAGGGGCTCCCTAACAGGGCCCCACCAAGATTTTCAGTGTCTGCCAAGCAGACACTGAAAATCGCAACGGGTGCAACTGCACCCGTCGCACCCCTTCCACTCCGCCGGCTCCATTCGGAGCCGGCATCCTCATGGAAGGGGGTTTCCCGCTGGGCTGGCAGGCGGCCTTCTGGCTGTCACCCGCCAGCCCAGCGGGAAACTCAGAATTACCGCGGCGGTCTTCTGACCGCGTAGTGGTATTCTGGCGGCTCCCGCCGGGCGGGCGGTTACCGCGGCCGGCGGGAGTCAGAATGACCCCCTTTATGTTCAGGTGCTCCAAGAATTATTTGAATTCTTTACTGTTAAAAGGTGGGCCATTGTCAGACTTCAAAATGGCTGGAGTGCCCCATGTCATGAAGATGCCATCAAGCTTTTCAATGAGTCTTTTGTGAGTTATAGATGAAAGATCTTCAACCAATGGGAAATGTGAGTATTCATTCACAATCACCATTAAATGATGTCCATTATCAAGTGGACCAAATAGGTTGATGGCTATTCTCCCCTATGCATGTTTAGAGAGTTCTGACATGTTCAGAGTATAAAGAGTATCCTTGGCAGAAAGGTAGTTCCATATATGACAATCCTCGAGTTCCTTTTCAACTCTTTCATCTAAGTATGGAAACCAAGATCGACTCAGAGAGCTCTCTTTGTGGTAATAATCCCACGTTCTTCGTGAGCCACTTCAATTACTTTCTGTCGCAGACTCTACAGAATCAGGAGTCACAACCTGTGCATTATAATTCCTTGCTGAGTTATGGACAACTCATTCTTGACATTATTGTATTTTTGATATTCACCATGGTGAGTGGTCAGTTGTGTTGGTTCCATGATTGATGCGTAATTATGTCCTTTAACTTCAGCAGATCACTATCATGGCTTGTAGCAGTTATAATCTGGCCTAATGAGATAGCAACTGGTGTATTTTACCTGACAATGAATTTAGTGTAGGCTTCAGCCATCTTGCATGGAGTACAGTGACCTTGTATAGGCACTCTTGAAAAGTAGTCAGCAGGATTCTGATCCTTTCCTCAATGATGCAGAATTGTATAATACTTTTCTTGCAATCAGAGTCCCCTGCGTTTAATGCAAGGAGACATCTTGGCTTTTGGATTGCCAAGAGTGGTCAGCAAAGCTTGATGATCAGTTACCAATGTAAAAAGTTTTTTGTACAGGAATACATGGAAATGTTCACAAGCCCATACCACAGCCAAGCTTTCTTTCTTAGGTTGTGAGTAAGCACATTCTGTTTGTGACAAACCTTTACTAGCATAGGCCACAATATGCCGTCAAGCTTTTGGGCGTCTACCATGCTGTACAAGGATAGCACCTACTCTGACCAGGCTAGCTTTGACTACTACCTCTGAATAAAGCTTTGGATTGAACTGTGGCATTTCAGTAGCATTTTCAATTGCATGTTTGATTCTCTTGAAACTTCTCACACATTCTTGTGACTATTGAAAAGAAGCATTTTTCTTTGTCAGCTGTCATATTGGATCACTATCAGTGGCAAAGTCTTGTATGTACCTTTAACAGTAAATGGCCAGTAAATGGAACAGTAAATGCCATTGAAACATCTTATGGTGGATCAACATTTGACAGAGTTTGTACTTTTGCAGAATCAGGTATTATACTCCCATCAAAAATATATGGCCAAAGAATTGTAGTTTTGTCTTCTTGAACTCACCCTTGTCTGCAAATAAAGTCAATCCTTCATCACTGAGTATACAACTTCCTTGTGTGAAAGTTCTATCATTCTCCTTCTGTGTAGCTCCGAAAACAAATATGTTGTTGCTATAATTGAATGCGTTCACAACATGCTGTATGATACGTCAGATGGTGTCTTGAAAACGTTCTGCAGCCAATGACACACCAAAACTAAGGGCCTGATTTAGATATTGACAGATATGTTGGTTTGTTACAACAGTGGCGCATAGCCTGTCCACCAAACTCTAAACCCTGTAGGAAATAATGGGATTTAGATTTCGGTGAGTGGGATATCTGTCACCTTTGTAACAGAGTAACCTGTCCACCAATATCTAAATCAGGCCCCAATCCTTTTGTATCTAACTAAACCAACATGTGTAGAGAAGGTTGTAATATACCTGCAACTTTCTTCAAGGTCCAACTGATGATATCCTTTATTCAAATCAAGGCAGGAAAAGACCTTTGCACCATTCAATTGCGTTATGATGTCAGCAATGTGTGGACCTGGGTGTCGTTCTCATTCAATTGCCTTGTTTGCCTGACGCATGTCAACGCAGATGTGTACAACTCCTTCACTGTCCTTTTTGGGCACTGCTACTATGGGAGGAACACATAGTATTGGACTAGTGGAATGCTTAGAAATATCATGCTTAAGAAATGATCCATGTTCTTTTTCAACAACTTCTTGTAAAGGAAAAGCAATTCATCTATGTCTCTGAGCAACAGTACGGATATCCTGATTAATATGCAGGTTTACTTTCATAGTTTTAAGCTTTCCCAAACCATGAAATAACAAAGGGTATTGACTTACTATTTTGTGATGAGCATTCAAGTTGTTTTCACAAAAATCAGTCCCATACCACCAGCCGTGTTGAAACTGAGTAAACGGGCACTTTGCGCTGTACCTTGAAGCGCATGGATCGGTGCTTGTACCGTTTACTTTCTTATGTTTTACTGCCACTACTAATTAACTTTGTGAGCCACCCGGCTCATCACTGAGGCTCAACACCGAGGCAGATGGGAGAGATTTCACTGAAAATGGGAGAATCTTCCCTTTCCAATAATACTTATCCCTAGTGGATCCCTGCTTGGGGATAACTGCAGGAGGGTGTTCCCCTAGCAGGGATCCACCCACTAGACACTAGGGATGGGGGAGCGGCCCCTTGGGCAAGGGCTTTCGCTCCCCACATTTATTTTTTAGCTATAATCAGTCTTTCTGCCCCCCTTCCTATTGCCACATTGGGGCAATAGCCTCAGTTCTGCCCCTGCCCTTGGGGAGGTAGAAAGCCCACTAAGTACCAGGGATTTTTTTTTGTATTCATCTCGGGGTGGGGAATGCCAAGAATGGGTATTTCAGTGCCCCCACACCTCTGAAGAAAAATCAGCACAGTAGTTCTGCCACCCCTGGGGGGCAGATGAGGGGTAATAGCTCCTGTTGTGTTACCCCATTTGGGTGTGCGGCTCAAAGCCGGATAGGGACCAGGATTTTTTTAAATTCATCTTTGGGTGGGGGCTCCAAAGAATAGGCCTTGCAATGACCCCACTTCTCCCCAACCAAAAAGCGGCACAGTCTTTCTGTCCCCCAAGGGACAGAAAGCCCAGGGATTTTTTTTTATTCCTTTAGAAGTGGGGGCCACCCAGAATGGGCATGGCAGTGCCCCCTACCCCCTGAATAAATGGGCACAGTCTTTTTCCCCTCCCTGGGTGGCAGATGGGGATTATTACCCCCGATCTGCCCCCTAGGGTGGGCAGAAAGCCCACTAACCACCAGGGGAGCAAACCTTCTCCCAACTCCCTGCAGACTAAAGCATCTTAACCGAATGGCAAGCAAGAGGACATTTGACTCTTTGGGTTTTGATTTTACATATGGGCCAAGAGAACTTGGCTACCTCCCAGTATCGTCCCACTTGCAATGGTGAGCGACTGCACTTTTTGGACTTTGGTACGCTGCCAACTGGAGAAACCTACAGACACAGACACTTTTGAAAACTGTGCACCCACACCACTTTCCCTACATTTCTGTGTTTGAAACTTCCAGAATCTGCTGGAATCCACAAAACACCTACCACCCAGCATTGCCCTATCTGTAATGATAAAAACTCTGCCCCACTTGTGTGGGTGCCCAAAGAGACAGCCCAAAACCATATGGAAAACAACTGCCCTTTTGGACCCTCTTTGTTTTTCCCTCAATTCCTACACGTTGTTAGCCCTGTCGGAGGCACTTGGCCCACCTACACAAGTGAGGTATCATTTTTATCAGGCGACTGAGGGAAACGCTCGGTGGTAGGAAATTTGTGCTGGTGCAGTGATCCCACACAATGTGATTTCTTTTTTTAGCTAAATTTGAGGTTTGCAGGGGATTCTGGGTAGGAAAACATTGGGATACCCACGCAAGTCACACCTCCCTGGACTTCCCGGGTGTCTAGTTTTCAGAAATGTCTGGGTTTGGTAGGTTTTCCTGTATAGCTACTGAGCCCAGGACTAAAAACGCAGGTGCCCTCCTTGCAAAAACAGGTTATTTTGTGATAGATAAATTTGATGTGTCCACAATATGTTGCAGCACTTCCCTGTCATGGGCACTTGGCCTACCCACACAAGTGAGGTAGACTGGGGAAACACTGGATGGTAGGACATTTATGGCTCCCCACAGATTCCAGAACTTTCGATCCCAGAAATGTGAGGAAAACATGTTTTTAGACACATTTTGAGGTTTGCAAGGGATTTTAGGTAACAGACCCTGGTGAGAGCCACACCAGTCACCCTATCCTGGATTCCCCTAGGTGTCTAATTTTGAAAAATGTCAAGGTTTGCTAGGTTTCCCTAGGTACTGGTTGAGCTCACCCCATCCTGGATTTCCCTGGGTGTTTCGTTTTTAAAAATGTAGTTGTTTGCTAGGTTTCGCTAGGTGTCCGCTGAGCTAGGGCCCAAAATCCAAAGCTAGACACATTGCAAAAAAGGGTCAGTTTTGGGTGGAAAAATGTGAGTTGTCCATGTTGTGTTTTGGCCTGTTTCCTATTGCTGGCACTAGGCCTACCAAGTGAGGTACCATTTGCATCGGTAGACTTGGAGGAAAGCTGAGTGGAGGAAAGTTTGTGGCTCCCCTCAGATTCCAGAACTTTCCATCACAGAAATGTGAGGAACATGTTTTTTTAGACACATTATGAGGTTTGGATGGGATTCTGGATAACAGGACCTGCTGAAAGCCACACAAGTCACCACATCCTGGATTCCCCTAGGTGTCTGTTTTTAAAAAATGTATAGGTTTTCTAGGTTTCTGTTGGTGCTGGCTGAGCTAGAGCCCAAAGTCCACAGCTAGGCACATTGCAAAACAAGGGCAGTTTTTAGTGGAAAAATGTGCTGCTTCCATATTGTATTTTGGGCCATTTCCTGTCACAGGCACTAGGCCTACCCACACAAGTGAGGTACCATTTTTATCGGGAGACTTAGGGAAACACAGAATAGTAGAAGTAGTGTCTTTTTCTTCAGTTGCGCCTTCCAAATGTAAGACAGTGTGTAAGAAAAGTTGTTTTGGAGAATGCTTTCTAGTTCACATGCTAGTATGATTACCCCCAAAATTCAGAGATGCACAAATAACCACTGCTTGTAGACTCCATATCTTGTGCCCCATTCAGAAATACGTAGGTTCCCTTGACACCTATTTTTCACTCTTTATATTTTACCAAATCAATTACTTTATACCCGGTACACTACGAAAAACCATTGCAAGCTGCAGCTCAGTTATTGGATCTGAGTACCTAGGGTTCTTGGTGAACTTACATATCCTCACAACCAGAACGGTCCAGCGGACGTAATGGTTTATTGATTTTGGAAATCTGCCATATAAAAAAGAAGTTACAGATTAAAATGTAGACACAAATGGGTGTTTTTTTCAACTCCATTCATTTTTTTTTTATTTCAACGTTAGTTTCTTTGGGAAAACCTTGAAGGATCTGCACAAATGACCCCTAGCTGATTTCAGAGTTTGTCTATTTTTCAGAAATGTATATCTTTCCGGGATCCACCATTGGTTTCACATCCATTTCTACCACTAACTGGAAGAAAGTTGAAAGCAAAACACAGGAAAAATGAGCTATATCCCTGTTAAAATCCCAAAACCGTGTTGAAAAGGTTGGTTTTCTTATTCAAGTCTATTTGTTCCCGAAAGCTGGGAAGAGAGTGATTTTAGCTCCACAAAGCATCCGTTCATGCTGTTTGCAAGGAAAAAAAAAACAGATGCTTTTTTCTGCAGCACTTTTTTCCCCCAAACACCCAAATTTAGCTGTGTTTTGGCTAATTTCTTTGTCGGCTCCAGGGGACTCCACAAACCCTGCACACATTTAGAATCCCCAGGATGTTGGAAAAGAAGGACGGACATTTGGCGTGGATATCTTATGTGGACAAAAAGTTATGGAGGCCTAAGTCCGAACTCCCCCATGTAGCCAAAAAAAGGGCTCAGCACTTAGGAAGGGTGTGTGGGGTGTTAATTCAAAGGACCCAGCATGTGCTAAAATGAATTAAAACTGTTTGCCTCTCATCTTTCTAATTAAATATACAATGTGCAAAAATCTGCTCAGACCAAAGACAAGAAGAGGCGAAGTATCAGTTAAAAGTAAACAGAGCGCTGGTTTGAAAGTGTGGAAATCCAATGTAAGACACAGAGGTCTGACCCATTTGGGTCTGGGTTTTACATACATTGGACAAAAAAAATAGGTCATGATCAGTGTTTTCAACAGCATTATTGTGCACAGATCACATAAGGCCACATTGTCTGAGCCATTGTCCCACGTAGCTATATGCATATTGAAACTTCAACCAAGATACAACTTCATGAACAGGGACCTAGCCAACGGTGGTTGAATGGAATCTACTCATGCTTCATACCTAGATAATGGCTTCTGAAGGATGAACCTATTAGTAAAGGAGCCCAGAGAAATGTGTCTGTGTGGGACAAGATGGACATAGTCCCAAAATGCAGCTTTAACAATCCCTTTGGAACTCTGCGTGATTCTACAGGGGTTGTCCCACAGATCGTCTAGACAGCAGTTTCTGTACTGCACCCAGGGTCTAGGGTTGTGTGGTAGCTCACCTAATCTCACAAGCCTTGGGTCCACTGCAATAGGTGCCATAGTTATGGGGAGAATGTGGTAATCTCTGTGCTTGCTAATGGCCATGCCTTCTGGAAACAGTGCCACTAAAAACATGAAGAAGCATCAGCTGCAACGTTCTTTGCCCTTTCAATGTTTCTGACTCTGAATTCTACATTGTTGAATAAACATATCTTCCCCAACCCTTGCAACAGGCTGAACACCAGCAGAGTGACAGTTTTTGATGGCTTACACCACTGCCATGTTGTCAGACCAAAACAGGACTCTCTTATTAGACAACATTTGTGACTACAAATGAAATGCAGCCACAATGGGGAATAGTCTCAGCACAATGATGTTGACAGTGCTCTTCCTTTTCCTCAATATATTGGGTCATTTCCGCGCCCACGACTAATTCCCCATAATGGTGCCAAAGCCTTCCCTGTCTGGCGCATCAGTGAACAGACAAAGCTCAGGATTGCCCGCCCGTGGTGACCTCCATATTAGTTAGTGGCGGCTAGTACCCTAAATATTTGGCGGGGCAACCACTGACCAGCAGTGCTTGGTGAATGTCAAAGCAGTCAGTCATGGCTCGTTATAAACAGTACTTATAATAAACCACAACTGAGAAATCTGTGTTGAGGCTGAAGGCAGTGCAAGTTTCTTACTGTGCTTGTCAGTGAACTATAAATAAAAAATAAAATGTACTTACCCACTGCATGCTCTTCCTTGCCTCCTGTAGTCCTCGTGCTTCAGTCCCTCGGGATGGTCTGCAGCAATTCTCCACACCAATCCAGACACTGATCTCATGCTGCTTGACATTATCAGCAGCATGGGAGCAGTGCCAGGATTGGGTGGAGTGGGCTGCCTAAATGCTCCCGCCGGCACTAGGGGACCAGTGCCTGCTCTCCATTCAGCTGTCTATAACACCTCAGTTTACAGTGCGCATGTCAGGCTGGCTTTCGCAATACAACAGGTCAAAGTGACATGTGCTCTATAAATGGGTGGAATGAGCACCATTCCCTTACTGGCAGTCAGCAGCAGCCCTACCCCCAAACACAGCTCGGGATAAAAAAGTGAAAAATAAAATGGTAGTAAATTAATTTGATTACCATACCATTTGCTGCACTGGCAGCAAGGGGCGGCGCTCTTCCGCCCAAATGGAGGGGCTGCCGCTGATATTCATGATCCATTGAAGTCTTCCAATAACTTGGACTACATATTCATACTCAAGTCCTTCCTCAGCCCTCTGCTCAGCCGCACTAAATAATCCTTCCTTGTTACTGATGCTGTTGCCCAGGCCAATCTCCCAGTAAAGACCCTTCCCTCGGATGACTTGTGATGCAAAGTTGAGCGTGACTAGCAAGCTCTGAATCACCCCCAAGGTTGCCTTCTCCTTGGACAGTGTTTCTTGAATTTCATGCCCTTCACCGTGGTCAACTCAATGCTGAAAAATAACAGAACTTGCAATGGTCCCTCTGCCTATCCTGGTGCTGGGGCACCCCCAGCTCCCATGTTAACACCTGAAAGACTTGCAGCACAGCTATACATAAGGATTGATAAAAACACAACATTTATAAACTCCTGTATATATCTCATTAATAATGTATCATAAAATAATTAAATCATTTTCAGTATTATAGCAATCTTTGTTAACTCATCACATTAAGTATGACTGAGATGTGCATTTATTTTTCTGCACACGTATTACTTTAAACTAATAACTCACAAAAATCCACATACATTCTCTAATAACATTTAATTCTAATAATTATTTCTTCTCAAACATTGTTATAAATCAGTTTAGCATTTATTAAACTCGAGTAAGTGCAATGCCTGCCATGTCAAACGCAATGCTCAACGTGTTTAGGCACAACTACCACCATCATTAAACTGTGCACACTTTACAACTTAATTAATCTCTGTTAGGCTTTTGAATGCTAATTTAGAGCTGCCTAATGCTGACTTCTATGCCACTAATGTATTAATAAAAACTCAACTCTAACAGGAGGGGCAGGTATATGCACCTAGACCCAATCCCGCCTCCATGCAGGGCACGATTCAGTGTTATAACGCCGGATGGGTGGACCCCGCGACCCCTCCTCGCGACCCCCCCTCACATGCTTAGTGCATGGGCACAAGAGAAAAAAAAAGGTGGGTGGGTGCACCTCAATGTTACACTAAGAGGGTCGCCCTCTTATATTTAGTGTGTTAATTGGAGCCATAGCACTGCTGCAGAGTAGATGAAGTTGGTGGTGCTCTACATTGTTTCGCATTTGCTCTTGTAATAAATCTTTCCGACCTACTGATGCATGAAGAGGCTTTTTTTAATACACACATCTGCTCCCTGCTAAACCCATTTCCATCCTCCACTGTACTCAGTCCTTTACTGTGTTGTGCTTGGTTCACATGGTAACAACAAAGATGTGGGCTAATCCTTTGTGTTAATGGTCATTGGAAATCTTCAGAAACCATAATCAGTTGAAGCCAATAGGACGGAAAACGTTTGGGCCCCAATAGTCTAATAACCCACTTTATTAACCAAATAGTTTGTTACAACATGAGGTTGGTGTCAGTTGTGTTCATTAAACGATGGGCAGGGGCCCTTATACCAAGTAAAAGAAAGTAGCTTAAATTAGAACATGGACACCGTAAACTCGGGGAGTAATAATCACTCTAATCTGTCTAATACAATGGAAGAATATTTAATAAACAAAGTATTTTTGTCTGGTGATTTATTCTTTGTTCATTTTTCCATATTTGATATCTTCAGTATGAAACAAGAAGATAAGATCTTCAGCAAGTGATAAAACAAAAGGAGGCAAGAAAGGTTTCACCCCTTATGGCTTGCAGGATAGGGTTTTTGTCTAGGCTCGTAGGACATAGGAGGCATTTTTTGTTAGCATGGAGTGTGTATTTATGTTAATGCTGTAAAGTGAGTTGGAAAGTTTCTCTACCATATTGCAAATTGTCTTGTAAGAACAAGAATAGAATGGAGGATACTATCCAGTGAAGGACCTAGCAATGTGTGTTCACAAGCTGTGTTGGTCCTTCAGTGAGCTCTCAAAAGTCTAAATGGTGCAGTCTGTTTAATACCTATTTGCAGTCTGCTTGACTATTTCTATGTCGCATACTATTTATCACTCCTTGAGGTCACGCTGCCCACTCTAAGTATAACTACCAATTGACGCTAATTGCTCTCACTTAATTTCCACAGTTCTGCAAAAGTGTGGAAAAATGCTCTTCTGTCTAATTTTCAGAATGTTTGAAATGTTATGCTAGCCTCGTGGGTGGCATTGTCTTACTCAAAAGAGGTTTAACATGGCCCCTTCAGCTAGTAACTTGTACTTCATCTGGATTTTTAGAAGAAACTTTGCACTAGCTCCGAGAAATGTTTACCAAGGACTGGATCCTGGTTGCCTAAAAGAAGTCTGAAATCATTTAAAGTTCTTTTTATTGAGCATATTGAAAATAATACAAAACAGAAACAACATTTGCACCCCCCTTGGTGGCCTGGTGTATGTCTATATAGAATGACAGTCTGGGGTACCAGAAAGTGAGTTATTTAGTAGTGACTGGATCCTGTCTCTACCATCAGCGCCCCTGGGCTTCTCCCTCCCCATCCCCAGAGTCTGTTCTGGTTTCTCACAGGGCATAGTCTCAAGAAGTACAACATGGATTGGGCCGCGGGAATGCCCTCTTTCATTCCTCCAAATATTTCTGCCAATGAGGGCAGCACCTTGCCCGCTATATTGGTTCCCCGTGCCTGCCTACAATAATCCACTTCCACACAGCGGGCGCTTCTGTACCCCCCACTGTTTCAGTATATCCCGTCTTGACACTGCCAGGACCGTATTGCAAAAAGGCCAGTGTATATTTGTCTAGGGTCACCTCTTCCCAGATCCCCAGTAGTACCATTTTGGAGGTGAGCGTCAAGACATCATCCACTACCTGCAAGAGTTGTCTTTGTATACAAGCACAAAATCTCAATAAACTGCGGCACTCCGACAATGTATGCTAAAGGGAAACCTTCCGTTGACATAACCTCCAATAGCGGTCGGTGTCAGCTGTTCCCATCGCATACAGACATGTTTGTGTGTAGTAGGCCCTATATAGTATCTTCAACTGGACCAGCTGGAAACCGTGCCAGAGGGGCACCTCCCCGGTATCCTGACTTGCTGCACCCCATTCATCCTCTTCCAGCCTACCCAGATCATATTCCCAGTTCTCTCTCAAAATTTGTAAGGAGGGTTGACAGTACACCAAGCTTGTGGAATACATCAAGGATATGGTGTGTTTCCGCAGGTGGACAGACAGCACTCTATATTCTAGAAGGTTCTCCTCTATATCCTGAACTTCGCCGATAGGTCTGTGCAAGATTGCCTTCACCTGCATAGGGAGGAAGAATTTGCCCTTTGTAAGATTGTACTGTCCCAGGCATTCTCCTGTCAAGCCTCCAAAGATTCCCAACAGATCCCACTGCCAGTAACCTTCAATCCTATGTAGATCTGTGAGGGCAGTAGATTCCCACAACGGTGTCTCCAAAGTCAGCCTATTTGCCCAGCTCATTTTGTATCTCCCACTGAGGTCTGTCAGAATCCAACCCAAATTTTTCTTACAGAATAGGTTCCGATCATTTGTCACATAGATACACAAACAGATTAACCCCGTCACCTCCTATGTCAGCGCACCAGTGTTTCCTGCCTTTGGCTTCCTGGACATGAGGGGAAAAATAATTGATTTCCCCAGATTAATGGTAATGTCAGAAAAGGAACCAAAGACCCTGAGGATCTCTAGGGACCTTTGAAGGGACTCATCTGGGTTCACAATGTACTGTAGAACATCATCTGCATAAAGGAAGATGACATTCTCCCAGTTGCCGTCCCAACGCAGCCCCTGCAACTGTGGGTCTCCCCTGATCAAATTTGCCAGCAATTCTATTGCCACCGCAACCTGGAGGGGCAATAGGGGTCACCCCTGATAGGTACTCCTGCCTAGTTTGAACTCCCCTGTGAGTGCACCATTAAGTAATTCTTGCCGTTGACTTGCAGTAAACAAGGTGCACACAGGACAGGAATGAGAGCCCAAAGCCCATCCGCTCAAGGAAGTTAATCAGATAGGGCCATTACAAGAAGTCAAAGGCTTTCTCTGCGTCGAGCACCACAGGTTCGCAAATGTTATGTCTACATGTCAGGCAGCCGTATGGGTGTCGTAGGTTACACCTCGTGGACTGGCAGGGCATAAATCCAGATGAGTCCAGTGCCACTATTTGGTCTGTAACCTGTTATAGATGAGTCGCCAACACTTTAGCCAGTGTAGTGGTTTCTATGTTTAGGAGAGATTTTGGCAGATAGGAAGCACTGTCCTTTGGCACCTTGCCCAGTTTAGGTATGAGTACTGTGTGAACGTGTCCAAGGTCTTGGGGTAGTTGGCGCTTCTATCTGAAGGCATAAAACAAGGCTCTTAGTGGTGGAATCACCTCTTACCACAACCGCCAGCTGCACCGGCACGTCTCCCAGGGGAGCCAAGGTTCACTTGCCAATGGGGAGTGATCTAAAATGCCCCTCAGGTTAAAACCTGTATTTTGAAACCTATCTTGGTAGGAAGGCTGAATTATTTTAAAGCTTTAATGACAGTTTGAGGTGATCCAAATGAACTTGGAGTTAGAATAGTAGATTGACCTGTAATGTAAGTCAGTGACAGGACACCAACGTGATTTGTAGACATGATTGTATGACATTTCCACACTGTGATGAGATTATCTGTGGTTGTCCGATGTCTTCACTGTGGTGTGCACATAGTCTTCTTGGGCCATCTCATTTAAGCACAAGCCTTGACAAGCTCTACAATCACCTTATAGGAGGGGAGGGGGGAGCTTAGGAAATTATGCCTTTTGCCTACCGGATCCACAGGATACTTTAATATTCTGGTCTCATTTGGCAGTGGCACACTCCGGAATGTCGTGTTCTTATGGGTGTAGGCATATTTCTCACTGTGATCTCAACAGAGGGCTAGACTCATTAGTCAGTTCTGTCAAGGGGAAGGGAAACTCTGTCCTGTATTGTACTTGGGAGGTGGCAGGGGAGGCATGTTATGCTGTGAATGCTCGTTGTGGAAGAAACTCAAATGACTCCACTTTATCTTCTTTGGAAACTCACACCTGACCATAGCAGTCGGCTGTCACGTTGCTTGTACTGTCACTTTTGCATGTAAACTAATAAAGCATCTTACTTTTTTGCTTCTAGTGAACGTGATGTGATCGTGAATGCTGATAGAACTGTCAAAAAAGTGCAGAAACTTTTTATTGATTTGCGATTTGGAAATTCAACTCCTTCGACCAGGAAGCTCATGAATAGCCTTGGGATAGAGAGTGGTAATTGTCTTTCATTTTTGTGATAAATGATTTTATATACAACTTTCGTAAGCTTTATTATGATTCCCTCTCCTCTGCACTGTAATATTGAGTTATCTTTTCCACAAGTGACAAGGAGCTTCTCCACAGTGCTGTGCCAAGGACATCAATATCAGGCTGTCTAGAAAGTCTGACACCACTAAAGTGCTGGACTCCCTACTAAATAAGCCTAAGATAGGGACAGGTTCTAATGCCATCCAACTGAACACTCAAAAAAAGAATCAGTCACTTTTGGTCATAGAGGAAAAACACATCCATGTTCCATCAGCATTCCCACAGTGTTCGGACTGACCTTACAGCTTAAAGATGAAACCCTGGGCATTATATTTGGCCCTGGCATGTTCTGGCTCCCCAAATAAAATCAGTGGTTAAGAGTTGCTTCCTTCAACTGAAAAAGTCTTATAAGTTCTCCGGTTCCTCTGGCTGTCCAATAGAGCTGTATTGGTGGGAGCATGCACCCTGTCTGCGATACTGCAGCTCCTTATTTGCCGGTCTTCTGGCACGATTGATAGAATTAGAGCAGACTGCAGCAGCTAGGGCAGTCTTAGCGTTTAATAACAAGAGATCCTGTAGATGAATTCTGGAAATCCCTTCACTGGCTTTCTGTGGTAGTACAACTTAATTTCAAATTAGTTAGTGTGCCCTTTAAATGTCTGTCATGTAGCCCCTGCTACCTCGCATTCAAACTCAGAGTATGTACCCGTGAGGGATATGTGTTGCTACAAGTAACTATGTGTTGGCTTGTGGTGTGAGATGGCCGTTCTTTTTCATCCAAGTCTCTTATTTGTCACCTGGTCTCTTGACTGACCAAAGAGAGATCGCCTCACTTACTGTCTCCTGGAAAAAGCTGAAGTACAGTTTGCTTGGTTGCTAAATTCTTTACTACCAGCACTAAGAGATCTTTGGGGTAGTGAGTGCTACAGACGTGCTACCAGTCACAAGGATCTATATATTTCAGGAAGGCATATTTCTGTAGTTCGAAGAGTAGAAGGGAAAGGAAAATGCATAACCTCCTTGTCAAGGTTTTTATTTTTTATTTTATTTTTTAGAATTTATAGAGCTCATGGCGACCCGAAGGCATCCCAGCGCTAAAAGTAACGAAACACAAGTAGGAGAGAGAGTCGATATTAGTTACAGAATAAAAAAGTTTTAAGCTTTTTCCTAAAGAGGCGCTCAGAGGATTCAAAACGGAGCTCCGTAGGAAGGGTGTTCCAAAGGTGAGAGGCCTTATTGAAAAAGGAGTTGTTACCCCAGGCTCTCTTAAAGCGAGAGACGTGTGCATACCTAAGAGAGGAGGAGCGGAGGCTCCTGGAAGGAATGTGAAGGAAAATGCGTTTCCTCAGGGAGATGGGGCCTTTGTCATGTAGGGCCCTATGAACAATACAGAGAGATTTAAACTGAATCCTTTATTTAACGGGGAGCCAGTGGAGGGTGGAGATAGCCAGTTTAGCAGAAGCGTATTTTGAGGAGTGGGTAAGAAGTCTGGCAGCTGCATTTTGTACTCTTTGCAGCTTCTTTAGAACATAAAGAGGGGAGCTAAGGAACAAATAGTTTCGGTAGTCCAAGCGGGAGAGAATTAGGGCTTGAATGAGGATTCTTCTGGCTGTAGGAGGGAGAAGGGTAAGAATCTTTCTAAACATACGTAAGAGGCCAAAACAGGTAGAGGAGATTTTACTGGCTTGGGAATCCATGGTAGGCCGGGGGTCAAGTATCACACCTAGAGTTTTAACCTGGGATTTAGGGGGAGGAAGAGACCTAAAGGCGTCTGAGAGAGAGGGAAGAGGATGAGCGGGGGGACCGTTACCAAGGACCAGGACTTCCGATTTCCCATCATTAAACTTGAGTTTGGACTTGGTCATCCAATTGGCAATATCACTCATGCAGCGAGAGAGATTAGTCACTGGAGAGTCTCCGGAACTGGAGAGAGACACCACTAGCTGGGTGTCGTCTGCATAGGTTACCAGAGACAGATTGTGAGGGGCAATTACTCTAGCTAAAGGTGACAAATAGACGTTAAAAAGAGTAGGGCTGAGAGACGAGCCCTGGGGAACTCCACATGCCAGCGGGTAAAGACCAGAAAAAAAGGTACGGTCCAAAACTTGAAAAGATCTATCTTTAAAGAAGGAGGAGAGCCAGGAAAGGGCAGAACCTCCTACTCCTATATCCGATAATCTCGAACAAAGAAGATCGTGGTCAACAGCGTCAAATGCTGTGCTTAGGTCAAGCAGAATGATAGCTACGTGCGACCCTCGGTCTAAGAGCTGGCGAGCCGACTCAGTTACTATAAGAAGGGCTGACTCAGTGCTGTGCAAGGCTCTAAAGCCCATTTGGGTGGGATGAAGAAGTTCATTGCTTTCAAGATAGCAGGTGAGATCAGTGTTGACATGTTTCTCAAGGATTTTTGCGGAAATAGGAAGAAGAGCAATAGGTCTAAAATTTTCTAATAAAGTAGGGTCAAGTTTGGGTTTCTTCAGAAGGGGTTTAACAATCGCGTGTTTAAATGACAGGGGAACCGAACCCAAGGAAAGCGAGTTGTTAAGAATTTTAGTGAGAGGAGGGACAATGACATCTGCTACCTGCACAAGAGCAGAGGGAGGGGCGGGGTCTAAAGGAGAACCAGATTTAAGTTTGGACAAAAGATTAGTGGTCATCTCCTCAGTGAGGGGGGGGAAGGAGGTTAGAGAAACTCTTATAGGAAGGGAGTCTGTGGGATTGACAGTAGGGAAGTGTTTCATATAGGAAGGGAACCCCGAGTAAATACTGATGACTTTGTCCTGAAAAAAGGATGCCAGTCGATCACTGTGAGACACAGAGGCCTCCGTCATCGGGGTAGATATGGAAGGGGAAGTGAGGTCTTTAAAAATGTGAAAGATTTCTTTCTGAGGACATGACGAGCGTTCTATTTTTTCACCATAGAAGGTGGACTGGGCAATTTTAATGTTATGGTGATAAGTTCTAACGGATTGCTTGTATGTCTCTCTGCTGGAGAGACTGTAGCTTTTACGCCACAGTCTCTCAAGTCTTTTACAGTCCTTTTTAAGTTCAAGCAGGTGGTGGGAGAACCAAGGTTTAGGTTTATGAGTTAAGAGAGATACTCTGGTTCTAATGGGTAGCACAACATCCAGGGAGGATGAAATCCATTTATAAAAGGAGTCTGCAGTTTCTGAGGCAGAGGGGTGATAAATTATATCAGAGGCCAGGAGAGCTTTGCGCCACTCTACAGGGTCGAGTTTTGACCAAGAGCGACCGGATGTAATGGTGCTAGGGAGATGGCCTGGGGTGGCATCATACGGAAAAATGAACGAGAGAAGGAAGTGATCGGTCCAAAGAAGTGGCAAGGGGGGGGACCGTCAGCAAGTTGGTAATATTGCTGAATATAAGATCTAACGTGTGACCCTTCTGATGGGTGGGACCAGATACATACTGGGTTAGTTGGAGTGCTGCAAGAGAGGATGTCAATAATTTAGCCGGGGGGCATTCCAAGTTATCAAGATGAATATTGAAGTCTCCTAAAATAGTTAGATTGGAGAGGTTGCAAATGTGACTGGCTGCAACCTCCGGTAAAGTATCTAAAAAACGTAGCACAGGTCCCGGAGGGCGATAAAGCAGAATTCCTGAAAAGGTGAAAGTAGGGGACAAACATAGTGAGAACAATAGCCTCTCACAGTCAGTAATATCCAGTGGTCTAGTGGTGCATTTAATAGTGGTTTTGAAAATAATGGCTATTCCACCGCCTCTGGCCGCAGGTCTGTCTAAATGGATCATAGAATACATGGTGGGCAGAGAATTACAGATGAGTACGGCAGAGTCCTCATCAAGCCAGGTTTCAGTGAGAAACAGTACGTCAGGTATGAGGTCTTCAAGGAGAATATGGATATATAAAGAGTGAGCGGAAAGGGAGCGGCAGTTGAGTAGCATCATTCTAGCTAGTATGGGGGAAGAGGTTTTAGCGGACGTGGGGGGCAGGGTGGTCCACCCACATCGAGGGCAGGAGGGGAGGGGAGGGAAGTGTGAATCAGTTAAATGGGGGACACAGGGATCATTGCTTCTAAATGCCAATAGTTGTGAGGAGGAGTAAACTAACCTCATAGGAGGAGGAAAAAGGTCAGCATCTCCGGGCCCAGGACGCTCCAGGGCGCGGACGGGCGCAGACGGGCTTGCCTTTGGCGCGCCCGCTGCGCGCGTCGGCTGCGTGGCCGGCGCCCCTCAGTCCTTAAATATTGACGAGAGGCAGCCTGAGCCGGCATAGAGGTAAAAGAGGTGAAAGACTGTACCGTCAAGTCAACAAAATGGCGGTAACAGAATGGCACAGACAGGAAGAGGAGAAAAAAAAAGGAGTACTGAGCACCCGGTAGCCAACTAAACACGGGCTCCGGTGCTCAGACACAGCATAAAAAGTGACAGATCAATTTTAAAATGCCCCTGAAATAAAAGCCAAAGATTTAAAAGTTCATATATTTAAAACGACTTCAATTAAAATTATAACAGTATAGCAATCAAATTCAAGATTAATTCAGGATTAGTTAAGCAGACATTGTCCTAACAAAGCGAATTAAGAATAAAAAAGCCTACTCGTGTATTACTCGATGCGCGGCCGGCGCCCCTCAGTCCTTAAATATTGACGAGAGGCAGCCTGAGCCGGCATAGAGGTAAAAGAGGTGAAAGACTGTACCGTCAACCCAACAAAATGGCGGTAACAGAATGGCACAGACAGGAAGAGGAGAAAAAAAAAGGAGTACTGAGCACCCGGTAGCCAACTAAACACGGGCTCCGGTGCTCAGACACAGCATAAAAAGTGACAGATCAATTTTAAAATGCCCCCGAAATAAAAGCCAAAGATTTAAAAGTTCATATATTTAAAACGACTTCAATTAAAATTATAACAGTATAGCAATCAAATTCAAGATTCATTCAGGATTAGTTAAGCAGACATTGTCCTAACAAAGCGAATTAAGAATAAAAAAAGCCTACTCGTGTATTACTCGATGCGCGGCCGGCGCCCCTCAGTCCTTAAATATTGACGAGAGGCAGCCTGAGCCGGCATAGAGGTAAAAGAGGTGAAAGACTGTACCGTCAACCCAACAAAATGGCGGTAACAGAATGGCACAGACAGGAAGAGGAGAAAAAAAAAAGGAGTACTGAGCACCCGGTAGCCAACTAAACACGGGCTCTGGTGCTCAGACACAGCATAAAAAGTGACAGATCAATTTTAAAATGCCCCCCAAATAAATGCCAAAGATTTAAAAGTTAATATATTTAAAACGACTTCAATTAAAATTATAACAGTATAGCAATCAAATTCAAGATTAATTCAGGATTAGTTAAGCAGACATTGTCCTAACAAAGCGTATTAAGAATAAAAAAGCCTACTCGTGTATTACAAATGAAAGTCCTTCCCACAGTCCCCTAAAAACCTGAGTATTTGCTCATTCTCTTGGTATATTATTTTGTGCAGTGTACTCGTGTTACAAGCCCCATGACAAGTGCTTTATGTATTTTTGCTTATTGATTGCCACCAGCGTTCTAGAGGGTGAAAAAAGGGGAATAGCTAAAAAGGTACCCCTTTTAATGACGGTGACAACCATTCTCATGAAGTCGATAAGGCTACACCACAATTATACTCCTTTTAAAGGGTATCTTTAACCATAACAAGGCTACAACACAAACAATGGTTGATGGGAGTTGATTAATGGTTGTGGGGTACAGACCTTATTACCTGCACCTCGGTAGAGTGACTGTCTACCAGTATATCCCAGTGCACATTTTTGTTGTCTGTCATGACTTGCGCCCCAGTTCCTTTGGAGAGTGTTTGGTGTGCATGAGAAGAGCAACATTAGCCAACGGTGATGCACTCCCAGGTAGTTCTTGAGTGAAGTCAGCTCCGGTCATTAACTGCCCGATAGTGCTCTTCCCTTTGGACAATATTTCCATTTTCAATCAGATGCTTAAATTTGGGGTGAAATGAACAAAGTTGTTTGTTGGATGGCAACTAATTTGATGGAAGTTTCCACGAGGCATACCTGCTGAATTCATTATTTGATGATAAGGCGCTTCTATTTTTGTCCCATTGAAAAGCATTGTAGTGACTGCTTGGTTGAGAGGGTCACAAAAAAGCAACTAGGAGGGGTGATAACAGATTTAGCCACAAAATAAAACATTTGTTATTGTAATCACACATATTTTAGGAACTGGGATGAGTTCTATAACTCTGTAAAAAATGGTGCTCCAAGGCAGAAATTTCCTCATTGAATTTATAAAAGTAGCTAAAATGAGGCCATGTATTCTCTAAATTCACAAATCCCTTCTAGAGACATCCGAGAAAAAAGTTTGACATGCAGAGTAAAACATATACTTGCCACAGCTGCAGCAGTGTGTCAGTCAATCCCCCCAGTGTCATGTAGCTGCTTCACCTCAGGAACGAATGACGACTAACTAGAGTGCTAACATTCTATATTCCTGTCAAATAAAGGTCTCCTAAATGCCATGTCGCTGCAATAGGAGCTGTACGATAGAAATATTTTCCTACATAAGAGACTGCAGTAAATAATGAACTAAATGAGGGGTTTCATTTTATCATAGAAATTGTGGTTAGTGCTCTAGAAAGTTAAATGAACACACTTTTCTAGAAGTTCTCAAATACCTTCCTCATCAACATAAGGAAAAAGTATGGCATGCTGAGTGAAAAATGTACTTTCAATACCAGCAGCTGTCTGTCGGTTTACTCCAGTGTTTTACTGTAGCTTTACCAAAGAGTACTAATGAACAACTAGAATGATAACATTTTATCTTCAAGATAAAAGGGATTCACTCCCGAATACTATTGTACTGGAATAGGAGCTGTTGAATTTACAGTCTTTTTTTATGGAGTAGGTTGGCATTAATGAGCTTGAAGGTGTTATTGCAGGTATGAAACCATGTGGTTTAAACCGAGAGGGTAAGTATTGTTTTTTGTTTTCCTTCTTCTAATCAGGATTCAGAAACACAGTGGTGGTCACAACTTACCACTCAATGAGGCCGATGGTATGATTCCGCGAAGACTATTGTAATCAGATACATTCAACACAATCAGTAATCATAAACAATTTAGACAATTTAAACACTGTGACCACCTTGGCCACAGAAAGAAGACTCCAAACTGAATCAAATTTCAAAGCTTTATTACAACCACATGGCTAATGTAATGTAAGTGGTGGGTAGAACTAAATTGTAAATGTCCATGAAGACCATAGGCTGACCAAAACGTCTAAAGAAATTCAACCTACTAAGCATTAATATAATTAAACTCTCCAACAAGATGACAGAGATTAACAAAACAATAATCTGAGCAACCAACTCAAACTCAGAATTCAAATAGTAACAATCAATTGTTGGGCCGGGTCATCCCTACTCCTAACTTGAATGCGGTCTTGCATGTGTGGGGACGCGCACACGCAGACTAAAGCAAAAAGAAAAAGAAGACAAAAGTAATTTGGAAAATCATGTAACTAGGAAAAACTAACTATAAAGTTACACTGATGTCAGTCATCTAAGCTGAAAAAGAAAACAAGGGAAATCGCATTGCAGAATAAATATACCTCTCCTCATGGAACAGCAGACAGGAAGGATTCTACAGTCCAGAGCGCCAACAGTTTCACAGTATCAGTAGATAGCAACATCAAGGGGAGGTGCAGAACACGGCTGCACATTGGGTAAGATAGCTGCTCAGGATTTGGAGGGCATATTAGCACTGAAAAGCATAAGTAAATGGTGCAATTAGAAAGAATGACTAGGGTTCTTCAAAGGCGGCGAAGGTGAGAAAGGAGCATGGGAGCAAGGGGCCAAAATGGAACTCACAGCACAAGAGGCAAGAAGGGACTCCTAAAAGTTTCAAAAGTCTCTCCCTAACTAGAGATGTGCCCAGATCTCTGATTGGTCATTGGAGTGAACCAATCATTTGCAAGTTGATCAATATTCAGTGACATTTATAGATGCCCATCAGGTTTGCAACTATTCCAGATATTCTCAGAGAAGGAGTTGTGTGACTAGAGTGACTCATGCCTATGTCACCATCAAATCCAGACAGATTCTCAGCATTATAAGTAATGGTGACTAACATGCTTATTTTGAAAGACAGCTTGTTATTATTACTTATAGTTGTGCCTGATAGGTGCTTTCACAAGTCTAGCTGTGTGTTTTCAAGTCACAGAATAGTGCTGGAATAGTGTATTGTGGGGTAATACGTCTGTAAAGGATTTAGTTGCACAGATTTTGCACATATAGCGTTTTATTCACAAAACAAAAAACTTTTAATGGCTGCTATTTGTACATGCAATGATGTGCCGTCTAACTGACAGTATTAACAAATTCTGTGGGGCTCTTCGCTGGGAAAGCAAGATGGCAGCCATGTGAGGATGACCGTGCCTTCACTCATATTGGTCTGCAAGCTCTTGGTCTGCATGAGTTGCCCTACCGCAGGTGGTGTGGGCACTAGATGCTGCTCCGGTCTCTTCCTCGTGTTGTGCCTAATCTTTAAGAGACGAGCCCCGTATCTACCTACCAGGGTGAGGTTGCTGCTCCAACCTGGTGTGCGGGGAGGGTCCAGACCCATAAACGCTCTACCGGGTGCAAATTGAGCTGCCTTAGTGGTAGTTCTGTTTAAGAAGCCTGCTATGTCTAAAGACATGCTTGGTGTATTGGACGCGGGCACTGCCGCGCCGCATGAGACCCTGGCTTTCGCTCCAACTCCTTGTCCAGTAGTAAACTTGCCACAACTTAGCATGCAGCCGCCTCTTAATTTAATGGCACAGGACACTATACCACCTGCCACAGCCCCTGTGCTGGAAGGGGATTGCCCAGCACTGTGCCTAAAGTCTTATGAAGGCTACGAGGCCCTGGCTGCATCCCAGGAAGTTACAGTAACGGGGACCACTTGGATCATTAAGGTTATTGAACCTCAGAGAAGGGATGAATAGCGGCTTAGCTGTTGTTCAGAGTAATAGGGTAGCAGCACAGAAACAGACAGGGGCGACGACATGGTTGGACTTTGATGACAATGCAAGGAAAAAATGTGCTAGGGATAGGCCACAACTACTTACGATTGACAATGTCAAGCAGAGCACGGATGCAGACTCTGTAGAACATTTTGTTCCGCTCTCTGATCACTCTGACTTGGCTGATGATGAGAATGTAGACCCGCTTTGGGAGTGCTCGGTTACCAACTTAACAGGCAGTGGTCTTAGTGGGGCAAGCAGCCAGGATGGGGATCTAGAGCAGTTTTCTTCTTCCTAAGGTTTGGATGGCATGGGCATGGTTAAAAAGAAAATGTCTGTTTTAAAAGAGAAGACATTGTTGGAGGCAAATGCACTCCTCTGGGATTACTCTGCTCCCTTGCCTCTGGAGGGCTTCGACTCCTGCATCAGCAAAGCCCCCAACCCGGCAGACACTATGGGGGTCATTCTGACCCTGGCGGTAATTACCGCCATGGCGGAGGTCGGCGGTAGCACCGCCAACAGGCTGGCGGTGCACCGCTGGGCATTCTGACCGCGGCGGTTCAGCCGCGGCCAGAAACGGAAAGTCGGCGGTGTCCCGCCGACTTTCCGCTGCCCTTGAGAATCCTCCATGGCGGCGGAGCGCGCTCCGCCGCCATGGGGATTCTGACACCCCCTACCGCCATCCAGTTCCTGGCGGTTCTCCCGCCAGGAACAGGATGGCGGTAGGGGGTGCCGCGGGGCCCCTGGGGGCCCCAAAAAGAATTTCAGTGTCTGCCTAGCAGACACTGAAATTCGCGACGGGTGCAACTGCACCCGTCGCACCTTCCCACACCGCCGGCTCAATTCTGAGCCGGCGTCCTCGTGGGAAGGGTGTTTTCCGCTGGGCTGGCGGGCAGACTTTCGGCGGTCGCCCGCCAGCCCAGTGGGAAAGCCAGAATGACCGCTGCGGTCTTTTGACCGCAGAGCGGTCTTTCGGCGGGAACCGCGTGGCGGGCGGCGACCGCCGTCCGCCGCGGTCAGAATGACCCCCTATGTCATTATAATGGCACATCATGATTAGACACGGGTAGTGAGCCACAGAACACAGGCTGCATGTCGCAAATTGCAGAACTCCATATGCAGGGTAATCAAAGCCTGCTCAGAATTCTCCGAGAGGATGGGAGAAGCAGAGAATAGGATTTGGTCTCTGGAAATGGCTTCTGACTCACAAACGAAGGCTATGGGGGCCATAGAGGCAAAAATGGTAGATACTCTCTGGACGCTTGAAAATTTGGAAAATAGACTCAGGTGTAATAACTTAAGAGTTCTTGGCATCCTTGAAGGATTGGAGGGCAGTGATACTCGCAATTTCATAGTGGAGACTTTCAGAAACTCCTTCCTGGAGCTCTCTACTTGGAACTGGGACATGGAAATTCAGAGGGCACATAGGTTTCCTTTTAGGCCAAATGCTAGAGTCTCTCAGGTGGGTGCAAAACCCAGGGCACTCTTCATCTACAGTCACAGTTGTTTGCTATGCCAGGCTCTCTTAGATTTGCCTTGACCAGACCGTCAGCACTCATAGAGCCGGGAAACATTTTTTTGTTTTCCCAGATTTTTGCCATATTACGGTGGAGAGACGTTGGAGACTGCGTCAGTTTATTCAGCCATTTAAAGATAGGGGAGCCTAGGCCATTTTAATATACCGAGCAAAACTGAAAGTGGTTTGGCAGGACAAACATTATTTTTTGACACAGATAAAAGCAGGGGCTGGGCTGGATGCTTGACAAAGTTTGTTTTTAGTTTTCCGCACTTTTGCTTGTCGAGTATGATGATTTGTTACTCCTTGGGCATTTAGAGTTTAGAGTGGTTTTGGGATTAATGGAGGTAGAAATTGGATGGCCAGGGCCAGACCTACATTAGTTTTTGTAGCAAGTTTGGACGGAGGGCCACATCAAATACCAGGGAGGTTATGGGCATACCTAATTTGTTCTGTGTTCACTGCAGTACCCTCCTCACCTATTACTAGCCGTCACTGAGGTAGATGAGTTGCAGTAGCAGTAAACATATGGAGGATGTGAAGGATTACTACCATAAATTGATATAGGAGTGGATACAGAGGGTCATTGATAAAGCAACGGTTTCCTTGAAACAAAGAGGTACTCTACTTAGGCTCTGCACAACCCTCCCCTGCAGGAAGCATAATTCCATTGCTGGAGAATCATTAAGAATTTCCAGGTGGGCCACGCAGCCTTGGGTGATGCCAGCAGCCCACATGGCGGGTCCTTTAGTGATGCCAGGCGGACGCCTTTTTCTGGGATAAGGCAAATCAGACCTGGACTAGGAGTCTGACATTACATTGGAAGGCAGATGCATTTGATCCCCCCACACAATGTTCCTCTCTGTCTTTTGTGCTGCAAACCATATTGGGAATGGTCCTTCCCAACAAATTACGCCATGTACAGAGTTTGTTTTCATTTCTATTTCAGTTAGCTGTAGATGCATTGCCCAATTACTGCTTGACATCAGAGTTTGTCACAGCATAAGTTGCTGGGAGAGATGTATAACTGATGTACGATGGCAGGTCTCACATCTCATCTTCATAACTGATTTTGCATCTGGAGAATGAAATTCCACAGAGAGGAGTTATTCATGGCGTTATATATTTAGACCCAGCACTTTCCTAAACATGTTTATTTTGTTTTGTGCCGATGTTTTTGTTATTTTGTTATTTAAGTTAGTGAATTTTGTAGATACATTTGAAACAATAAAATACATTTGTTTTAAACTGTGGCCTTACAGCTAGATAAGTCTTTTAAAATGAATACTAACTTTGAATAGTATATCTTGTGCTAACTTAGACCAGCCTTGAATGTAGAGTTTTTCAGGTCTTGATTAGGAAGTGTTTGCAATAGTCACATGTGGCTGTGGGTCTGTGAAGGCTCTGCCCTTATGTAAATATCGGAAATTGGTGTATGGCAGATGGCCCTGTATATGCACATTGACAGTACTGGATCCTCTCTCAAGTGCCCTCTTGCCAGTGACTAATGAGTAGTTAACTACTTCTGAATTAGTCTCAATCAGGGCAGTGAATGATATATTCCTTACCAAGAGGCAAATTATTTAATCTTAAATTATGGCCATGACGCCCCACAAAATGTTGGTAGATCCGGAAACTGCTTCTATAGCAGTCAATACAGAGCTTTTCATGTTGTCACTGCATGCCCATGCATACTTTATGTGCATGCACACCACCCCCAGCATCGTTTTATCATCCAAGGGAAATGTAATTGTACCCGTTTCACTTGTGTTGAGCAATTGTTACATTGTGCATGCCCTTGCCAACTTCTCTAATTTTTGGAGGCGCAGGAGTTGGTGCTAGTCTCCCACTACTGGTGGTCTGTTCCTTCAGCAAATTTAAGTCCTATTCTTCTGTTGGGATAAGCAAGGAATTGATGAGCCAACATTTGCAGAACTTCTACCTCCTCATTGATCTAACTGAGGTTTGTCTCTATTGTGCCCACATATTTCTCCTTTGATGTTCTGAGAGCAACGTTGAAAGCAAGAGAGACTTCCACAGTCTGCCAGACTTCCAGCTGCAGAATGAGTGCATTTATAATTTAGTGGCTGCAACAAATACCTCATCTAAGCCAGCCATGGTCATTGATCCACAGGTTACTAAGCAGAGTGAAGTGATTCAGAGAAAGTACTTTTCCATAGTCCGCAATCTCACAAGTCCTTATGCAAGAAGCCCTGGGTCCCCAAGGACAGCGTGGTTTCCCTGAAGGTCAAAGCAATGACCTTCTAAAAGAACAAGGACATCTGGAGATGTGAAAAAGTGCACCAGTTCAGTGATGTCTTTTGAAGAAAGTCAGAAGCCACTGCCATCATCAGTAGCCACGAATGTATTTCTGCACAAGTTTGATTAGTACATCTGGGTGGCTCCAGGGGTCCGCTTTAAATCTTCATAAGCGCAGACTGATAGTGATGGCTGGTATGTGATCCAGGAAGGCACACTGGATGCACACAAGGTGTGTCTTCTCAATATCTATGCTCCAGATATTGAAAAATTGTGTATTTTTTGGCATTTACTGACGGCAGCCCAGGTATCTTTATACAAAGAGGTGATCCTGGTTGGTGACTTTAGTTGTGTCTCTGACAGGCACATGGATAGCTCACCACCAAAACTAGGGACGAAACCTCACATGATGCTAACCTTGACGCAGACATTATCGGGCTTGGGACTCACTGATAATTGGCAACAATGACATCCATTAACAAATGCCTATTCGTGTTATTCCAGCAACCGATATATATAGCCAGCTTGACCACTTTTTTGTCCAGTCTAGGACAATACACAGGTTGGTAGACATGCAGTATTTGGCACGCTATATCTCTGATCACTCTCTTGTTGCTTACATATCCCTAGAGTGCGTTGTGATGAAGGTTCTGTTATGGAGACTACACTCAGATATGCTCTTAGATCAGGCATTCTGGGCTACCCTTGTGAAAGCCCTGACAGACAATTTTGATCATAATTGGGATAGTCCAGATAGCAGGGTGATGGAATAGGATACCATTGAAGTAGTGCTCTGAGGAGTATGGATGGTCTCCTCAGTTGGTATCTGGTGCGCTTTGGAAGACTACTTGACCCGCCAAGAGGCAGCCTTAGAAAAACTGAAGGCGGTACTGTCTGTCGATCCAAAAGCCATAGGAGACTGGGATAGGCAGTGCCATAGGGTCTGCGAAATATGGGATTGACTGGAGAAACAAATCCACCACACTGGTAGGAGAAGGTGTTCTATATTGAAGTGGATAAGGCAGGCCGTCTTTTGGCCTGTCTGATTTGGTCAGAGGGCGGCACACACCAATATTCACTCTCTAAAATACGCAGGGACACTTAGTACAAACCCAAAATGCCATCAGTTATGTCTTTGAGGATCATATCCGTAGGTTGCTGAACCGAATGACCAGTCGGAGTTACACAGGCTTCCTGACTATTTGGGAGGCTTGGTGCTTCTAACCCTGTCCTTGGAGGATAGGGACCTACTGGGAGCCCATTTTCTTGCCAGGAATTACTGGGTGCGATAACAGCCTTGAAGATGGCGAAGTCCCTGGGTGGTGACATATTTCCTTCAAAATTTTATAAGGAGTTCCCAGGAACTATGGCGGATAAATGATAGAATTTCTATGCACGAAGCTAATTTTTTACTAATTCCAAAACCTGACACAGATCCCCTCGCCACAGGTTTGTACCGCCCAATCTATGGGCTTAATGTGGACCAGTGGTCACATTTTAGCAGCAAGGCTGTTTCCCTGTCTTCCCTGTTTCGTCCATAAAGACCAATCAGGATTTTTACCACATAGGAACACTTTTCGTAATAGACAATGCCTAACCCACGTCCTACATGCCCCTGAATTGGATGATAATCCGTATGCTCTGGCCTTCTTACATGTAGAACAGGCTTTTGATTCTTTATGATGGGAGTATGTCTGGCAGGTTCGGGACAAAATGGGACTGGGTCATGCCTTTATTCGATGGGCCAAGTTGTTGTATAATACCCCCATAGCCAGGGTGCATATGGGATGATATGTGTCATCATAAATCATTCTACACAGGGGTTCACGTCAGGGGTGCCCATTGTAGCCCTCGATATTTGCCCTGGAAATGGAGCCATTGGCATGGCATCTACGCCAGATACTACCTGGATGAGGGGTGCAGATAAGGGCCACACAATTAAAAAAAAAAAAAGTTTGATTAGTACACCGATTTGCTCTTAATTTCTTCCAGATGAGTAGAAGTTCATGGACATGCACATGGGAAACTGCATTACAAAAGCAGCTGATGTCTTAAGGCCTCATAGACACTACTACCAAACCTTTGCATTAAAAGACCAAGATCCTGGAAAAAGTAAGCAACTTCTACTGAGATGGAAAAACGTATTTGATCCCTTGACTGATTAGGTTCTTCAGCACTACAAGACGGGCTCTTCAAAATAACTGAGACCCACCAAAGCGGTATGTACAAAATGTCACCCTCTCACCAAGGAACTCAAGTCCTCCTAGTCTTTCAAGGCTAGTGTTAAAAATGGGCTCTTTGGTTGGCAGCCCTATCCAAGCAAGGACCCTCACTCTAGTCAGGGTAAGTCGCACACAATCCAAATTTTCCTGTGCCCATCCTCTGGTAGCTTGACACTGAGCAGTCAGGCTTAATTTAGAAGGCAATGTGTAAAGTATTTGTACAATAAATCATACAATAACACAGTATAACACCACAAAAATACACCACACAGTGTTTAGAAGAATATAGAATATTTATCTGGTTAAGTGCAGGGCAAAACGATCAAGATTTGATAAGTATACATTGAAATATCACTGTAGAGAATGATAAAAAAGAGACTTTAGTCTTTAAAAAGCAACAAGTGTCTCTTTCAAGCACAAAGTAACTGGGTTGTATCTAAATTATCCGTAGGGGGCTGCAGAGGAGGAGATGCTTGGAAAATGGGTGAGGATAGGCATCGGGTTCTCTGGGCGCACACAGACTATGCATAGATATTTTTCCACGCAGTCAGGGCCTTGCGTCGATTTCTGGCACGAAGACTTGGATCCTCTTAGGGTTGCGGTGTATTTGGATGCCCCGGGGACGATGCAGCAAAATCTTGGGCGTGCAGGACAAAGTCACAGGAGCTGCGTCGATCCGGTGGGCAATGCGGGGAAATTTCTGCCACATGGCAGGCATTGCGTCGATTCTTTTTGCAGGAAGTCAGTCTGCGTCGTTCCGGCATGGTTATGCGGCGATCCAATGAGCCGTGCATCAAAGTTCCAGTCGCAACGCTGGCGCAGCGTCAGTTCCTCACAGGGAGCCAAGCTGCATAATTCCGGTTCAGCGTGCAGTGATTTTCTCACTGCGATGCAGGCTGTGCGTCAAATATTTGCAGCACGAGGAGTTCTTTGCAGGATGAAGTCTTGTTGGCCCTGAGGCTTCAAGGAACAGGAGTTAAGCTCTATCCAAGCCCTTAGAGAGCACTTCTCAGCAGAGCCAGAGGGCAGCAAGGCAGCAGGTCAGCAGTCCTTTGCAAAAAATCAGTCAGGTGAGTCCTTTGGGCAGCCAGGCAGTTCCTCTTGGCAGGTTGCAGGTTCTGGTTCAGAGTTTCTTCACCAGAGGTAGCTTGTCCAGAAGTGTCTGAGTTGGCAGGGTCAGAGGCCCTGAAGTTCACAAGGTCCCCTTTCAGTTCCACCCTGCCTGCCAGTGTCCCAGTAGGGGTTTGGCAGTCCATTGTGTGAGGGCAGGCAACTGTCCTTTCAAATGTAAGTGTCAGACCCTCCACCCTCCCAGCCCAGGAAGACCCATTCAGTATGCAGATGTGTGCAGGTGTGACTGAGCATCCTGTGTTTGGGGTTGTCTGAGTGAAATGCACAAGAGAGCTGTCAAGTAACCTAGCCAGAAGTGGATTGTAAGACACAGAAGGATTTATGTGCATAGAAATGCTCACTTTCTAAAAGTGGCTTATCTAAACTAGTAATATTAACTCCAACTTCACCAGTCCACAGGATTTTGTATTACCATTCTGGCCATACTAAATATGACCTTGTTACTCCTTTGAGATCAGAATCTACCACTCAAACAGTAAATGAGGGTAACCCTAATGTTAACATATGAAAGGAGCAGGGCTCACAGCAGTGTAAAACGAATTTAGGAGTTCTACACTACCACAACATATAAACTACACAGGTCTATGTCCTGCCTTTTATCTACATAGCACCCTGCTCTAGGGGTTACCTAGGGCCTACCTTGGGGATGACTTATATGCAGAAAAAGGGGAGCTTAAGGCTTGGCAAGTACTTTTAAATGCCAAGTTGAATTGGCAGTGAAACTGCACACACAGGCCTTGCAATGGCAGGCCTGAGGCATGGTTAAGGGGCTACTTATGTTGGTGGCACAATCAGCGCTGCAGGCCCACTAGTAGCATTTAATCTACAGGCCCTGAGCACATGTAGTGCACTTTACTGGGGACTTACAAGTAGATTAAATAAGGCAATTGGGTATAAACCAATGTCACCATGTTTTAAGGGAGAGAGCATATGCACTTTAGCACTGGTTAGCAGTGGTAACGTGCGCAGAGTCCTAAAACCAGCAAAAACAGTATCCAAGAAGTGAAGGGAGGCTATTTACTTATCTAAGAAGCCACACCCCCGCCCCTCCCCGGGGTCCCCAGACCACAGGTAGAGAACCACTGTTTCATATAAGTTCAGTCAAAACCAATAGTACCTTTTCTCTGCACATATAAAAATCATATTTTTCTGTGATGTGCATTAAAACTAAAATGGGTTTTTATGCCTGCAAAATACTGCTCCGCCCAGTTTTAAATGACTAAGGACTAAATCTGTAAAGGGTTTTAGTAGGGATTTCGTGTTCGCAAAGCCTCTGAATCTGTTAATCAGAGGATTTGCAAATGTTAAAACGCTTTTTCTTATGTACTAAATGCATTTAGCGATTTAGAAAAGTGTTTCCGAATCACTAAATGCATTTAGAAATTGATTCTGATTCTTACTTGGAAGGGTCATGTTTTAGGTGCTCCCTCCCAAACCAGAATCAGTATGCTAAGGATCAATCTTTGGCGACTGAAATCCAGTCACAAAAACTGATATTTTACCAACTCCTCAACAGAGTTGGTAACTCCTACACGATGGGGAAGAGATCTCTTTGGGACCCTTTGTTTATGTTTCCTTAAGGACAGGCAGTGTTCCCTGAGACCACAGCCTCTACTTAAAGTAAAAATAAGAAACTTTTCTTTTTAAGCCATACCGTTTTCCTTAAAGAATTGCTTTATCTAAAAGCAGTCGCATGCATAATGGTCTGCTGATCCTATCACACCACCATCCCTGTAATGACAGCAAATTGTAGTGTGTCTCAATTTACAACCTGCCTCATTAATATTCATTAGGTAATTCCAGTTGTGACCTACTATGGTTCAGTATTTTGTGAACCAATCTATCAGTACAGAGGTCAGCTTGCAAAATACCACACTAGTCTTAAAAATAGCGTTCCTAAATTTTACAACATCTAGCTTTTATGGGCAGAAACACTGCATTCAGTTTTATTGGCTGGGAAATCTGTTAGCTAAAATCGATTGAAGCTTCATCTGCAAAAGCAGACCAGACAAAGGGCCAGATGTAGGAAGCAGTTTGCAATGCACAAAATCCGTTTTGCGATTCGGAAACCTGGTTACCGAATCGCAAAATGGGTTTGCGAGTTGCAATTTGGAAGGGGTGTCCCCTTCCTAATTGCGAGTCGCAGTGCAATGCAGGATTGCTTTGTGACCACGAACGCGTTCGCAAACCAATCGCAGTTAGCACCCATTTCAAATGGGTTCTAACCCATTCGCAAAAGGGAAAGGGTCCCCACGGGACCCCTTCCCCGTTGTGAATGGCATGAAACGAAAACATTTCATTTTTAAAATTTTTGTAATGCATCTTGTTTTTCTTTAAGGAAAATGGGCTGCATTACAAAAAAACCTGCTTTATTTAAAAGCAGTCACAGACATAGGGGTCTGCTGTCTCCAGCAGGCCACCATCCCTTTGAGTGCCGCGAGTCTCAAGGGGGTCGCAAATTGCACCCACCTCATGAATATTCATGGGGTGGGCTTTTGCGAACCCCTTGCGAGTCGCATACAGTGTCAGGGACAATATTGTGCATACGGTTTTGCGACTCGCAAATTGCGAGTCGCAAAACCCAACGTACCTACATCTGGCCCTCAGACCCTGCCTGACCACCCTATTGCTGTACGGGAGGATCATGCAATGCTCCCCTCTGCTGGTCTACTTCTTCACCTCTCCACTACTGCCCTACCTCTCCACTGCTACCCTACCCATCCAACACTTAAACCTCTGTCTCCCACCTGTCCTCACACTCCAGATCATCATCAGTTTAAGGTAGATCGTAAATGGAAAGATGAATCCCTTTGGAATTGGGAATTGAGTGTGGAAATGTGTTTGGACAACTGAATCTGAACAGTTATTTTTAATAACTGTATTTATGTGTGGGGATAATGGCCAGAAATGTGTCTGGCCACACAGTATTCCCACTCGGCCTAAATTTGAATAAGGCCCATACTGTTCTATTAAAATTAATTGAGACTGCTATTTTTTTAATTTAATATTTATATTTCAACCATATGACAGCAGTGTTCTTGTGGTATATGCTTGTAATAAACAATGTGACCATCGCAGGAGTTTGCCAAAGACAACCCTACTGGCTTTGCTAGTACCTTTTGTTGCAAAATGGATTATTGGTAAGGGCAGGTAAGTACCTACACTTAGCAATAGGCCATTAACCCCCACTTAGGTCCAGTTTGGTCTCAATAAATTAAACCCAGCTCAACCCTTTGTAGCTTGGCAACAATCGACAAGACAAATCACAAAACAGTAAATACGTAAAACACAAAACATAATAAAAGTCCGACACTAATTTATAAAAATAGATTATATGTTTATCTTTAAAATTACACCAAAATACCTAAAATCGGATAAGGGAAACCAACCGGAGGTATGAATATTTAAAGAATGCATAGAAGCAACTACCGCTCAAAGGGTTAAAAAAGGTCACACTGGAAAGGGACAATGTCACGTACGAGGTAACACTGTCACACTTACTTTCAGAAGTGTTTCTTGATTCAGGAAAGTGGTCCACAGCACCGCCAAGGGTTTAAAGGCTCTGGTTTGCTGCTTGGGGTCTGGGACTACAACTCCGACAATGCACCTCTTCAACTTACAGAGTTGTTCCAAACGTCTCCAAACCTCTGGATCTTCTTCCACAGGCACTTTTTGGGTCTTTGAAGTATCCACAACTTGATCCAAGGTTCCAGAAGCTCTGAGTTGCTCCTTGGGAGTTGAGACTACAATTCCCAGAATGCACCTGGCCAGAATCCTCAAATGGCCACAGGACGCTGGTCAGCTGGGCTCTACTTGCAGGACTTGATGCAGGGGATTCTGGGCAGCTCCTTTGTACCTGTAGCAAATAGGGAGTCCCTCCTTGAACCGGTTGAAGCCAGGCAAAGTCCTTGTTGTGGTGGAGCCCAAGTGTGCAGCTGGTGCAGTCCTTCATAGAGCAATGTCCAGGTGCAGGTCAGGGGTCCAGCAGAGCAGTCCTTCTTCTCCTGATGTTCTTCCTTGTAGGGATCTGGTAGGGATCTATGGTGTGGGTGCAGCTCTACCCGTTTTAGCCCTACTCTGTGAGAAAAACAGGGGCCTCCTGGTTTTCCAAGCAGATGCAGGGTCCTTCCCCCTGTGATGACCACTTCATGGGAAGTGTGCGAAAAATCAGTCCCAGGGAGCAACATTCTTCAAAAATCCATCATAGCTGAAACTGATTTTTGGAGGTAACATCTGGCTGAGCTCACCCCTGGGTGGCTAAAAATCTTAAACACACCCCTCTCCCAATCTAATCAGGGGGGCAACTAATTGTCGGGGTTTGCAAGATGTGAGGGAGGTGCTGGGTTGCTCCAAATGTCCTTCCCTGCCTTTGAAGACCAGTTTGACAGCACTCCTCCTTCCTGCTTCTCCATCTGCTGAGGTGAGTTCTCCTCCCCCAGGCACATCCCTTTGTGTTCAGCCCAGGCTACTTCACACTTCATCAAGGCAGCCCGGCCAGGCTGTCAGCAGCTGGCCAATCAGCAGACCACTATAGGGTTAAAGATGGCAACTTTTTAGGTAGAGTTTAAAACTCTCGAACTGAACAGGTTATATTAAATCCAACAATTGTAAGGTGTGAGATTTATTATAACAATTAATTTGATACCATTCCTGATGTATCTGACACTTAAGGGGACTTTTATGAATTAAAATATAGCCTCCCCATTCTGAGCTATGGAGGGCATTCACTACAATGAGGGAAAAACAAATTTGGCTGTTATACCTCACCAGGGCTTATAAAACTATTTTTATAAGGGCCCTGCTTATAGTTACTTGGCACCCAGCCCTATGGGCTCATAGGGCACACCTTAGGGGTTACTTATATGTGAAAATAAGATAGTTTAAGACTTTGGAACTACTTTTAATTCCAAACTCGAATTTGCATATAACTTTAGTTTTAAAGCAGACAGCAAGGCAGGCCTGCCTTTATAATGACACTGGGCACCTCAGCAGTGCACTTATGGGTGAACCACCTATGCTGGGGTCCCTAAACATACATGCCCTACCATATACTAGATAGGGACTTATAGGTAGGTTGACATAGCCAATTATAATTAGGACTACCCAGGGCATCATCAGAGTCAGGAAAACACCAGCAAAAAGTGAAAAATGGGGGAAAAACGATAGGGGGCCCTCTGCAATCAGCCCTGTTTTCTCACACCTTTTTCCTAATATCAGTTTACGCTTGTCATGACTAAAGTCACTTCTTGTGAAGATTGGAAGGAAAACTACTTTTACTCTGGACAAATTACAGACTTTGAAACATTTGACTGACGTAGCATTAGGATCTATTGCTTCCATAAATTCTTCCTATCTATGTACTCTCAAATTTTTGCATATTTTTCCAGGTAAACAGCAAGACGTGGAGGAGTACTTTCGATTCTTGCTGAACAGTATTCCTGAAAAGATGGAGGCACAAAAGGTAAATTGTAGTTTCATGGAGAGTTTAGATGTAGTTTCTTTTGCTAATTGTTACAACAAGGAGAATTTGGATTCTTAGTTCTGGGTGGTCTGGAGAGGGGAAATAGCTTTGAGCCCATTGCTCTCACAATTCAGGAGGGGCCTTCTGAGGAGGCAAGGTCTTCAAGGGAAGTAGGGGCTTTGGGGAGCACTGCCCGAGAGCCACTTTACACACCCCAAAAAACAAAAGCATCTAAGGCTGCTGGTGATGTCTTGTGGAGGTTGCAAAACCTGGATGGACTTCAGCTGTGCACAGCCTTCATGTAAGAGCTGGAAACCCATTCTGTGCACGGTTCCCACCTCACATGGTCTCCCACTGCATGATATTGGCCCTTCACCAGGAGACCAAGTGAACATACCAGTAGTTTGTGACACACTTTGGCACCATGTAGTTTGACATCTGAGATTAGCATCAGAGTTGATTAGTTTGAATATCAGTGTGCTCCAAATCCTCATTTGCCACTGCATTTCCTCCATCAAATTGATTTCCATTACATTATTAGTTTGTACTATGCTAAGATTTGCCCCAGATCTAAATATATATATTTATCTGCTTCTTGGTTTTGAAGTCTGGCTTGGCAGCACAGCTGTCTATTGACATATTGTTACCAATTCCTTAAAGTATAGAATGGAATATGGCTGTGCCTAGAACAGTACTGCTCTCCTGTTATACTGTTGGCTGTTTAGTTTATCCTTCTTCCTTTTTTGCATTCACTAGTTGTGAGACTGTTTTGCACCTGAAAAGTACACTGAAGCAAATCACATTTAGTTCTTTATTTCATAGATGCTCTCAATGCAGAAATCAATAGTATTTTTGTTTAGTTTTTCTCACTGCAGCTGACTTTTTCTTTAATAGTTTAGTCAGGAATTCAAAATATGGGTTAGACCTATTGTGGTAGTGACATCACTGGCTTACCACAAAACATATATTTAAAAGAAGAATACAGGCAAGAGGACTTTATTTCTCATCATCCATCTCCACAGGAAGTGACATCACTGCATTTCTCATCATCATTCTAAACAGGAAGTGACATCACTGGGTTCTTGCCAAAACCATCTTTAAGAAAGCAAACCAGGCAAGAGAACTTTGTTTCCATCATCTATCTGCACCAGACGTGACATCACTGGTTTCCCACCAAAACCATTTTTAAAAGTAGTGGCATCAATTCCTGCCTTTTCACTCCTTCAGTCTACTCTTCAGGGTGTTCTATCACTGAGGCATCAACAGCTAAGAAAGAATACAGACAAGGTCATTGCCCCTTTGAGTCAGGTAGGGCCTTCGGCTGGACCCCACAATCACACCCAGATGTAGACAACCTAAACAGTCACATAGCATTCATAGGCCCAACCTCGTATACATCCCACTAACTACCAGACAACCTCAAACAGTTCAGCTCATGCTCATTCATGGTTGCTCAGTAGTACGCCACGCATCCGGCATTGCGGACCTCATCACCTATCCAGCTTGACCCCCCTTCATCAAAGAAACATGGTTCACCCTCACATACTCATCCATCCTAGATGTCCTTCTTCCCATTGCTACAGTATTCATTATGTGGACCGTGCACATAAGAAGAGAGGAGGTTGTTGCCATCCATAAGTCCTCCTGCATCCTAAGCAGACAAGTTACACTCAACTCCATGGAGCAGCTGATATGCCATTTCCCACTCTCTGCAACTCACAACATCAGCTTCCATCATCTACAGGCTTCCAGGGCAGAACAAGGACTTAATTAATGAATTCTCAGATCTCCTCAGCACCATGTCCATCTACATGCCCGCACCACCTTCTTGAGTGAATTCGAACTTCTAGACAACACAAACTCAAATAAAAAAGACATCCCCTTCAGCCTCTTTGACAGACGCGACGTCGTACACCATGTGATACAACCAACACACACCAAATGCTACATCCTCAGCTTTGTCTCCTCAACATCATCAACAATCCATTGTAAGTCACCCATACTCCTGGACTAGACCAACCACTTCACCATCTCTTACTGGACTAAACCAACCACTTCACCATCTCTGTCTTCCTGCTGAGCATCCTACGAACAAACTGAGGTGAATCCAAAAGAGAAGACTCAACCCTTAGATTCTTCTAAGACTTCTCAATAGACACTAATGCTTGAATTCGTTTCTCAACCTATCAGCTCCACATGCAGTGTCAATGCCCTTCTAAACAACTTAAATACTTTTTGGGAAATCTATGTAAAAATCCACACCACGGTTAAAAAATGCAACTTCAAGCCAGAGATTTTAGCACTGTTTTACTCTCAAGAGTTTCATGACAATACATGATCCATCCGCAGACAGGAAAGAAAATGTAAGAAAAACTGGTCTTCTAATGACCTCATGATACTAAAGTCCTTCTGTGCAGCACCCTGACAGTTCATCACATCAGCCAAAGTAAAGTATTGTACCAGCACCATAAATGAAGTCAGCAGGAGAAACAGAATGCTTTTCTAGACAGTTGAGCACTGCATCAATGCTCAGCCAGACCCACTTATTCCTCTCTCAGAGAAAAGTGCAGTGTCGTCAACCTCGTCTTCATTGAAAAAATGCAAAGAATATAACACCACTTTGAGAACACTGAGCCTGCTTTATCTCCTACGCCCACACTTCTTGTATAATCTTGCAATAATAAGCCTTCATGGCCCTACATCTGTGCCGATCTTGCTGACATACACAACTCCCTCAAAGCAACTTCTTTTGAAGATGATTTGTTACCCTGGTCCTTCATCAAAGCTCTGTTTGGGATGCTCTCTCACCAAACACTCACAGGGTTTGATCCATTAAGGCTTGTAGATAAGGACAAAGAAACAATAAAAGTAAAGATATCTCCAATTGCCATGAATTCAGCATGCCAATAAACACATCATGAAATTCAGTCATGCTGCACATTGCAATAATTTATATAAAATTACAATTCATCAAAATATTTTAAGTACTCAAGAAACTATCTTTTGTGTTTAACCCAGCAAGTGCCAACAATGGTGATGAAATACTTTTTTTTAAAAAGCTCAGCTGTACTCATGTATCTTGTCTTATATTCCTGAAAAATAATAAAGAGAACATGTTAGCATTTCAGTTTATGATATGTGAAATACTAAAAAATTAATTGCGTTTCTGGTGAATGGTTTGTGTCACTCACTTTTTTAATGTCACCCAACGCAGTGAGATGCTCATATCCATTCCAAAGAGTGAGTTGAAAAGGCAAGTCCTTCATCATGTTGTCCGCCTTATCCTATTTTGGCAGCATGGTCAATGAAAGCGTTCTTTACAGATTTTTAAAAAAGAGGCACCTGTATCTGAATGCAGGGTGTAACACTGGCTCAAAATCGTATTGAATGAAACCAGTTTTTTGCCATATCCCAATATGGCTTCATTGTTGGTTGGAGATGCCGACATGTTCATATTCACCGCTGGTAGAAGCTACTCAAGTCAGAAGAATGCTGGGGAAATGCAGTTTCTAGTGCCACGGGAGGAGGGTGAAATGGTGTGTGGCAGATTAATTCCATGTATTCCGGGCATCTGGCGAAACACTGGCTAACTGCAGCAGGCCAACACAGCAGAGCCCAGTGCAAAGTGGCAGTCCCTCCTGGCAACACAACGATCAGCTTGTAGCAGGCCACACAGCAAAACAAAGGCAAAGTGGCATTCCCTCCTGGCAGTGTACCTCCTCTTAGATACTGAGTCTCATCAGGATCCCAACATTAACTGATTGGCAGGGGTTTAGGGTTCAGTACCTATACCCAAAAAGGCCTTCCATGTAGAGTAGACTTTAAAGGGTTTCCCTGAAGTGCACAAGGGTCCATTTTCATCCTAGTCCTGTTAGCCAGGTGATTTGTGTGGGGTAATCAGTCCTTTGTGTGGAGTCAGGCCACCACTTATTGAAGTGTGTCAAGCTTCCCCTTCCCTCTCCCCAGGAAGATCCATCAGCATGCAGATGAATGCAGATGCGGCTGAGTGTCCTGTGTTTGTGGTTGTCTAGAGGGAATTCACAAAATGTAGCTGTCAGGCAGCCCAACCCAAATATTTATTCAGAGACAGGCTAAGGCACAGAACGGTTTAAGGTAAGAAAATGCCAACTTCCTAAAAGTGGCATTTTCACACTTGCAATTTAAAATCGGACTTCACCATAAGTTGTGATTTTGAATTGTGATTCCAGAGACACCGAACTCCACATCCCTATTTCTTCCCAATAGGACATTACACTTAAAAGAGGTTTTAGGGTAATCCCAATGCTATAGAGGGTTATACCTTGCAATAGTGAAAACACATTTAAGAGTTTTTCACTAACTGGGCATGATAAATTAAAAAGTGCATGTCCAACTTTTTAAATACTCTGCACCCTGTCCTTGGGGGTAACTAGGGCCTTCCATTGGGGTGGCTTACACGTAATTAAAAAGAAAGTTTGGGTCTGGCAAGGGGATAGCTTGACAGGTCAAAATGGCAGTTTAAACTGAAACACAAAGGCTCTGCAGTGGCAGATGGGAGACAGTTTTGAAAGGCTACTGTAGTGGATGGCACAATCAGTGCTGCATGCCCACTAGTAGTATTTAATTTACAGGCCCTGGGCACATATAGTGCACTTTACTAGAGACTTAAATTAAATATGCCAATTGTGGAGAAGCCAGTGTTGCCATCTTTTGGAGTACAAAGCACCTGCACTTTAGCACTGGTCAGCAGTGGTGAAGTGCACAGATTCCTAAACACCAGCCAATAATGAGTCTGAAAAACAGGAGGTCAGATGGCGGCAAAAAGATAGGGGAAATCACACCAAGGTGTAATAGCCTACTTGTTAGAAATGGGGTTTCTGGTTGGCTAGGGTATGCACCTCAGCCAGGCAGAACTTACCCACTCTAGTCAGGGCAAGGGAGTTACACGTCCAAGATAACCCCTGCTCACCCCCTTGGTAGCTTGGCACGAGCAGTCAGGCTTAACCCGGAGGCAATGCGTAAAGCGTTTGCACAACACACACATACATGTGACGCAATATCCCCACCACCAAGGAAACACAACACCAGATTATATAAAAATACACTGTATTGTACACAACGTAATTATTAGACCAACATCACATAACAGTACTATCCTGCTACCTTAGCAGTTGTCAGAACGTTACACATTAGTTACTCTGCAAACTAGCAGTAGTCACACATAACACACAGGTTACTCAGTATTCTGCAACATAAGCAGTAGTCAGGAAACACGTAATTACATTAGAACACTTGTCATAAGGATATCATAAAACGCCCATAGTAGGAACATTAGAAAACCTATGGCAAGTGAGGGAAACATATTAGCAAGTCATGCCCATAAAAGGAACATGTGCACACATATGTAAAATCATCATAGTACAGGCAGGTAATATATCACAATTAGAAAAGTCTGTAACAAGAACTTCAATTATGATCCTATTGGTCCATTTAAAAGTACCTGGTAGATGGTAGAGGCACCTCCAGTGCCTAATACGAATAATGGGGCCCCCGGCGCTCCTCTGCGCAAAACGGGGGCCTCCCTGATCTCTTGGGGTTAGGGGAGGGCGGCACGCACCTCCTCTAGATGAAAAACGGGCCCCTCTGAGGGCCGTCAACACTGGGGGCCCCCCTAGGCCTCCACCGGCCCTCCCGAGGGGGGCCCAGGTCAGGGAAACCTTTGAAGGGGGAGGGGGGCGCCTCGCACCCCCTCCTGAGTGAAACACGGGCCCCTCTGGGGACCCGCTAACTCCTGGGGTCTCCCGGGGCCTCTGTCGGCCCTTTCAGGAGGGGAGACCCCTTTGTGTCAAGGCTGGCCCTCGCAGGGGCCCCGAGGGGTCTGGGGGTGCAGCGAGCCTCCGATGAGGCTGCTGCCCATTCCCCAGGCAACCAAAGCCTTCCGAGGCTTCTTCAGGCGGGGGAGAGGTGTCCTCCTCTCCTCCCGCCCCACGGACAACAACCGAAGCCTTCCGAGGCTTCCTCAGGCGAGGGAGAGGCGTCCTCGTCTCCCCTCGCCTTCCCTATGGCATTCCGGCCCAAGGCAGGGCCTTCCGGTGCCCCGGGGGGACTCCCAAAAGCAGTCCTCGCCCCGGGGGCACCAACAGGAGCACGCTTGCTCCTTATAATAAAACTGAGGTTTCCTTCGTGCCCTGGGGGCACAGTGCTGAGCGCGGACCTCGCGCTTCACAGAATTTACTTCCCCGGGCTGCGGCGGTGATTTTCATCAACGAAGCGCTTTTCACAGCGCTTAGGAAAATTATGCAGCCTGGGCTGTGGCGGTGATTCCCAACGAAGCGCTTTTCACAGCGCTTTAGGAAAATTATGCAGCCTGGGCTGCGGCGGTGATCTGGGCTCAAAATAAAGCGCTCTGCACAGCGTTAAGGCCAAATCTGACGCCCGGGCTGCGGCGGTGATCCTCTGCAGCAGCTTTAAGAAAGAGCGCTTTTCCTAAGCGCTAAGGCAATGCTGTAGGAGATCGGTGCAGGGGTCAGGGGCCACAGCACCCTGCCCCTGGGAACAATAATCAAGGAAAAGGTACAGGGCTGGTGGGCCCAGCTACAGGCCAGCACAAAGGATGCAGATGGTGGCAGTTCCTCCTAGTGACCAGGCAGGTCACAGGTCAGCACAGCAGCAGCAGTCCATGGCGGTTTCCTGGTGAGTCCATTCATCAGCGTTCTGTGTCCAGTTTCAAGTTCCAAGAATGTTCAAATTGTGGGGAAAATTCCCCTGTACTTATAGTCAGTTCTTACAGTGTTTTACAGTGGTAGGGAGAGGAGGTTCCAGCCAGTTACAACTGGTTCTGGGAGTGCCCCCTCTCTCCTTTCAGCACAGGCTCCAAACATCAGTGGGGGGTTAACGACCCTATTGTGTGAGGCCAGGGCACAGCCTTTACAAATGTAGGTGTGCCCCGCCTCTCCCTTCTCTCAGCCCAGGAAGACTATTCAGTATGTAGATGCACCTCAGTGACACCTCCACCCTCCCTGTGTACAGGCTGTCTGAAAAGTATGCACAAAGCCCCAACTGTCACTCTGCCCAGACGTGGATTGGAGTCAAGCTGCAAAACACCAGAATCATAAGCACAGATAAATGCGCACTTTCTAGAAGTGGCATTTCTGTGATAGTAATAAAAAATACACCCCCACCAGTAAGCAGTATTTATTATCACCATCACAACCATACCAAACACGCCTACGCTAGCCCTCATAAATCAGACAATACCCCTACACATAAGGCAGGGCATTTCTAATGCAATCCTATGAGAAGGCAGCACTCACAGCAGTGAGACACCAAGTTAGGCTGTTTGTCACTACCAGGACAGGCCATGCAATATGGCACATGTCCTGCCTTTCTACATACATGGCACCCTGCCCACAGGGCGTACTTTAGGGGTGACTTACATGTAGTAAAAGGGGAGTCCTGGGCCTGGCAAGTAAATTTAGATGCCAGGTCCCTGTGGCAGAAAACTGCGCACACAGGCCCTGCGCTAGCAGGCCTGAGACAGGTTTGAAAGTCTACTTCAGTGGGTGGCGCAAGCAGCGCTGCAGGCCCACTAGTAGTGTTTAATTTACAGGCCCTGGGTATAGAGATACCACTGTACAAGGGACTTATAGGTAAATTAAATATGCCAATCAGGTATAAGCCAATCATACCAACTTTAGATGGGAGAGCACCTGCACTTTAACACTGGTCAGCAGTGATAAAGTGCTCAGAGTCCTAGAGCCAACAGCGAAAGGTCAGAAAAACCAGGAGGAAGGAGGCAAAAAGACTAGGGATGACCATGCGTATGGCCAAAAGTCCAACACAACCCCCTACCAGCCAAAATCCAGGGGAGAACAATCAATACCTTGATGTACTTTCCTGATTGGGGCGATAGAACAAGGACCCAGGCCCACAACAGCAGGGGCATGTTCCAGTTCTACGCCTTCCTGACTCCACTGGGATCTCTCTGTCAATGCGTCCCAGGCAGCCTAGACCAACCCACGGGGATTCTCTAGCTGCCAATGGCCAGAACCAGGCCCCAGGCCATCTAGGAGCCTCTGGTCTCTGAAACCATAAAGAGTGGGGGGCGGTAGCCCCAGGTGCAAAGCAACCTGTCTCCACTCCATTTCCGATCAGTTCAGGGGCTCTACCCTGCCACTGATCCACCAACCTAGGGTCCGCACCCATAGGTTCTACAGGGGCTAGAGGCGAGGCTCTCCTCCCTCTACCCCTCCTTCTAGGATCCCGCCCTCCTCTCCTAGGAGGGGTATCACCAGAATCCACACTTGCCAGGGTGCTGGGTACAGCAGCCCTGCCCAACTTTCTCGCCAGCCCAGGTTCACTACCTGGCGACTGACCACCCAACCCAGGGACGACACCCTTGGGTTGCACCGGGGTCCGGGGCGGGCTTCCCCCTCCCTGAACCCCACTTCCAGAGTCCTGCGTCTCCCCACCTCGGGAGAAGCCACCAGAAGTTTCACACAGGGGGGTGAGCACACTAACCGCCCCCCCAACCAGGTCAGAGTTTACCCCCTGAACCTGTCTATCTAGTCCAGGGACGACACCCTTAGACTGGACCATTGCCCAGTGAACCAGGACTTCCTTGGGAGCACACCTACCCCCTACCAGATCAGAGCTTACCCCCTGAATCTGGCAATCCAACCCAGAGTCACTACCCTGCGGTTGAACCCCTGCCTGGCGCACCAGGACTTCCTTGGGAGCACACGTACTCCCCATCAGGTCAGAGTTTACCCCCTGAACCTGATCATCCAACCCAGAGTCACCATCCTGCGGTTGAATCATTGCCTGGCGCACCAGGACTTCCTGGGGGGCACACCTACCCCCCACAAGGGAAACACTTTCCCCAAGGGCCACACAAGAGTCTGGCTGGCGCAGGTCTCCTGACCTCTGCCCATCTGACAGAGTCTGGATCCCCCCCAGCCCAGAAATGGTCTCACCAAGGTCATTACTGGGGGGCTCTGCACTCAGAGCTGACCCCTGACCCTCCAGGTTCTCCACTGGGGCCCGCAGCCCCCTCTCAACCCTATGTCTGGATTTCCGCCTCCTCCGCTGTAGAGCGAGACTACCAGACACCAGGACCGGCGGAACGCTATCACCAGCCACCCGCCTAAATCCTAATGACAAAATGGGATCCTTCTGAACAGCTGGCCCTACGGCACAGGTTAGGCTCACCTCCTGGCGTTCACTCATGGAACCTTCAGGGGCCTGGGACGGTATCTTGGGCACCTTGGGCCTCAGCCCAGCCCCATTCCCTCTCCTCAGAGACGGGACATGGGGTCCCTCACCCATCCCAGTCCACTGGGACCTACCTGGGACACTCCATTCCTTTCCCACCACACCTTGTTGGGAAACACCTAGACCACTCTCATTAGGAACACCCCCTAATGTCACACCAGACCCTCTGGTACGCAACCAGAAGTCTGCCTCCTTTGCAAGCTCCCTGGAGTCAGAGAGCTCACACACTGACAAGTGTTGGCGTAACTCTGAAAAACAACAACGAAACAGGTGCTCTCTGAGAATCAGATTAAACAGCCCTTCAAAATTGTTTACTGTGCTACCCTTCACCCATCCATCTAGTGCAATGCAGCAATCCTCCACAAACTCCTCCCAAGACTGGTGGGACAGTTTCTTACCACCCCTAAACCTTTTTCTGTATTCCTCAGGGGAAAAACCATACTTCACAATCAGTGCGTTCTTCACAGCGGAGTACCCCTCCCTGTCACTCTCTTCTAGAGTCAGTAGGGCATCCCTCCCCTCCTCAGGAATAAAACTCCCTAGGCCAGTTCCCCAATCCTTCTCAGGGATCCTGCGCTCTACCAGAGCCCTCTCATATTCCTTTAACCACTGACGTATGTCACCCCCCTCTTGGAACCTAGGTACCAGATCTATGGGTATGTGAGGAACATCTTTGCTACAGCACTGTACATTGCTGCCACCACTGGACTCCACCTGCAGCGCTGGTGAGTCCAGAACCTTCAGACTGCGCTCTAGAGCGAGTCTTTCTCTGGCAAAGGCCCTCTCTGCCTCTGCCATTCTCTCCTGTACTAAGGCCTTCTCTACCTCAGCCCTTCTCTCCTCAACAGCTAGGCGCGCTAACTGCAACTTCAGGTCCCTCTCTTCCCGCCTATCTCTTAGCTCATCAGGCGTCAAGGAATGAGAGGTAGCCCTGCTTCTTACACTGGACCCAGCAAGGGACTCCCTATCACTGGGGCCTTCCCTGTCAACTGGCGTCCCCAACCGGTCATTCTCACCCTCCTGATCAGTCTCTCTACCACTCTCTAGGGATGAGGTCTGGGAGCCCTCCCATTGGGAACCCTCGCTACACTCAGGATCCTCTGGGTACCCCCTAAGCACACTCCCTCCCTGGGTAAATGTCACAAACCTTTCAAAGAAATTCAGAGATCTCCTGAGGTCCCCTTCTACAGGCAGCCCTCTCTCTCTACAGAACCCCTCTAATTCCTCCTGCGTGTAAAACGGCAGGTCCTCTAAATCAAAGGTAAGCCCCATCTTGAAAAGGTACAAATAACTCAACTGTGACAACCACAATACCCAAGCGTGAGAACTGAAAACAGGAAAAATGACCAAAGAGAGAAAGTTAAGAGAAGCCAAACATGTGATGGTCTAAACGCAATCCTTGTAGTGAAATAATGAGTCACAATGGTATTGTGCAAGCGCAAGTCCTATCCTCACCGCTGACTTCCAATGTTAGAAATGGGGTTTCTGGTTGGCTAGGGTATGCACCTCAGCCAGGCAGAACTTACCCACTCTAGTCAGGGCAAGGGAGTTACACGTCCAAGATAACCCCTGCTCACCCCCTTGGTAGCTTGGCACGAGCAGTCAGGCTTAACCCGGAGGCAATGCGTAAAGCGTTTGCACAACACACACATACATGTGACGCAATATCCCCACCACCAAGGAAACACAACACCAGATTATATAAAAATACACTGTATTGTACACAACGTAATTATTAGACCAACATCACATAACAGTACTATCCTGCTACCTTAGCAGTTGTCAGAACGTTACACATTAGTTACTCTGCAAACTAGCAGTAGTCACACATAACACACAGGTTACTCAGTATTCTGCAACATAAGCAGTAGTCAGGAAACACGTAATTACATTAGAACACTTGTCATAAGGATATCATAAAACGCCCATAGTAGGAACATTAGAAAACCTATGGCAAGTGAGGGAAACATATTAGCAAGTCATGCCCATAAAAGGAACATGTGCACACATATGTAAAATCATCATAGTACAGGCAGGTAATATATCACAATTAGAAAAGTCTGTAACAAGAACTTCAATTATGATCCTATTGGTCCATTTAAAAGTACCTGGTAGATGGTAGAGGCACCTCCAGTGCCTAATACGAATAATGGGGCCCCCGGCGCTCCTCTGCGCAAAACGGGGGCCTCCCTGATCTCTTGGGGTTAGGGGAGGGCGGCACGCACCTCCTCTAGATGAAAAACGGGCCCCTCTGAGGGCCGTCAACACTGGGGGCCCCCCTAGGCCTCCACCGGCCCTCCCGAGGGGGGCCCAGGTCAGGGAAACCTTTGAAGGGGGAGGGGGGCGCCTCGCACCCCCTCCTGAGTGAAACACGGGCCCCTCTGGGGACCCGCTAACTCCTGGGGTCTCCCGGGGCCTCTGTCGGCCCTTTCAGGAGGGGAGACCCCTTTGTGTCAAGGCTGGCCCTCGCAGGGGCCCCGAGGGGTCTGGGGGTGCAGCGAGCCTCCGATGAGGCTGCTGCCCATTCCCCAGGCAACCAAAGCCTTCCGAGGCTTCTTCAGGCGGGGGAGAGGTGTCCTCCTCTCCTCCCGCCCCACGGACAACAACCGAAGCCTTCCGAGGCTTCCTCAGGCGAGGGAGAGGCGTCCTCGTCTCCCCTCGCCTTCCCTATGGCATTCCGGCCCAAGGCAGGGCCTTCCGGTGCCCCGGGGGGACTCCCAAAAGCAGTCCTCGCCCCGGGGGCACCAACAGGAGCACGCTTGCTCCTTATAATAAAACGGAGGTTTCCTTCGTGCCCTGGGGGCACAGTGCTGAGCGCGGACCTCGCGCTTCACAGAATTTACTTCCCCGGGCTGCGGCGGTGATTTTCATCAACGAATCGCTTTTCACAGCGCTTAGGAAAATTATGCAGCCTGGGCTGTGGCGGTGATTCCCAACGAAGCGCTTTTCACAGCGCTTTAGGAAAATTATGCAGCCTGGGCTGCGGCGGTGATCTGGGCTCAAAATAAAGCGCTCTGCACAGCGTTAAGGCCAAATCTGACGCCCGGGCTGCGGCGGTGATCCTCTGCAGCAGCTTTAAGAAAGAGCGCTTTTCCTAAGCGCTAAGGCAATGCTGTAGGAGATCGGTGCAGGGGTCAGGGGCCACAGCACCCTGCCCCTGGGAACAATAATCAAGGAAAAGGTACAGGGCTGGTGGGCCCAGCTACAGGCCAGCACAAAGGATGCAGATGGTGGCAGTTCCTCCTAGTGACCAGGCAGGTCACAGGTCAGCACAGCAGCAGCAGTCCATGGCGGTTTCCTGGTGAGTCCATTCATCAGCGTTCTGTGTCCAGTTTCAAGTTCCAAGAATGTTCAAATTGTGGGGAAAATTCCCCTGTACTTATAGTCAGTTCTTACAGTGTTTTACAGTGGTAGGGAGAGGAGGTTCCAGCCAGTTACAACTGGTTCTGGGAGTGCCCCCTCTCTCCTTTCAGCACAGGCTCCAAACATCAGTGGGGGGTTAACGACCCTATTGTGTGAGGCCAGGGCACAGCCTTTACAAATGTAGGTGTGCCCCGCCTCTCCCTTCTCTCAGCCCAGGAAGACTATTCAGTATGTAGATGCACCTCAGTGACACCTCCACCCTCCCTGTGTACAGGCTGTCTGAAAAGTATGCACAAAGCCCCAACTGTCACTCTGCCCAGACGTGGATTGGAGTCAAGCTGCAAAACACCAGAATCATAAGCACAGATAAATGCGCACTTTCTAGAAGTGGCATTTCTGTGATAGTAATAAAAAATACACCCCCACCAGTAAGCAGTATTTATTATCACCATCACAACCATACCAAACACGCCTACGCTAGCCCTCATAAATCAGACAATACCCCTACACATAAGGCAGGGCATTTCTAATGCAATCCTATGAGAAGGCAGCACTCACAGCAGTGAGACACCAAGTTAGGCTGTTTGTCACTACCAGGACAGGCCATGCAATATGGCACATGTCCTGCCTTTCTACATACATGGCACCCTGCCCACAGGGCGTACTTTAGGGGTGACTTACATGTAGTAAAAGGGGAGTCCTGGGCCTGGCAAGTAAATTTAGATGCCAGGTCCCTGTGGCAGAAAACTGCGCACACAGGCCCTGCGCTAGCAGGCCTGAGACAGGTTTGAAAGTCTACTTCAGTGGGTGGCGCAAGCAGCGCTGCAGGCCCACTAGTAGTGTTTAATTTACAGGCCCTGGGTATAGAGATACCACTGTACAAGGGACTTATAGGTAAATTAAATATGCCAATCAGGTATAAGCCAATCATACCAACTTTAGATGGGAGAGCACCTGCACTTTAACACTGGTCAGCAGTGATAAAGTGCTCAGAGTCCTAGAGCCAACAGCGAAAGGTCAGAAAAACCAGGAGGAAGGAGGCAAAAAGACTAGGGATGACCATGCGTATGGCCAAAAGTCCAACACTACTTATGGGAGAAACTCACTCATTACTGTCCTAGCAGAAAACCTTAGATAAAAGGACAAATAGATGTTATGTCCCAGCCGTATTTGCACTTCGAAACATGGTGGTCAGTTTTTCTTACCTTTCCCTTCATCATTGGAACAAGCTTCCTTTTTATATTCAATCCTGCTTAGATTTCGGTGGGTTTAAAAAACGTTTGAAGAACTGGCTATTCTGATTGGATGAAACACCCCTTCAGGAGTGAGTAGTTTTGCCATGCACCAAGTTCAAGAAACATAACATACAATGATATGACTCAAATACCAATAGATTTTTAGCAGGTTTTATCAACCTATTCAGAGAATAGGCTATAGTTAGAGAATTTATCCTTACAGAAGTTCCTCATTATAATGGATTAAAAATGTCAGCGCCCAGGCCATTGTGGTTTAGAGATTTCTGAAGAATTACTTGATTTAATGGTCGCAAGTGTCTCATCCATGGCAGGTTTCCTTTTAAGGGTTCCACAGAATTATTTAAAAATACATTAGTGAAAGACAAAATAGCCTAAATAACAAATATCATCCTAGTAAGCAGGTACCCAACATATGCATTCTCTCCACATATAACGTACACTCCAGGTACTGTAGGATCATCTTATTTCAAAATTTGCCATGACCCTCCAAACAATTCAAACACATGCTCACAATTGCTATTTCCCACTGGAATCTCGTTCCATTGTTTCTTCTTTTAAACACACACACTTTCCTTTTGTGTCTTTCGTCTGATTTTAGCTTAGGTGCAGACATTGTTCTCCTAAGTTCATCTTCCTTTTTTCAGGCGTCCTTTTGAACATCCTCTATCTAATGCACACATTTTGCAAATTGTTCATTTCTTTCTTCTAACATTAAAATAAAAGCTTTTTCTTGTGAATTAATTAAGAATGTTAGATTTCTTTCATGTGCTCTAACAGTGATTATAGGAAGAAATGGTTTTAAGTAATGCCATGCAGTCTCCATTTCTTTAGCTTTTGGGTTTCAAACTCATATTATTCATTAGTGTCACTTTAGAAAGTACCATATTACAGTGTGAGCAGTAATATTCAAATAATAATATTGTCTATATAATAAACTAAGAAATAAATTATATGAAATAGCATAGGAAAGTGGAATATGGTGATAAACAAATCTGTTCATCTGCAGAAGAAGGTATGTGTGCACAAACATAGCAATCTGTTATGTCAGTATCCTTAGCATATTCTTGTATTAGTCTTGAGTAAACAGTCATTGAGATATCTTCATTCACTTAGAGGCTGATTTTGAGTTCGGCGGTTCGACCACTGGACCACCATTTCGGCGTCTGGAGAAAGGCATCAAGCAGGTGCCATCCCGACCGCTACCTTACAACACTACCTCCGGGCTGACAGTGTGTCTGCAGTGGTGGCACTGAGGCAGCAAGCTTTGCCTCATAAAGTAAGCCTGAAGCACATGCCACGAAGTGCAGTGCCAGATGCACCTCCGGCGCACTGTTGCCATGCACAATGTTGTGCATGACAAACAGTGTGCACGGACAGTGCAGGCATGGTTAGGCACAACACGTACCCCCAGCCATACTGCCCAATAAGCATATTCGCCCTGGGGCCCTGTTTGGGGCCCCTACCCTGTCTTTCTGCTGAGCTTTTCATGGTGCGGTCCCTGCGATGAAAAGGTTGGCAAAAAGGCAGATCATGATCAGCACAACAGTGCCGGCATGGACACTGCTGCGATTGATCACAGCTCAGCCTTCCCTACTACCGCTGCAGAAGCCAACATCTTGGCAGTTGTGGCAGTCCAACCGCCATCTGCATAACCTGGCAGTTAAACCGCTGATGTGGCGGTGGTCGGACCGTCATCGTGGGTATGTCGGTCCTAGGATCGCCATATTCATAATCAGGCCCATAAGCTACAAATGATGTCTTCCGCTCATCTTCATATATTCCTGTTTTAGATGTTCCATTCACAAATTCTACTACAGCTTTTTCTGTATCAGGTGTGAAGTGTATCACTAACACTATTGCTTTTCCTACTAAAACTATAAGTGCAAGTAAACTCCCTAAAAAAAAATGCACCTAGTTCTGTTAGGAATACACGATTCTCTACATTTAGGTCTACAACTAATAATGTGTGTAACAGCAAATTATATCTTGATGAGGTTCAACTGTATCGGTGTACCTTTCTAGGTTAGTTTCTTCCTGAGTTAGTCTTTTTCTTTTGAGTCTGTTCTCATACAATGTGCTGTGGTACGTATTTGTGATCAGAATTACTTGCTATGGGTCTTTCCGATGTGGCTGTAGACAGGACTTTCTCACATGCTTGGTTAAGACCCAGTCACCAGGACCAAGGTTGTGACACTGCTCCGGATTTGGATTTGCAGTAACAGCATCAGCCTGCCGAAAGAGAGAACATACCACATTAGCCAATCCCTTGTAGTAATTGAGTGCCATTTCATCTGTCATATTCACAAGTGCTTTTGCTGGAAATGCAGGTAATCTCATTGCTCTGCCCATTAAGATCTTGTGCAGTGATAAACCAGTTTTCCTGTCAGGTGTACTGCATAGACTCATCAACAAAGCATCAGGCCATTTCAGTGAAGTGGAAGCATAAACGTTTGTCAAGCTTGACTTAATTGTTCCCATCAAGTTGCTCCACTGTGCCTGAAGCTTCTGGACAATAAATGCAGTGGAACTTTTGTTCAACTTGTAATGCTGTGCGTAACATTTTTATAATGTCACTGTTGAAGTTAGCACCTCTATCTGACTCTGGAGAAATAGGCATACCGTACCTGGGTACTGACTCCCTCAACAGTAACCTTGCTACAGTGAGAATATAATTTCTTCTTGTTGAATAAGCTTCCACCCATCTGGAGAAGATGCAGGCAATCACCAGGACATATCTCAACCCATTTCAAATGGGGATTTCGATGAAGTCAATTTTAATGGCTGGATTTAGTACCACAGGTCAAGATTGGATTATTATATAATTTGCCTTTCTCAAATCTTGCACGATCCTAAATTTGCCATTAGGCTTTTGTAATCCCATAATTGGTGGCTTTCATGGACTCCCAATTATTTCTCTCAAAATGCCCTTTTCTAACATTCTAACATATCATTGATTAAGAGTGTTATTCCCTCGATCATTTCAGGTGTCATGTGACTAGGTGGAGTTATAGGAAAAACTCCATTTGGTTTTATGTTTATTCTAACCAGTTATACTCCTAACATTGGATAGAATCCTACTGTCTCTTGCTGGGCAATTTTAAAATCCACATCATTATAAGCTTAAAACTCTACTTCTTGCAGCTTTCAATAAATGGTGCAATTTAACTTGCACAGTAAGGTTCTCCCTAACAGCTTAACAGGATTCCACTCGCACACCACATACTGATGAGTCTCTTAAAAGTATCCTATATTTACAGGATCCTTTTTTGAAATCAGATTAGTAATATGCCTAATCGCAACTCCCACAACTTGGATCTCTTTTCCAGAGAGACATAGGTCTGGTACTTCCTCTGTTGTCACAGTGGAACGGGTAGCTCCTTTGTCGATCAGAAATAACACTTGGTGGCCATACACCTCACCTTCCATAAATGGTCCACTCTGATCTACCTGTAAAACTGCACCAAGCACACAATCTACTACCCCTCTCAGGCACCGTCATCTTGACATGCCTAAATCTAACACCTCAATGTTAGTATATATGGGAAACTGCTGGACTGCATTTTGATTTTGAACCTGCATTATTTTTTTATTATTTTTTATTATTCGGTCTAAAATTTAGACCATTAAAAAGCATAAAAACATGTCATACATCCAAAGAAAGACAGAAATACAGTTAATACACTCCTTATCCAACAGCCCAATTGTTAAATGATACTCGTTACTTGATGGCTCCTGGCTTATTTGGATACCATCTACCAGGGAAGTTTAAAAGAGAAACAGATGGTATACTGAATCTTTTCTGGTATGATCTAATGTAAATTGTACATAACCAGCAGTTCATTGTACCCCATAAAATATTTCTTACTTATAAAAAAGATTTAAAAACGAGACATTTAAATGGGTGCCATAAAATGAACCTTAATTTTTGAAGTAAAATATTCATAAGAAAAGGATCATACCAATTACCAATAAAAAACACAAACACATATAAAATCTAATATCATAGGTGAACCAACACAAATAATAAGATTTAGGTTCTCTAATCATCTAAAATCCTCATCCACTGGCTGCTGGTCCTCTCCTCTTTCATTAGACTAAGATCTGAGATAGTCTTACTACGAATTGTCCATGCTGCTGACAAATATTTGGAGACAGACCCTACTATCAACGTGGAAGTATCATATTTGCATAGTCTATAAGCAGCGGTTCGATCATGTAGTAGCAGTACCTTACACAAAGGGATAATCCACTTTCCTCTAGGGCGTTTATGCAAGGGGCAGAAAAATAAAACATGCTCAACAGTTTCCTTACATAAATGGCAGTTTATGCATTTATCAGACATGGTACTATTGGTCAACCAACGGGCCGTATAGCTGTTGGTTGCTAATGTTCCATATCTGAACTGAAGAAATAAGGCTCGGGCACATGCTGGTATGGGGAGATCCAAAAAATGTTCGGGCCGGGGTTCCTGTTTAACCAGCAGAAACTCTGCTGTCAGCCGACCTAGCCCATTGCGGTGAAAAAACTCATCATAAATTGTTCCCCAATGTCGCTCTTTGATCAACAATCTAGCATTAGCAGGGATCATCTCAGGATTCTCCCAATAATGGGGAAAGCCCAGCTTAACCCAGGCTGATTTCATCTCCCTCAACCAACGGACTTTTTCCCATCCCTGGGAAGGTGGTATAAGATCTTTGATTGCTATCCTGAAGGGCTCAAGTTCTTCAGTTTTCCATAAACGAACCCAATATAGAAGTGGCCTTAAACTTTCAGTATCTTTGATGCTATTTATACCCAGGTCGAACCTTAGGGGGATCATAGGTGTACCATTCCCTAGTCTAGATATGTGTCTGAAAAAAGTGTTTTCTTTGGATTGGAGAATATTCGATTGTCTATGTAAACCCCAAAGTTCCGCTCCGTACAGGGCAGCAGCACGGATTTGGACTTTATAAATTTCAGAGATAGGGATCAAAGGGGGGCTAGCTACAGTACTAGCCTTTCGTTCGAGCACTCCGCCTCTTTGGCTGATAACAAGTGCCCCTTTTCTTATGGCTGCATCCCAAGTACCCTTGTCCGATAATCTAATGCCCAAGTAATCGTACTCCGTTACCCTCTCCAAAAGAACTGAATCCATTACTATATTTGCTTTTATCTTCTTTTTCGAGGTGCTATATACCATAGGTTTTGTTTTCTTGGCATTGATATCCAGCCCATAATCTCTACAAAATACACAAAACTGATTAACCAAATTTTGGATTCCCATAGATGTTTTGGCCAGCAGGATAGTGTCATCCGCATAAAGCAGGCATGGCATTTGATTACCGGCCAACTTGGGAGAATCGTTAGTACAGTTTGCTAGGTAATTAATGCAATTATTTATGTATAGGAGGAAGAGGGTAGGGACTAGGACACAACCCTGTCTGACTCCTCTTTCAATGGCGACTGGGTCTGTTAAATCGCCATCCTTGCCACTCCTGATTTGTGCATAGGTGTTCTTGTGTAGTCGGATCATAAGTTTCAGAAGACCAATGGGGATACCCATATCAGCTAATGTCAGCCATAGCTGGTTCCTGGGGACCAGATTGAAAGCGGCTCTGAGGTCAATAAAGTCCACAAACAGGTTGCCCCCTTCTACTTCCACAGTCTTCCATTTGATTGTTAGAAATCTTAGAACTTGGTCTATGGTACTGACTGCTGGCCTAAACCCTGCTTGTAAATTGGAGATGGCATTAGTTTCTAGGATCCATTCTTCAAGATGAAACAAGATTTGCTTTGCAAACATTTTTTGGAAATTGTCAAGTAAGGAGATTGGACGATAATTGGCAGGGTCAGAGGGACTGCCTTTTTTAAAAATAGGAACTATCTCTGCTCCCTTCCAGGAGCTCGGAACAGGCGCTCCTGCAGCAACTGCATTAGAAACCAATTTCAGGTATGAGGCCCATATATCTGGATTTGACTTGTACAGGTCACCTGGAATTTTATCGAGACCTGGGGCCTTTCCCCATTTCAGTGAAACGATTGCAGCCTTAGTTTCTGCGAGAGTGAATTTGATTGGAGGGCCTCAAAGGTAATAATATGATTCAGTTCCCCCGTAGTAACATCTGTGGGCACTGAGTATAATGGGCCAAAGTGATCTGTCCACTCTACGGGGAGTATTGAGGCACCAGGCAGACGGCTAGGTTCCCCACTGGCGTCAGCCACCAGTTTCCAGAATCTCGAGGTATCATTGGCTTTTGCAGACTCCAGAAGGGAAACCCATCTAGACTCATCCCATCCCCTGCGGGCCCTGCCAAGTACCTGTTTATAATTTTTCCTTGCTTGCCTTATTGATTCTGACTGGCCCCCTCTTAGAGCTCTTAATAGTTTGTGCTGTGCTTCCCTGCATGCGGCACTAAACCACCTAGCATTACACTCCTTTTTAGATTTACTGGCAATCTCTTTTGTAAAAAGGTGTTTAGGGACTTAAATAATTGTGTATGGGCTACTAAGAGCCCTTCGCCGTCATCTAAAAGCAGGGACATGGACTCCATTTGATCAGCCAACAGGCTATACAAAGATGTCATAGGACCTAAATCGGTGTTTACAGATTCCCATTTGACATTACGTCTATTGTTTGTCAATGCAAGTTGTTGTTCATAGATCTTAGGACAACGGGCTTCAAGTAGAGGTAGTAAACCCCTGACTGATAGGATCAATGGGTCGTGATCGCTTTCCTCATGTTCTAAAATCTTCATGTCATCCATATGACCCCACAGCCGAATATCAAGCAAGATATAATCTATCCGGCTCTTCTGGGCACCACGCCTGAATGTAGGGTGAAGATCAACATCCGAGCGGGAACGACCGTTACAGGCCCGGAGACCGTGTGCCAGTGTAATGTCCACGACTTGGTGTGTCAATCTGTTCATTTTCGGTCTTTTGCTTGACACCATTTGGGGGATGCCCCAATATGCGTCCTCTTCTTTGTATAGTTCCTGGGCCAGCGAGTAGGGCTCAAAGGTAACACTAAAATCCCCTGCGATAAGAATATGATGGGAAGAGGTTTTGCAGGAGAGAAAACTGTCCAAAATAATCAAAGCTCTGACTCGTATTTGCTGCCCAGGCTCCTACTGTAGATGTTAATTATTAGGAGCGGTTTCTCCTTAAGGGAAGGTATAATTAAACCATTCAGATCGGGACAGCCCATGTCTACTGCTTCAACCCGGCATTTGAGGGAGCTGCTGAGCCATACGAGCAGCCCACCTGATGGTCTCCCGGAGGTCACCTTCGATGCTGGAACACAATCACTTTTGAAGCCAATTCTGTATTTGGGCTCAAATGCCCACGTTTCTTGAAAAAGGCATATTTTCTGATCGTCTATAAATTTGCCCCATTCTGGGATACCCATTTTATTCTCCAGCCCTGCGATGTTCCAGCTAAGAACTGTGTCTAAACCATCAGTTCTGCCTTGTGTGATTTTGGTCGTCAAACACCCTCTAGCGAGTGGAGTGCCATGGGGAGATTTCGTACCCCTTTCAATCGTATCTAGACTAGCCTTGGTAAGAGTTTCCGCAACATTATCTCCCGAGATGTTACTCACCCCACTTAAGACGGGGCCTAGCATGATCGGTTCAGGTACCCGTACCGATTGAGTAGACCCACAGTTATTGGAGCCTGTTGATTCCGGGGCTGGGTTACTCTCATAAGCCTCACCCTCCTTACTGACTCCCCAAGTACAGATTTCCCTACTCTGACCGCAGGGGGAAGGAGGGAGGCTATTTTCCGACCTAGAAAAGTCTATCTGGGCTGGTGAGGAAATTGATGTGGGATCTCTAGTATCTACAATAAAGGTCTGGTCAGACTCGGGACTACTTATACCTATTCCTTGTGTTCCACTAGTTCCAATTAGAGGGAAGTTCTTATACCGGTTTCTAATTCTTTGAGACTTAGGTGGACCATAGGCGGGGCTATCTTTTAGTCAGTCAACTTCAGAGAGAGAGAGGGTGAGAGGGGGCTACGTCCTATCTGAGTGACAGGCTGCTTCTGGGAACTGGTATAGCTGCTGAGTGGCATTGACGCCCCTTACTAGCTGATGTGACTGTGTAAGGATAGAATGCCTGGAGTCTACACAAGGATACTTGTTCACCTAGAGGATTGGGTTTGCACACGTTCGAAGAAAGCTGCTGAACAAGGGTGGGTGAATTGAAGTTGATAACAATACAGTCCCCCGTGCCGGGGTTCTTACTTGGACCCACCCAACCCACCCTCCTCACCATTATTATTGAGGATACCATGTGGAATGGAAATCTGGCGTTACTGTGTAACCAATGTATAATGATGTATATGATTCAGAAATGTTGATTTTAAGTTTAGCGACGCTCGTGATAACAAGAACATATGGACAGGATTCCGGCGGTAGGTGTAAAGTTCCCAGGTTGGTTGCTTCGTCCCTATACGTCCGATCTAGTGCTAAATAATTCTGGTCAGGAATGTCTTTATAGAATTTCGTTCTCATGGTGTTGAAAGGAACGGCTCCTCCATTCCCCCTCGGAAGGGAAATGGCAGTCTTGGGACCTTTGCCCTTGGAGGCGGTAGCCAGCCTGCCAGATAAAACCCTCTCTGGTTGATACCTAGAATCAGGACCGTTCGTTAAGGGATTGTGATCCATACCCAAAGGTAAGGGAAGGTTACTGGCGCTGCTGCCCAGAGGGCTCGAAGGGAGAGTTTGGCAGGGAAGCTGCAAGTCCGATGAAGGGGGAGTGGTCAGCTGCTTAGACTCAATAAGACCTTCCAATTTCTCCTCAATGGCTTGTAGACGAGCTACTATAGGGTGTAACCTCTTGGAGAACTCGTCTTTAATGTGTTCTATTATATAGTCAATTGCTGGGCAATCATCAGTGAGTACTTGGGCTAATGTGTTACCCTTGCTCCGAGTTTATACATTTGGTACGCCATGATTGGGGGAGCTCAGGATACGGGCCCGTTTATTCCTTAAATTTGTCTCTCCTCGTTTTCTTTTGCCCTTTGTGTTGTGCTCTAGGTTAGGTGCAGACCTATCTAAAGGCGGCTGCATCAGGTCGGATGGCTGGGTGACATTTTCCTGAATCTCCACAATAGACTCTTGGGAAATTGGGCGTGAGATAGCCGGGGCAGACTGTAAATCAAGAGGATGAAGGGGTTGTGTTGGGATTTGCGGTGAGGCTAAGGCTAGATGATTAGCTGCCATCGATGGGGGGGCAATTAGACGGTGCTCCACCAGTTCAATTTCCTCTTCTAGTGCTCCGAATGCTTTCTGGAGAAATCCATCTAAGGTCTTGTTGTTACCAGCCTTTTCCAAGGATGCCCCCCCCCTTCCTTCTGCCCATCTTATATTCTTAAATTCCCTTTAACTGACAGTTGTTTTTAATCTCCTCGGCCAGTCTTTTGGTATGGGCGCTTGGGCACTTGCCTCTCCTGTTCCCGCCCTTTTTGCACCCCACTGGGGCCTTATTTGGAGGATTGGAATGTCAGAAAGAAACAAATAGTGCAAAATAGTGCAAAATACAGCTCACCTATAGCAATATATTGTCCTCACATCCGCGGTGGGTTCAACCGCTGGTCAGCAACCCCAATATCAGGAGAAAAATAGTATGGCCCAGTCTCCTCCTGTCTCCCCTGAGGGCACAAAAGATCTTATAGGGGCCTTCGTCCTGCTCCTGCTGCCGTCTCCAAGCGCGTTGTTTTAGTACCCTCGGGTATTGTACATGCTATTTGGGGGCTGGTAAAATAAGCCCTATGATCGTGATGAAAGTCTCAGAGGGGTGGCCCAGCCCAGCCTCTGCCAGCCGCTGACGGGCGAGGCGGGAGCGCTAGTGCAGATTTAAAGGGCTCCTGCCCTTCAACAACAATGCCGCCTCCAATTGCGTGTCCCGCGAGGCGGGAGCGCTAGTGCAGATTTAAAGGGCTCCTGCCCTTCAGAAACAATGCCGCCTCCAATTGCGCGTCCCGCGAGGCAGGAGAGCTAGTGCAGATTTAAAGGGCTCCTGCCCTTCAACAACAATGCCGCCTCCAATTGCGCGTCCCGCGATGCGGGAGCGCTAGTGCAGATTTAAAGGGCTCCTGCCCTTCAGAAACAATGCCGCCTCCAATTGCGCGTCCCGTGAGGCGGGAGCGCTAGTGCAGATTTAAAGGGCCCCTGCCCTTCAACAACAATGCCGCCTCCAATTGCGCATTATATTTCTGTTCATGTCCAGCAACTGATTCTGATCTAATCTTCCATTGTTTACATTGGACTGAATTATAGGTGCTTGTGGCACGGGTACCATTTTAGTCTAATTTTGCATTGACACATGCATCTATTACACAGGAACTTTCAGCATCTGTATTTCGTTTACTCCCCGCATCTGAATTCATGCACAGTTTCCTTAACCATCTGTTGCATCTGATTCAGTTTCAAATAATCCAAATCCTTACGTGGAACTCTGCCTTTCAAAAATGTTATCGCTTCATTATACTTAAGCATTACCACATGCAAAGGTGCATTTGTGATAGGATCTCAAAAATATCAATCTCATATTTGCTTGCCAATTCAGTTCATTTGTCATGAACAGTTGCAGCTTTTCTTGTAATTTTATTACACAAGTAAATATTTTTTTTTTCTATCTGTGTGATGAAGATCCAAACATCCTCTAATAATTTAGTCTAATTCGATTTTCAAATTAGGTACATTTAATGGTCTTTCCTTCTCGGGAGTTGGACTGATATTTGAACTTGAACTACTGTAGTACTCCGTCTTTCTACATGCTCACCTTTCACTTCTAACAGCTTCTTCAAACCAAGGAGGAAATAAACCACATTCCATGTTACACTAACCTGGCACAGTTTGTGTTGTGAAGACAAATAATCTTCCTTCTCCTAATTCTTCAGTGGTCTGTGGAAATGTCCATACTACAATCTGTAAATTTTGCGATGTTGGAATAAGCAATTTACTGGCATTCGTCTAGTTGTTTCCTAAACTACTGTTGGGGGAATATGAATAACCTGTGCAGGCACTGTCCGTGTTGTAATTAATTAAGTAATCTGGGCTGGAGTTGTAATCACAGAAAATGGACCATCAGCTAAGTCAGTATGAGTTGTATATTTGCAAGCTGTACTGCTTGCATCAGACTAATAACTTAGGTAACACCTGGATCTGTTGGAGCTGTAGCTATGGTCACATTAGTTATCAATTGAGCCCCATTGTTTGACATAGGACCCAGATAGATTTTTCAGATTCTTTAATTGTTGTGCTCTCTTCTTTTGTAAGTACGAGATACAATCTAGCACCTAATACTACACTCTCTCTCTCCATCTCTGCGCTTGATCGTCCCAAACTGGCATCTGCATAATTTCTCATTGTTCTCTTAGTTCATTTTTTAAATCACTCTCTGCCCTTAATTCGAGTCATCTTTTCCCATGCACTTCAAGTTTCTAGGAGGTGGCTTTGTGTCATGTAGTATCTCTCGTAATCTGCCTATGATCCTATATTGAATGTTACCCTTCTAAGAAAACTCAGGATCCCTTATTTTTCAGTTATGTTGCACTGTTTTCAAAGCTATACACATGTAGGTAACCCTTCTTCAACCTTTATATGATATGCTGGCTCACTCTCAGGAGGTGCTTCATCACCCTCCCTAACTGGAATCTTTACATCACCTCTCATCAGACTCCTAGAAGCTTTGAAAAACTTAATGATTTCAATTTTAATTCAACAAAATAAGTAATAGAAATGACAGCATCTCAAATGCTTTGAGATCGATTGGTATGCATCAGAGCAAATAACCCCTTTTATCAAATTACAGTGCAGTTCAGTAATTCAATTAACCAATGACTTTGCAAACTTTGCCGAGATTCAACCAATCACAACATGACGTAACACCATGCGACCAATACCAGGCAGCACAGTATAACGCAACAACTCGCTCCTTGAAGTGGTTCACTTACCTTTACAATTTTCTCCTCCTTAAGAAGTGAAAGATATTAAACAACATAAAATGACATTAATCTTTGTCTGCTTCTTCTAAAGAAAACCAATGGTATAATCTACAAACGGAGTTAAGTTTTACACCTTTCTCATTTTAACCGCTTGAGTGCGGGCGTCGGCCACTGGCCGACGCCCACACACCCTCCCTGGTGCGGGTCACGACCAGTGGCCGACACCAGGAAGGGCATTAATAAATCCTCGGTGCGTCGCGCCCGAGGATTTTATTATTTTTTTTTACTACCCCCGGGAGACACGGAAGCTACCGTGTCTCCCCCCGCCCCCCACCCGCCCCTTTGTGACGTCAGCACGCCGCGAGGCACGCTGACGTTGCAAAGGTGTTTTCCCCATGAAAGCAGGAAGCAGCCTTACGGCCGCTTCCTGCTTTCATGGGGAAAACGGCCTTTTACACGTTCGGGAAGGCCTCGTAAGAAAGGGGAGACACTCCCCTTTCTTACGAGGCCTTCCTGAAAGTGTTTCCTGGCCCCCGGTCGCAGCTGTGCTGCGATCGGGGGCCAGGAAACACTTTCAGGAAGGCCTCGTAAGAAAGGGGAGACACTCCCCTTTCTTACGAGGCCTTCCTGAAAGTGTTTCCTGGCCCCCGGTCGCAGCTGTGCTGCGATCGGGGGCCAGGAAACACTTTCAGGTTTCCTGGCTCCCCCGATCGCAGCACAGCTGCGATCGGGGGGGCCAGGAAACATTTTGAAAAGGCCTCGTAAGAAAGGGGAGACTCTCCCCTTTCTTACGAGGCCTTCTGAAACTGTTTCTGGCCCCCGATCGCAGCACAGCTGCGATCGGGGGCCAGGAAACCCCACTAGACACCAGGGATTTCACTTTTGGGGGGCAGCCCCCCCGGAAAACGGGCCGCCCCCCCCCCCCCCCGGCATAATTTTTGTTATTAAAAAAAAGGTAGGTACCCCCCGGGGATTTTTTTTTTTTTCAAAAAAAAAAAAAAAATGAAATGACAGGGAGTCGCCCGTGGGCAGGGTGACCCCCTGTGGGGCAATTTTTTTTTTAGATGTTGTAGGGTTTCCCTGGGGGCCATTTTGGCCCCCAAGGAAACCATACAGCAACTAAAAAAAATATATATGTATATATCTATATATATATATATCTATGTAGATAGATATATCTAGGTACATGGATATATCTATAGATATATCTATGTAGAGATATAGATATATATATATATATATATAGGTAGATCTGTATCAAAGAGATTTATAAAGCGCGCTACTCACCTGTGAGGGTCTCAAGGCGCTGCGGGGGGGGGGACAGGGGGAGGGAAAGGGGCTAGGAGGTTCACTGTTCAAAAAGCCAGGTTTTGAGGCCCTTCCTGAAAAGAAGTAGGTTTTGGGTCTTGCGAATGTGGGTTGTGAGTGCGTTCCAGGTTTTGGGTGCAATGTAGGAGAAGGATCTGCCCCCGGTGGTGGTGTGTTTGATGCGGGGGACAGAGGCGAGAGAGAGGTCAGCTGAGCGGACGTTTCGTGTGGGGGTGTGGAAGGTGACTCTCGTTGAGGTAGGCAGGGCCTGTGTTGTGGAGTGATTTGTGTGCGAGGATGAGGATCTTGAAGGTGATCCTTTTGTCAATGGGGAGCCAGTGGAGGGATTTGAGGTGTGGAGAGATGTGTTCGTGTCAGCGGAGGTCGAGGATGAGTCGTGCTGCTGAGTTCTGGATGCGTGTAGTTTGCACTTGAGTTTTAGAGTGGTGCCGGCGTAGAGGGCGTTTCCGTAATCAAGCCTGCTGCTGATGAGTGCGTGAGTGACAGTTTTTCTGGTCTCTGTGGGGATCCATTTGAATGTTTTTCAGTATACGGAGTTTGTTGAAGCATGAGGAGGTAAGAGCGTTGATTTGTTGGGTCATAGAGAGGGAGGAGTCTAGGATGATGCTGAGGTTGCGTGCGTAGTTGGCGGGGGTGGGTGCAGGGCCTAGCGTGGTGGGCCACCATGGGGGGTCCCAGGTGTTTTTGTGTGGGCCAAAGAGGATTATTTCGGTTTTGCTTGAGTTGAGTTTCAGGTGGTTGGCTGTCATATATACATCACTTTTGTCAATATGTGTGTGGTTTCCCTGGGGGGAAAAGGGTCCGACTTGTCTAGTGGCAGTTTTAGTGCCATAAAGAAGCGCAGAAGGTTTATATGCCTACTGCAAAGAGCACATCTGTATTTTATGTAAATAGCTGAGTACATTAGTAAAGTCTATGGAGAGATGAAGGGCACTTTTGCTGGGTGGTAATGAGGGAATCCGAGGAGGAGGGAGTGGGAGCACCAATAATGATTGTTGGACTGGGCGCAGGAGGTGCTAAAGACTGTGACGAATGGTATGTGACAAGGTGTTTTTTGAGTGTCTTGAAAGTACGTGCTGATTGAGGGAAGAAGCGCAGGTAAGGTGGCCTCTACTGTTGCACGTATCTCACACACACCATCGATTTTGTGACTGTCTACGTAGGCTAGTGTTTTAGAGCAACAGTTTAGCCAATAGCAGAGATGGCATCTTGATGGATGACTGCTGCCTGCACTTGGGTTATAGAGGACCGCTCTGACATAGGATCAGAGACTGAGACATCAGATACTGAGACAGCATCTGAGGGATAGGACAATGGCGCAGACTCTGGGAGTGATTTTTCAGTCAGAGGAGTCCCATTCGAAAACTCCTCTTCCAGTACATTATGAGGGAGGTGATGAGGACAGTCCTGCTGTCCCTTCGCAAGCTGTTCGTGCAACTGGGTAATAGTGGGTTAGGCCAACCCAGAGAGCAGGTGAATGCGGCGGCAAGCAGAGAGAGAGTGCTCTCTTGGGAGCTCACCAATTTAGTTCAGCCCCAAATTCCACCACCCAAATCATATTGTGGAGACATCAAAATTGTCTATGGCAAAACAAACTGGTTTTGTAAGGCAGGCACCTGTGTTTTTGGTCCTGGATTCGGCGGCCATATAGAGAAACACACTAAACCCAAACATTTCTGGAAACTAGACATTCGGGGGAGTCCACAGAGGTGTGACTTGTGTGGATTCCCCAAAGTTTTCTTACCCAGAATACCCTGCAAAGCTGAAATGTTGAAAAAAAACCTCTATTTTTCTCGCATTTCTGTCACACAAACTACAGGAATATGCTGGGATCCACAACATTCCTACCACCCAGTGACTCCTAACCTGTCCTGATAAAAACACTACCCCACTTGAGTGCCTACACCTAGTGCCTGTGTCAGGAATGGATCACCCCAGGGTCAACAGCTGCCTCACGTAAGGACCAACATTGACCGTTGTGTGATCTATTCCTGTCGCAGGCACCAGGCCTAACCAAACAAGTGAGGTATCATATTTATCGGGAGACTTGGGGGAACGCTGGGTGGAAGGAAATTTGTGGCTCCTCTCAGATTCCAGAACTTTCTGTCACCGAAATGTGAGGAAAACGTGGTATTTTAGCCACATTTTGAGGTTTGCAAAGTATTCTGGGTAACAGAACCTGGTCCGAGCCCCACAAGTCACCTCATCTTGGATTCCCCTGGGTTTCTAGTTTTCAAAAATGTGCTGGTTTGCTAGGTTTCCCCAGGTGCCGGCTGAGCTAGAGGCCAAATTCCACAGGTAGGCACTGTTTTCTATGAAAAAATGTGATGTGTCCACGTTCTGTTTTGGGGCATTTCCTGTCGCGGGCGCTAGGCCTACCCACACAAGTGAGGTATCATTTTTATCGGGAGACTTAGGGGAACGCCGGGTGGAAGGAAATTTGTGGCTCCTCTCAGATTCCAGAACTTTCTGTCACCGAAATGTGAGGAAAACTTGTTTTTTTAGCCACTTTTTGAGGTTTGCAAAGGATTCTGGGTAACAGAACCTGGTCCGAGCCCTGCAAGTCACCCCTCCTTAGATTCCCCTAGGTCTCTAGTTTTCAGAAATGCACAGGTTTGGTAGGTTTCCCTAGGTGCCGGCTGAGCTAGAGGCCAAAATCTACAGGTAGGCACTTCTCAAAAAACACCTCTGTTTTCTTCCAAAAATTTGGATGTGTCCACGTTGCGCTTTGGGGCGTTTCCTGTCGCGGGCGCTAGGCCTACCCACACAAGTGAGGTATCATTTTTATCGGGAGACTTGGGGGAACGCCGGGTGGAAGGAAATTTGTGGCTCCTCTCAGATTCCAGAACTTTCTGTCACCGAAATGTGAGGAAAACTTGTTTTTTTAGCCACTTTTTGAGGTTTGCAAAGGATTCTGGGTAACAGAACCTGGTCCGAGCCCCGCAAGTCACCCCTCCTTAGATTCCCCTAGGTCTCTAGTTTTCAGAAATGCACAGGTTTGGTAGGTTTCCCTAGGTGCCGGCTGAGCTAGAGGCCAAAATCTACAGGTAGGCACTTCTCAAAAAACACCTCTGTTTTCTTCCAAAAATTTGGATGTGTCCACGTTGCGCTTTGGGGCGTTTCCTGTCGCGGGCGCTAGGCCTACCCACACAAGTGAGGTATCATTTTTATCGGGAGACTTGGGGGAACGCCGGGTGGAAGGAAATTTGTGGCTCCTCTCAGATTCCAGAACTTTCTGTCACCGAAATGTGAGGAAAACTTGTTTTTTTAGCCACTTTTTGAGGTTTGCAAAGGATTCTGGGTAACAGAACCTGGTCCGAGCCTCGCGAGTCACCCCTCCTTGGATTCCCCTAGGTCTCTAGTTTTCAGAAATGCACAGGCTTGGTAGGTTTCCCTAGGTGCCGGCTGAGCTAGAGGCCAAAATCTACAGGTAGGCACTTCTCAAAAAACTCCTCTGTTTTCTTCCAAAAATTTGCATGTGTCCACGTTGCGCTTTGGGGCGTTTCCTGTTGCGGGCGCTAGGCCTACCCACACAAGTGAGGTATCATTTTTATCGGGAGACTTGGGGGAACGCCGGGTGGAAGGAAATTTGTGGCTCCTCTCAGATTCCAGAACTTTCTGTCACCGAAATGTGAGGAAAACTTGTTTTTTTAGCCACTTTTTGAGGTTTGCAAAGGATTCTGGGTAACAGAACCTGGTCCGAGCCCCGCAAGTCACCCCTCCTTGGATTCCCCTAGGTCTCTAGTTTTCAGAAATGCACAGGTTTGGTAGGTTTCCCTATGTGCCGGCTGAGCTAGAGGCCAAAATCTACAGGTAGGCACTTTGGAAAAAACAGCTGTGTTTTCTATAAAAAAAATAGGATGTGTCCATGTTGTGTTTTGGGGCATTTCCTGTCGCGGGCACTAGGCCTACCCACACAAGTGAGGTATCATTTTTATCGGGAGACTTGGGGGAACACAGAATAGCAAAACAAGTGTTATTGCCCCTTATCTTTCTCTACATTTTTTCCTTCCAAATATAAGAGAGTGTGTAAAAAAGACGTCTATTTGAGAAATGCCCTGCAATTCACATGCTAGTATGGGCACCTCGGAATTCAGCGATGTGCAAATAACCACTGCTCCTCAAAACCTTATCTTGATCCCATTTTGGAAATGCAAAGGTTTTCTTGATACCTCTTTTTCACTCTTCATATTTCAGCAAATGAATTGCTGTATACCCAGTATAGAATGAAAACCAACTGCAGGGTGCAGCTCATTTATTGGCTCTGGGTACCTAGGGTTCTTGATGAACCTACAAGCCCTTTATATCCCCGCAACCAGAAGAGTCCAGCAGACAAAACGGTATATTGCTTTCAGAAATCTGACATCGCAGGAAAAAGTTACAGAGTAAAACATAAAGAAAAATGGCTGTTGTTTTCAGCTCAATTTCAATATTTTGTTATTTCAGCTGTTATTTTCTGTAGGAAAACCTTGTAGGATCTACACAAATGACCCCTTGCTGAATTCAGAATTTTGTCTAGTTGTCATAAATGTTTAGCATTCCGAGATCCAGCATTGGTTTCACACCCATTCCTGTCACTAACTGGAAGGAGGCTGAAAGCACCAAATATAGTAGAAATGGGGTATGTCCCAGTAAAATGCCAAATTTGTGTTGAAAAATTTGGTTTTCTGATTCAAGTCTGCCCGTTCCTGAAAGGTGGGAAGATAGTGATTTCAGCACCAGAAACCCTTTGTTGATGGCGTTTTCAGGGAAAAAACCACAAGCCTTCTTCGGCAGCCCTTTTTTCCCATTTTTTTGGAAAAAACTAAATTTTCACTGTATTTTGGCTATTTTCTTGGTCTCCTCCAGGGGAAACCACCAACTCTGGGTACCATTAGAATCCCTAGGATGTTGGAAAAAAAGGACGCAAATTTGGCGTGGTTAGCTTATGTGGACAAAAAGTTATGAAGCCCTAAGCGCGAACTACCCCAAATAGCCAAAAAAGGGCTCAGCACTGGGGGGGAAAAGGCCCAGCAGCTAAGGGGTTAAATCAAAATATTTTTCCACTCGCACAGATGAGTTTTTCGACCTGCAAAAATCACCTAATTAGTGTTGTATCACCTTTGTGCATCATGTGGTACAAACACTAATCAAAATGAGTACAACCACAACAACAAATATGTTATTGCCTGTTTCAGTTGTGCTGTTGAGGAGGTCTCACGTCTAGCTCCACAATTAATAACCGATAAGAATACCATATAACTCTGTTTCTTATTTTTCTAATCTGGGGTCTTAGTCTACTTCTTAGTCCGATACCCTCTTTTTTCTTCAACAAAGCATATAAAATATATAGACTTATAGCAATTGCAGTTCAAAATATAATTAGAATATTTACAACTCACAATTTGCACAATTTCTATGCATCACCGTATTGATATTCACAACCGTCGATTTCACCAGTTCTTTAAATGCAATCCGCTTCAAAAACTGCACTTCATCAGTCTTCGCAACTGGGTTCTGGTAAATTGAGCTTTGTCTAAATTTGTGCACTTTTAAATACAGCAACAACCTTTCTCTTGTCATTTAACCTTACTTCTGCTACCAACATTTTGGGCGCATGGAGAATCCTAGATGTATAAATCACTCCATAACTCTTAGATACCCAGTAGGGTATAATTTAATGGCCTAGAAAGAAAACTGCAATTTCAGCATCAATACATAACATTCATAAATTCAAGAGTCAATTATGAGAATTGTAGTTAGACTTTAAAAGTTTCCTTTTATCATACGTTTCTAAATATTTTCTTTACTAGTCAAATGAGGTTTACAGAGCATAACATAAATCATACCCCATAATCTAACCCCTATTCTTATATTCCAAATAACAAAGAGTAGATCATTTTAGTCATAATATAGCAAAAATGAATAAATGTCTGAGAAGCTGTGTAGTCAGTAAAACCATCAGTACTCGTAAAGAATACTGTATCAAACCCTGATAGAGAATAGGCAAAGAGCAAAAGTCTGAGAGTCGCAGCCCTGCAGTTAGGTATGAGTGCGCTCTAAGGGAATGTGCCAGAGCCTTACCTGTCCTTTGCCTGGGACACTTTTATATTTAAAATACAATGAATACAATGTATTAGAAATGTTTCATGTAAGTAAATCAGCCATCCGACAAACAGTTTAGAATATTGTGGGACAGGAACAGTTTCTGATGAGATGGCAACTTCTAACAAGGAAAGTTCTAGTGTAAGATACAAATAGTTTTCACAGTAAGAAACACAGAGGAATTGTCACAGCCATCTTGGTCTCTGAAAGAAAGGACACTCGTAAGTTTTTTGTGGCTTATGTCAGTTTGATTTTCGCACATCTCCACACTAAAAACCTATTCATAAACTAGCAAGTTTCAGATTAGTTTAATAAGAGATTCCAATGCAGGTCAAGTGTTTAAAAAGAAGAACACAATATAGCTTTCTTTGTTAGCATAGGGAGTTTGTGTCATACAAACGCCATGCAAAAGTCACAGTAGGAACATTTCTACTGAGTAAATACTGTTTAGAAAGAAAAGTGTATGCTTGAAAAGACTTAGTTTGGCTTAGATTTTACTCATACAGGTTATTAATTAAATGGATTTTATTTTTAATGAAATTGCGAGCAATAACAACCAGTAAAAAACAAACATATAAATGAAAGCTAAGCAAGAGACCTCTGGGGTAGATACACTTGGGCCTCCGCTGTAAGTGATATGTAAATACATAGTGCCACTGATGCTCTTTTAGGGTAAGAGAAAAATAGCATTGCATATTTCACAAGAGATGAGTACAGAACAGTACTGTGGGGTGCACAGTTGCAGCGACTTACAGTATTTGTCAGTTCCTGCATGTTAAGGGATATCACACCTCAAAACCCCTTTGTTAAGTCTGAAAAAAGTACAATGATAAAGAAAATCAAGTGCTTACGATGGTGTATCATACTCTGGATTGAGACTTCCTTGAAGATAAGCTCTTACTGAGAGTGGAAACTCACAAAATGAGCTAGCAGTGATGGTGTGGTTGATGTTTTATGCCATTTGCGCTACAAAGACTTGATCATCTTATTTAAAATATTTATAAAGTGCAGCGTACAACCGGGGCGTACCTGGAGCTACAAAACCTATCTTGAATGTACAGCCGCAGCAAAAATAAAACAATTGCCAAATTACTACCAAGACCGAAAAGCCAGGTTTTTCAGTCTTTTTGTTAATTACGTTTAGTGTGAAGGCTTCAGAACACGAGCAGAATGGCCAGTGCCTAGCTGCTACGACCGAGATTGCCTAGGAGAGTAACTCACTGGAACTTTGGAACTGTTACCAGAAAAGGCAATTCAGGCCTCAAACAATGTTTCTGTTTGTAAAAATGCAACCTTTGAGAAAAGGGGTTGAGTCGCTGGTCAAAAACCACTTTGTGTAGCAGGCAGAAAGGTTTTAAAATAAGGCTGTGCTTCAATGAGAACCAATGTTAGAAGCTAAGACAGGAGAGATATGGTATTTTTAAGTTCAAAATGTGCAAGGCTGCAGAGTTCTATTGAAACTGGCGCTAAAACAAAAACCTTTGCAGGTAGGTTGAGGTAAATGGCATTACTATAATCTAGTCGGGCTGCAGTAAACACATTTAGTATTTTAATTTTTTGAGGAAAAGATAACAAATGCTAGAACCACTTTAGCATGCAACGTTAAAATAGGCAAGTGCTCACAAGAGTTCATTTTGCTTGAAAAAGTTAATTGCTAGTCAAATTTGACTTCCCAGTTCTTGACACACTGCACTGGAAGAGGTTTCTCACCGAGACAAGAAGTCCAGAAAGACAGCTCCAGAGCATTGGAAGCTGTAAAAGAGGAAATCATTTATATGCCGCCACCATTCAGTTTGTTGGTTCTGACTCAGCCAAGACTCTACACTTAGAAAGCAATAATGCAGATGATCAGCCCTTTGCCCGCGATCCCTATCAATCTTGGGAGTGATCTGGCTATCAAAGACATACAAATACATTTACAATCCGAAAAATTTGTTTATACAAATAAGGGGGACAACAAGAACCCTGCGGAGCTCACCAGGCCAACAATTTAGTTTCAGAAGAAAAGGGTCCAGAAGACCTTAATTGACCTTTTGGATTATAAGTTTCAGAAACATAAGAGAACTATGCCTTTTTTCCCAAGCTCTTCCAAGTGGTGTAATAGTAACTGTTGGTCCACAGTGTTAAATGTGCTGCAGAAAGACCCAATAAGAACAAAGCTGCAATAATATCTTTGTCAGCATAGCAACAAAGCTCACCCAGAACTGCCATCAGACATTACACCCAAGATAGCGTCTGTGACCGGGTGCATGCCAGGGAATGACTTGTGTAGTCATGATGAGTTAAGGCAAGAAAGGAAATTTAGAAGTCCAAAAATATAGAGGAAATAATTTGTAGAAGAAAGACTAATGAACTGAGGTGGATGGGGCTACACTGTGGGTGTTTATATACACATTACAACTTAGTTTTGTACATAGTCTTTAATCATGTACCAAAAACAATTAAATATAAACTTCTTGTAGATCATGCACAGCTAGCTATAATCAGCCTTACTTGTTATGAATTGCTTGTTTGTACATGATGAGCATGTATGGAAATAAAATGGTGTATCACACTATATAATTCAATGGTACAGTCGAGTTGCATTTTACCTAGCTTTCAACATCTTGAGTGGAAAGGTAGATGAAAGACAATTCTGGTCAGTTTAAAATTCATGTACACAATTGTGTATGTAATACATAACACCGTCTATGGTATAGTAGAAAAGCATTGTACCACAATCTCAGCTTCTAGAATAGAAATGTGGATGAGAGAGAAAAATGGCTATAACCAACGTTCAAATTAAACATATGCTTTTGTAAGTATATAGCAAGAAGAAAAATAATCTTGGCATAGACAGGTGGTACAAGTGAATTCAATAAGTTGTAAGTGAAGAATATACATTATTAATCCATTAGACACCTTCGGGTATAGGCCAGTACTTTCAGAGGCCCCTATAAGTGGTTTCTTGGGCGAATGCTGTAATGAGGCATATAATAGTGTTGTATTATCGGTGCAATGATGGAGATGCTGAGGCTCAAGAAGGGTCTCAATGTCTATTGCACACATCCATGGTCTCCAGATACTGTCATGATTACTGTGGCATCACCTAGCCTTAAAAACAGCATTCACATCTGTAAAACTGTTCCCCTGCCGCTGCCTCCTCTGCGGCCCGACCCCCATGCACACCCACTGGCCCTCCCTCCCTCCTTCCAGCTGCTCCACCTCCCACCCCACCCTCTTAATGGCGGCCGCTGCACGGAGCCCGTGTAAACTCCCTGACCATCTCTGGCCAGGAGTTTCACTTGGCTTCACCAGCCTGCCCCGTGCCCCTGATACTGTTAGACTGCCGTCTGGACAGCAGTTCGAGGCCCTCCTCCACCCGCAGGCGCCCGCCTGCGCCTTATCCCTGGTGCCTATTGGTAGGCTTTTCCTGCTGCCCTCGCTGTATTTGCCATAATCTGTTTCTGTGATTTATATTACCGTTAGTTTTGCCCTGTTTCCTTTCCCTGAGTAATTCCTTCTGTATTTGCCATAATCTGTTTCTGTGATTTATATTGCCGTTAGTTTTTGCCGTGTTGTTTCAGCGCATCTCTGCCCCCCTGTCACTGTTCCCCTGCTGCTGCCTTCCCTGCGGCCCCGCCCTCCCTACCTCCTCCCAGCTGCTCTACCCTCTTAATGGCGGCCGCCATGCGGGCACGCCAGAGGCAAGCCCGTCTGTGCCTGTCTGCGCCTCGACCGCTCCCAGCACCAGTCCCCCTGGTCCCCCTAACCCAGACCCCCCCAGACAACACTACTCTACAACCATACTCCATCCCTCAACCCAGGACTACTCCCCGCATGCACCCAAGCCAACCCCAAACACACGCAGGGACCATTCACATGCTATGCCTGCCGGTTCTCCTGCTCAGCCCCTAACACCAGAAACACCACAACTTCAACGCAGCAGACTCCCACACAGCCACCGCTCATCCCAACAGACCCTACTCCAACAAGCCCCACATCCCGAACACACTCCACGACAACACCACCACAACCCACAGCAACACCAAAACCCCTCACACCAACACCATTGCGCACCACAACAACAGCCCCCACAACCACCTTAACTGCATACTCCTAAACACCGTCTCCTTACATAAGCATGCCATAGAACTCTGGGACCTTATCACATCACACTCACCAGACATCGTCTTCCTCAAAGAAACCTGGACGAACCACTCATCTGAGCCAGACATAGCCACAGCCACCCCTGATGGATACAAACTCCATCTCAGAGACCGCTTAAACAAACCAGGAGGTGGCATCGCCATTATGCACAAAGACACCATTAAGGTCACCACCCACACACACAACACCCTAGACAGCGCAGAACACATGCACTTCCTAATTCACATAAACAACAACACCACTCTCAGAGGAACACTCATACACAGACCACCAGGGCCTCGCCCCCCATTCTGTGACGCCATTGCTGATATCATCAGCCCTCACCCCCTCACCTCCACAGACTACATCCTTTTCAGTGACTTTAACTTTCACCGTGAGAACCCGCACAACCACAACTCCTCATCCCTTCTAGATAACCTCACGAACCTTGGACTCAAACAACTGGTCACAGCACCCACCCACTCAGCAGGACACACACTAGACACAATCTTCACCTCAAGCAACCACATAACCTACACTTCCCCACCAAGGTCGCTGAGAAACCAGTGAACACCCGCCTGTCCCACTTCCTGAGGAAAACAACACACTCAACCCCTCCCAGTCTGGGTTCTGCAAGAACCACAGCACTGGGACCGCCCTCATCGCATGTACTGATGATATCAGAACCAGAGTTGACAAGGGTGAGACCGTCGCACTCATCCTCCTGGACCTCTCCGCTGCCTTTGACACTGTCTGCCATCCAACACTCCGCACACGCCTCCACAACGCAGGGATTCGACACAAAGCCCTAGACTGGCTCACCTCCTTCCTCACCGAAAGAACCCAGAAAGTCCGCCTCCCTCTCTTCTACTCCACAGCCACCAAAATCATCTGCAAAGTCCCCCAAGGGTCCTCCCTCAGCCCTACCCTTTTCAACATTTACATGACCCCGAACGGCAACATCCTCTGACCACACGGAATCACCATCATATCCTACGCAGACGACACCCAGCTCATCATCTCCCTCACCCGTAACACTACCACCGCCAAAACCAACCTCCACGCTGCACTCCTTGACACCGCCACATGGATGACAGCAAAAAACCTTAAGCTCAACTCCAACAAAACCAAAATCATCATTTTGGGCCCCAACAAAACCATATGGGACGACTCCTGGTGGCCCACCACTCTAGGCCCCCCACCAACTCCCACAAACCACGCATGCAACATCGGCATCATCCTGGACCCCTTCCTCTCCATGACCCAGCAAGTTAACGCCGTCACCTCCTCCTGTTTCAACACACTCCGCATGCTGCAAAAAACCTTCAAATGGATTCCCATAGAGACCAGAAAGACCGTCATCCACGCACTCATCAGTAGCAGGCTAGACTACAGGAATGCCCTCTATGCCGGCACCACACTCAAACGCAAAATCCAGAGAATCCAGAACGCAGCCGCCCGCCTCATCCTGGACCTCCCACGCCATGAACATATCTCGCCACACTTCAGGTCCCTTCACTAGCTTCCTATCGACAAGAGGATCACCTTCAAAATCCTCATCCATGCACACAAATCCCACCACAACACCGGACCAACCTACCTCAACAAAAGAGTGACCTTCCACACTCCCACTTGCCACCTCTGCTCTGCTGACCTCGCACTCGCCACAGCCCCCGCATCCAACGCCCCACCACTGGAAGCAGACCATTCTCCTACCTTCCCCCCAAGGCCTGGAACTCCCTCCCCATCAACCTCCGCAAGACCCAGGACCTCCTGCTCTTCAGAAAAAACCTCAAGACGTGGCTGTTCGAACAGTAACCCCTCCTCCGGTGAGTAGCAAACTCTATACATTTTTTTGATTGATTGATTGAGTACAACGTTTTAATGTAAGCCATAAAATGTTGGCTAAAATCCACTTTTCTAAGACTTGGAACAGAAAGCTCCACCCAGTGGCATCAGATGCCTTCTTGAAATCAAGCAGCTGGTGGCCATTGTTACCTGTCTGTTCATGGCATCGTGCCATCATCAAGTGCAAACTCAGAAAGCAACGGTGAGTACCTCTCCCTGGCATGAAATCATTTTGGTCATAGTGAATGAGGAAAGTTCTAACTTTTAATAACTAATCTGCTAGGACCTTAGCGTATATTTTTGCCTCGACATTAGAAAGGGAGATCGAATGGTAGGATAAGAGAATTTCTGGGGACTTGCTAAATTTAGAAATTACAATCATTGTGGCTCTCAGCACGTCTTGTGATAGACAACATTTTTGAGTTTCCTCTGCGAATATTGAATGGACATCGAGGATAGTCAAGGATAGAAATGTCTTGAAAAAATCTCCTGAAAAGCTATTGGGTCATGGGGAGTTCCCAGATTGTAGAGAGCTGGTGGCTTCTTCTATTTCTTGTAAAGACATGCTCTGATCTAGGGTTTCCCTGTCTGCTAGTTAACTGACTAACTAGAGGATCAAAAAGTAATAGATTGTCCAGTTTGGCTTGTAGTGGTATGTGGATGCCATAAAAAGACTTGTACTAGGTAAGAAAATGTGATGGCTATGCCCTTTGTGTCTGATTCTGTTGTTCATGCTATCATTAGTGGCTGGGGTTATCCAGATTAATGATCTGGTAGTTGCCAGTCTGTGGAGCAACTTGCCAGATGCATCACCAGATTCATACGTGGAGCTTTGGGTTGCCAGCCCTACCTGTCTTGCAAAATCCAGCATGGCGTCCCTTAGTTAGGTTTTCAAGTGTTCAAGCTGCCAAATCAGAGACAAGGTACCAAATCTGACGACCTGTCACTGTGAATGCAAGACAATGTGCTCTGATCAATACCTTCCCTCGAATCATAGCCATAAAGGCTTCTTATTAGGTTACCATAGAGTTTACAGATGTCAGATTGAGTGTTAAATATTCTTTATGTCTATTCGGAGTGAGGCAACCAGATCATCTGACATAAGCAACCACAGGCTAAACCTCCAGTTTTTCCCAGGTTTAGGGTCTGGACCACATAATTCTAATAAGAGTAGTGAGTGAAATGGCTCTGGGGAGTGTGGATGCACTCATGTCAGTAATTGGGAGAAACAAATAATTGAGGTGGGAAAGGGAATTGTGTGCCGACTAAAGGTAGGAGCATCTCTCGTCCCTTTATCCTCTGATACGTCATGCATCCACCAAGCCCAACACAATCACCCAATCTGAGAGACCAATCGCTCAATGGGTCTTTGACGGCCCCATATGCCGCACAGTTCTTTGTGTATCCATGTCTGCATTAAAGACTCCACCCGTTATGAGTTTGCCTTATGTTAGAATGGTGGTAGGAAGTGTAATGTAGGATTAAGCAACGACAAAGAGGAATAGACACAGCGTAGTAATTAGCTTCAGCTATACATGGACCACACCACCAGGGTGTTTCTACCCTGTGGATCCTCTCTAATTTGCTGCACAATGGGTAAGTTTTATGAATGGGTATAGCTCCCCCTAAGAGCTGAGTGTGCATCTGGTATGGTGCACTCTGTAATATCCAAATCTACATGGGAATTTACACTTTCTTTAAGGTTGGTCACATGGACGTAAAGGATGCTCGGGATATGTCTTTTCACAAACTGCATGATAGCACTTCTCTTAATCTTACCGCTGAAACTGCTGATGTTCACATATAGGATCTTAGTCATTCTGGGGTGTTACGTGATTGTTAGAGAAACAATTGCATGACTCAAAGAAAACAGCTGGTACTCATTGTAGCCTGTAGGAACATGTGAAAACTTCACTCTACACTGGTGAAAGCTTGAACTTGACATCTCATCCCCCCAACTTATCCCCCGCCCATACGTTTACCCAGGAAGTATCTGTCACCCATGCAACCTGTCAAGAAGAAAGCAATCAGTAATCTGTATCTACATAACTCTGATGAAAGATCAACATAAAGTTTACTTGTGAGATGGGAATAATGCAGCTCGGAGCACCATGCCTCGGTGTGAGAGGAATTGTTATAGCTAGCAGGATATAATGCCAGTCTCTTCCACATTCATATACTCTCATCTGGCAGATGTCTTTAAGCAACCATATGTGTGAAAGACGAACTTAGTTCCCTTGGTTTAAATGGGTATGGGCTGGATTGAGGGAAGATTGCTTTGCAGCCTGTGACTGATGCACCCTCTCTACCACAAAACATTAGGGGAGGTCTTCCACTGGTTTTCAACATTGAAGCCATGTGGTAATGAATTGGGTTGGATGGGTCCCTCTATCCCCTCCGGCATTCCCACAATCTGGATATTTTTGCAACAGGAATGCCTTTCTGCGTCTTTTGCCCCATGTTCAAGTTGGTTGTTGGTTGTACGAGTTACATGACCTGGCCAGGAAGAGTGTGTTTAGCGTCCTCTGTCACCTTTTCAACAACATTACTGAGATCTTGATGGAGAGAGTAGGATTCAGACTTGCATCGTTGGTTTTGGTTTCTAGTGAGAAGTGGGTATCTATGATAGATTATAGGATTGTGGCATCATCCTTGCCCATCGCCCACCCTGATCATCCAAATCCAGCCTGGAGTCCACCGTTGTAGTGTAATTGGTGAATTTGTCAATGGTGGCCTGTCCTCTGGTTGGGCATGTTATATCCTTGCCCATACTGTGGCCTGGGCAACATTCTACAAGCAGGGATATAGCAGCATAAGGTGCAAAAGTGGGCACTTTACTTAATGGCAACAGAGGCCTGTCCTTAATGGATGAGGGGCCATGCCCCGCCTCTTTTAGACATAAAGAATGTCTGTCTGGCTGAGCAAAGGTCAGATCCCACTCCTTACAGTAGACAGGACACATGCCTTGCAGTCTTCCCACTCCACAGTCTACTATCTCACCAACGTCCAGGACTTTGGAGATTCACAGTCACTCTTTTATGCGTGCCAACTGAGACTTTGCATCTCCCCCATTTCAGCGATGCAGCCATTCAATCCGCAAAATCACTCTCAGTAAACACTGACAGGCGCTCACAAGGTGCAGTGTAATGTTATGTGGTCTGGGATGTTTCTGATGTCTGATAAGGTGAGGGCTCGGAAGCCAGGGCCCAATGCAGCTTTAGTCCATCTTGCCAAGCCCTGTCTCCCCAGACATATATTTATACATATTGTGCAACAGCCTTAGGTAATGGTGTTAACAGGTTATACACTACAATGCACACCTTCTAAAAATTAATTCAGAAGTAGACAAAGCCCGCAAATGCCCTTGTCTCTTTTTCTCTACTGCCCCATTTGTTACTAGGCTGCTCAAACATGGCAGGACAATTCTCTTGCTTGCTTGACTAGAGAGTGCCCATAACCCTTTATAGTATTGGCATACTTACACTGTTTCCTGAACTTCTTAGGGATATCTGATAATCATCTACAAACCAGCAACTCTGACATGAAGAACATAACGAGGTGCAATACTGAGTTGGCTAATTGGTTAGTCCCTGGGTGCAGCTGTGTAAAAGACTGGACCAAAGACACCATGAGTAGACTCTCTTCTTGGATTCTGTGATCCAGAGTCCAGTATGCTTCTGTAACGGTCTCTTCTTTGACTTGGCACCCTGTTGCTAGGCCCAGCTTGGATAGTACCACCTGGTACAATTCCTAGACATCTGGGTCCTCTTACTCTTGTCAAAATAAAACTCATACATGTTCCTGCTCTGTGGCTTTCAATCATGGATTACATCCACTTCTGCTTCTGCCTCAGTCATGCTCACTGCAATGTCCCAAAAGTGGTTTCTCTAATCTCTCTAACTTCTGGCAGTTATGAATGTCAGTACCCTATCATGGATGTTGAGGTGCATGTCCGACTAGCTATCTGACACAATGTCAGTCAATCAATTCTTGACCTTTGGGCACTTTCATCCCTGGCACCACTGGGCAGGCATGTCCTGTCGAATAGACTCAAGTTAACACTAAACTGTAGATCTGAATGTTGCTTTGGAAACAACAGAGAACCCGCCATTCACCTTCCCTGTTGACAGTGCTGACGGTGTCTAAGACTTTGCTCAGTGCTGGCGGTGAAGAGAATAAACAGGGATAGGAATAAGATTCTAGTAACTGATGCACTACGGTAAATATTTCAACATATCAATGGTATAGTACCTTCATCTTCCTAGAGCCATAAGAATCATCCTAATACTGGTCTTGTTTCGATGTTCTGTGGTTCTTAATATTCCACAACTTGATACACAGAAACAAAGGTTCATATAGGACCTGCATATAAAACTGTGGAGGTCCAAGAAACTGTTGGTTCGATGGCATCTGTCGCTGTAGATACACATGGTCTGCATAGCTCGCCATCTGGTGTTGGGTCGGAGTGTTACAAGTTGTTTTTCTTCGAAGAAGTGTTTTCGAGTCACGGGACCGAGTGACTCCTCCTTCTGTGCTCATTGCGCATGGGCGTCGACTCCATCTTCGATTGTTTTCTTTCCGCCATCGGGTTTGGACGTGTTCCTGTCGCTCCGAGTTTCGGAACGGAAAGATAGCTGAAAACGGAAGATTTTCGACGGTATCGTTGCGATCCGGTTCGAGATAGACACATACGACGACGCATTGAACATCGAAGCGCTTCGGTGCCCTTCGGGGTAGATTTCGGCACACCGTCGGGGCCTAGTCGGCCCGACCGCGTGGAGAACAACGCCGATGGAACGGACCCCGTTTCGATTCTGCCCTGAATGCCACAACAAATATCCTTATACGGACCAACACTCGGTCTGTAACCTGTGCCTGTCACCCGAGCACAGCGAAGAATCCTGTGAGGCCTGTCGGGCGTTCCGGTCCCGAAAAACTCTGCGCGACCGTCGAGCGAGAAGACTGCAGATGGCGTCCACGCCAAAGGAACATCGACAGTTCGAGACAGAAGAGGAACAGGAGGAATCCTTTTCCATCCAGGATTCAGACTCCGACGAACTCGACAATACAAAAACTGTGAGTAAGACGTCGAGATCAGAACTTAAAAAAGGAAAAAAGGCCCAGGGGACGCCACTGCCAACCGGCCATGGCTCAACCCAAATTCCCGGTGACCAACAATCGGCACCGAAAAAGGCCCATTCAGTGTCGAGATCGTCCGACTTCGGTCGAGACACCGGCACGCAGCCTCCTCGGGACCGAGAGAGTGCTAAAGAGAAGCATCGACACCGAGAGTTCGGTGTCGACACGGATCGACGCCGAGACAGTGGCGCCGAAGACCATAGAGGCCAAGAATTTTCGGCACAGAAGAAGAGGAAGGTTACCTCGGAGCCGAAAAAACAAACAACAGGGTTTTCGGAGCCGAAAAAAAAACCAACAGACCCAGTTTCAGGCTCCTATACTGAAGAACATTCTATGTCTTCACAAATGAAAAAACACAGATTCGAACAAGAACTGCAATCCACTGACGTGGATCACACGCAAAAGCGTATCTTTATTCAGCAGGGGACAGGGAAGATTAGTACCCTTCCACCTGTCAAAAGAAAGAGAACACTTCAGTTTACTCCTCAGCAACAAACAGCACAGAAGGTAACACCTCCTCCCTCGCCTCCACCTGTAACTCCGGCTTCGCCAACTTACACCCCGTCACATTCGCCAGCTCACACCGCCATGAGCCACGATGACCAAGATCAAGACGCGTGGGACTTGTACGATGCAACAGTGTCTGATAACAGCCCAGACACATACCCAACTAGGCCATCACCACCTGAAGACAGCACAGCCTATTCACAAGTGGTGGCTAGAGCAGCACAGTTCCATAATGTGGAACTACACTCTGAACAAGTAGAGGATGACTTTTTATTTAACACCCTCTCCTCCACCCACAGCTCCTACCAAAGCCTGCCGATGCTCCCAGGCATGCTACGCCATGCAAAGGAGATCTTCAAGGAGCCAGTTAAAAGTAGGGCAGTAACGCCTAGAGTGGACAAAAAGTATAAGGCGCCTCCTACGGACCCTGTATTCATCACCTCTCAGCTGCCACCAGATTCTGTGGTGGTAGGGGCTGCCAGAAAACGGGCAAATTCACACACTTCTGGGGATGCACCTCCCCCAGATAAAGAAAGCAGGAAGTTCGATGCAGCCGGGAAGAGGGTCGCTGTCCAAGCAGCAAACCAGTGGCGCATCGCAAATTCACAAGCGCTGCTAGCGCGATACGACAGAGCCCACTGGGATGAGATGCAGCATCTCATTGAACATCTCCCAAAAGATCTACAAAAAAGAGCAAAACAGGTTGTTGAGGAGGGTCAAAACATTTCCAACAATCAAATACGCTCCTCTATGGATGCAGCAGACACGGCCGCAAGGACCATTAATACGTCGGTTACCATCCGTAGGCACGCATGGCTCAGAACGTCTGGATTCAAGCCAGAAATTCAGCAGGCAGTACTTAACATGCCAGTAAACGAAAAACTTCTGTTCGGTCCGGAGGTCGACACAGCCATAGAAAAGCTCAAAAAGGACACTGACACTGCCAAGGCCATGGGCGCACTCTACTCCCCGCAGAGCAGAGGATCTTATACCACCTTCCGCAAAACACCTTTTAGAGGAGGGTTTCGGGGTCAGGCCACACAAGCTAGTACCTCACAGTCCGCACCGTCCACCTACCAGGGACAGTACAGGGGAGGCTTTCGGGGCCAGTATAGAGGAGGGCAATTCCCTAGGAATAGAGGAAGATTTCAAAGCCCCAAAACCACTACCAACAAGCAGTGACTCACACGTCACTCACCCCCCCCCCCACACAACACCAGTGGGGGGAAGGATAGGTCAATATTACGAAGCATGGGAGAAAATAACTACAGACACATGGGTCCTAGCAATTATCCAACATGGTTATTGCATAGAATTCCTGCAATTCCCTCCAGACATACCACCAAAATCACAAAATTTATCAAAACACCATTCACAGCTTCTAGAGATAGAAGTTCAAGCACTACTGCAAAAAAATGCAATAGAATTAGTACCAAGCACACAAATAAACACAGGAGTTTATTCACTGTACTTCTTGATACCAAAAAAGGACGAAACACTGAGACCAATTCTAGACCTCAGAGTAGTAAACACATTCATCAAATCAGACCACTTTCACATGGTCACACTACAAGAAGTGTTACCATTGCTCAAAAAACACAACTACATGACAACCCTAGACCTCAAAGACGCATATTTCCATATACCAATACATCAATCACACAGGAAATATCTAAGGTTTGTATTCAAAGGAATACATTACCAATTCAAAGTATTGCCTTTTGGTTTAACAACCGCTCCAAGAGTATTCACAAAATGCCTAGCAGTAGTCGCTGCACACATCAGAAGGCAGCAAATACATGTATTCCCGTATCTAGACGACTGGCTAATCAAAACCAGTTCGCTCACACAATGCTCAAACCACACAAATCAAGTCATACAAACCCTCTACAAACTAGGGTTCACCGTCAACTTTGCAAAATCCAACATTCAGCCAAGCAAAGTACAGCAATATCTAGGAGCCATAATAGACACGACAAAAGGAGTAGCAACGCCAACTCCACAAAGAATTCACAATTTCAACAGAGTCATTCAACACATGTCTCCAAATCAAACAATACAAGCGAGAACAATACTACAGCTCCTAGGCATGATGTCCTCATGCATAGCCATTGTCCCAAACGCAAGACTGCACATGAGGCCCTTACAACAGTGCCTAGCCTCACAGTGGTCTCAAGCACAGGGTCACCTTCTAGATCTGGTGTTGCTAGACCGCCAAACTTACCTCTCGCTTCTATGGTGGAACAGTATAAATTTAAACAAAGGGCGGCCTTTCCAATACCCAGTGCCACAGTACGTAATAACAACAGATGCTTCCATGACAGGGTGGGGAGCACATCTCAATCAACACAACATAAGAGGACAATGGAACATACATCAAACAAAACTGCATATAAATCATCTAGAATTATTAGCAGTTTTTCAAGCACTAAAAGCTTTCCAACCAATCATAATCCACAAATACATCCTAGTCAAAACAGACAACATGACAACGATGTATTATCTAAACAAACAAGGAGGAACACATTCAACGCAGTTAAGCTTATTAGCTCAAAAAATATGGAAGTGGGCAATCCACCATCAAATTCGTCTAATAGCACAGTTTATTCCGGGGATCCAGAATCAACTGGCAGACAATCTCTCTCGAGATCACCAGCAAGTCCACGAATGGGAAATCCACCCACAGATTCTGAACACCTACTTCACACTCTGGGGAACACCTCAAATAGACTTATTTGCAACAAAAGAGAACGCAAAATGCCAAAACTTCGCGTCCAGATACCCACACAAGCAATCCCAAGGCAATGCCCTATGGATGAACTGGTCAGGAATATTTGCTTACGCTTTTCCTCCTCTCCCTCTCCTTCCTTACCTAGTAAACAAATTGAGTCAAAACAAACTCAAACTCATTTTAATAGCACCAACGTGGGCAAGACAACCCTGGTACACAACACTGCTAGATCTGTCTGTAGTACCCCACATCAAACTGCCCAACAAACCAGATCTGTTAACGCAACACAACCAACAGATCAGACACCCAGATCCAGCATCGCTGAATCTAGCAATCTGGCTCCTGAAATCCTAGAATTCGGACACTTACAACTTAGCCAAGAGTGTATGGAAGTCATAAAGCAGGCCAGAAGGCCATCCACTAGACACTGCTACGCAAGTAAGTGGAAAAGATTTGTTTGGTACTGCCATCATAATCAGATACAACCACTAGACGCAACTCCAAAACATATAGTAAATTACTTGCTCCATTTACAAAAAGCAAAGCTAGCCTTCTCTTCTATTAAAATACACCTTGCAGCAATATCTGCATACCTGCAGACTACCTATTCAACTTCCTTGTATAGGATACCAGTCATCAAAGCATTCATAGAAGGTCTTAAAAGAATTATACCACCAAGAACACCACCTGTTCCTTCATGGAACCTAAACGTGGTCCTAACAAGACTCATGGGCCCACCTTTCGAACCCATGCACTCTTGCGGAATACAATTCCTAACCTGGAAAGTTGCCTTTCTCATCGCCATTACATCTCTAAGAAGAGTAAGTGAAATTCAAGCGTTCACAACACAAGAACCTTTTATACAAATACATAAAAATAAGGTCGTCCTACGACCTAATCCAAAATTTTTACCAAAAGTTATTTCACCATTCCATCTAAATCAAACGGTAGAACTACCAGTTTTTTTCCCACAGCCAGATTCTGTGGCTGAAAGAGCACTACATACATTAGATGTCAAAAGAGCATTAATGTACTACATTGACAGAACAAAGAACATCAGAAAGACTAAACAGCTATTTATTGCATTCCAAAAACCTCATGCAGGTAACCCAATATCAAAACAAGGTATAGCCAGATGGATAGTTAAATGCATCCAAATCTGCTACCTTAAAGCAAAAAGACAACTGCCCATTACTCCCAGGGCACATTCAACAAGGAAAAAAGGTGCTTCAATGGCCTTTTTAGGAAACATCCCAATGCATGAAATATGTAAGGCAGCCACATGGTCTACGCCTCACACATTCACCAAACACTACTGTATAGATGTGCTATCCGCACAACAAGCTACAGTAGGTCAAGCTGTATTAAGAACTCTATTTCAGACAACTTCTACTCCTACAGGCTAAACCACCGCTTATGGGGAAATAACTGCTTACTAGTCTATGCAGACCATGTGTATCTACAGCGACAGATGCCATCGAACTGAAAATGTCACTTACCCAGTGTACATCTGTTCGTGGCATCAGTCGCTGAGATTCACATGGGCCCACCCACCTCCCCGGAAGCCTGTAGCAGTTCAGAAGTTACCTTCAATTTTGTACATTTGTATATATATTATTTAAACCTTTAATAGGTACATACTTACACATTTCATTGCGCGGGCACTATTACTATAGTACAACTCCTATCTCACCCTCTGCGGGGAAAACAATCGAAGATGGAGTCGACGCCCATGCGCAATGAGCACAGAAGGAGGAGTCACTCGGTCCCGTGACTCGAAAACACTTCTTCGAAGAAAAACAACTTGTAACACTCCGACCCAACACCAGATGGCGAGCTATGCAGACCATGTGAATCTCAGCGACTGATGCCACGAACAGATGTACACTGGGTAAGTGACATTTTCATTACAACATAACTTAGATTCAGAGTATGTAGGTCTAGGGCACAGTGCAGGAGCCCAACAGGAGTTGCACATTACAAACAAGCAATATCTAACTCTCCATAGTGATCAGTAACCTGAGGCCTCTGGAGCCGCATTGGGAGAGGTTGACTAATTCAAGAATGCTAGGAATGTCTTTGAAGTGGCTCTACTAAAGAAGTGTCAAGATGTGCTGCAAACAAATAACTTTTGTGAAGATGTTCTTGACATCTGATTTGAAGAAAATCTCGACTGGGGTGCCAGTAACACAGGTGGAGAGCAGAGTCCAGCACATAAACACGGGTAAAGAAGAGACAAAGCAGAGGCATCTTTTCATCAGCAGGGATTAATTATAGAATCAATTAAAATGTATTTTCTTATATTTTAATAAAAAAATATTGTTACATTAATTTTAAAATTCAAAATAAGAAATTAAAATATTTTATTATTAAATAATAAATATGTACTATTTTTATATAGGTGTTAACATTAAACTATATTTATATTTTTAGCTATTTTAAACACTTTAATGTAATCTAACCTTATTTTCTATGGCATGGTGTTACAGTGCCAGTGGTTTGGCCATGTGTAGGCCTGGACTATCTGTTGTTTTTTAACAAGTAGTAGTAATCTGCTCTCAGATGTAGCGAACAGCCAAAAGTAGTACACATACTCAAAAGTGTACATTTCTTTAAAAAAATAAAATACAAAAAAATGCATGTTACCTTTGTGAATCAGGTCCTCAGTGTCTATGTTTTAGGATGTGGATCTCCTACCATAAAAGAATTGTTCAATGACCTTACAGCTTTGCACTGCTTAGTGCTTCCAACAATCACGTCTTCTTGGTGCTGCTCTTCAGCGATTCATTAGAGCTTTGAAACAGAACCATGTGCTTAGTCCATTTCTGTGTGACTATCACTTCGCAAACTAGAAATGTTCAAGTGAATGACTGTTTCTTCATCACATTGGTAGTTTACAGGTGGTTCAGACTTATGGGTACATTTATTTCTTCATTATTACTCCTGCAATTAGTATTAGTACTACATCACCCATTACAGATAAAAAAAAACAGATGTAAAGTGCCCTATAATCAGTTAGACCACCCCTCAATTGCATTCTAATATTCCTTTACGAGCTTCTTTTATACAACTAGCCCTGCCATGTTTGATGCATACTGAAATGGTTCTAGGGTCTCAGTGAACGTTGGTGGATAGGCCCTTTTCGCCCTCTGCAAAATTTGCTTTCAACTGTGAGCTGTCTGTAGAGCATGATCACAATAATTTCGTTTCCTAACAGCAAATGTTTGGAAATCTGGCGCAGTGAGAATGGTTTTTCGACATTATGAATGTTTCAGCAATCGTTTTGTTAGACACCTTCAGTGTATGCATAACATTCAAATCTGTTGACTTCCATTTACTATGTATATTTGTTGGAGAAATAAGACAATGTGTTGTCAAAATCTGTTATGCGTCAAAATAGTGGTTGTTCTTCAGCAAGTAATGTTGTGAGCTGTATTCCAATAAAGGTCTGTGTTTCGGTGCTCGTGCAGTATTTCACTTTGTGCAGCCAATATAGTCCTATAGACCACTGGCGAGTTCTACTCAAGGCCTGAACCTGAGCTCCAGCTTAATAACGAGGGAGAAAGGCTATTAGGACATTACACCCCCTAAGGGTAGATTGTTCAAAATGAAAAAGGAGAAAACATAAAGACAAACATTGGAATGCTGGCGGAGAAACCTTATAGTAGCAATTATAAGCCTGGAGCTTGTCCATTTTCTTCTGGGGAGCTCTTAACTTTTCTAATAAGTTTAACAGGCTAAAGCCTGCTGGCCTGGCTGCATTGGCGGTAGGGCCAACATGGCATTGTTTTATGCAACCCATTGCTGCTTTAAGGCGCCTTAATTTGTGTGATCAGTTTTCTTATCGATAAATCTAAGAGTTATGCTAGAGCCCTGAGAAAGGTGTGACTCCTCTGGTTCTGCAGTTGTCCCAATCACTTAGAGAAATGATACCCACTCACAAGCACGTCCTCACACCTGATGATCTCACTGAGCAGGACTGTGCAAGAAGCTTCCGTTTGGGCCCAAATCTCCTGTCGGCCTCTGACCTTTTGCTGCGCAAAACAGAAGACAAAATCATGAAACCATCTGAAAATAGGAAAGTTTACTTTCTTCTTAATTTCATAGGGGAACACCACCTACTTGGACAGTAGAGCCACTTTGCAAATGGCTTGGAGTATTCACATGTTCTACTCAGGAACAATCAGACACCCAGTCTTTTGCAAACTCCTCATATTCTAGAATCATTACAGGACCAGTTTACTCATCAAAATATTAAGATGAAACTTTGAGCACATGGCAACAAAGATGTGCGTGGTTCACAATGGTACACTGCGGTGCACTCAGAAATAAGGGTCATTATTGTGTAGGAGTGATCATGATATCAGTAGGCCTTTTTCAATTACTTCCTTAAATTTGGTTCATATTCAGTGTTAAAATCACAGCAACAAAACTCCTTAAAAGTGTTCTCTTGGTCAGTCTGCTCCTTTCTGCTTAAAGTTGATGCCTTTGTGTTATTTCAGAGCATACTAAAAGATAAGTGCACAATATAGAAGAGTTATGGCAAAAGTTTTCCTTAGTTGTCTGTCATCCTTAACATGCCACAATTAACTGCACAATAACACAGTTTAGGAGGTAAAAGCAACTGCTGCCTAGATTTCTAGGTATTCAGGAAATCACTTCCGGGACAGCGCACACGGAATAGGTTTCCAGCAACGGTAACTCTTCAAAGAAAATTGTGAGTCCCAAGGTCCGCTAGATCCCAAGGAACTCGTTCCCAAGGAAGAGAGGGTTCTTCGTTTTAAGTTACTTTCCATGTTATGTTCATGTAAGTGAAATCTACGCCTCAATAGTTTTTAGAGGAATGTAATACAGCAGAAGATGAGTTGCTATTTTTGGTCCTGATGGAGCTCCACCCGATCGATAGGGGCATGATAGGCGCGAAACATGTTGACCTGAGTTACTAGCTGTTGGGGAGACCAATCTCTACAACGCTTTCACCATGTGAGTGGAGGAACCTTACTCCGTACCCACTCCGTATTTGCCTAATTTTTTATCTTGACCAAGGTCTTCCACCCCAATTAAAATGAGCTTTTGGAGGACCTTGAGCAAATGTTATTCTGGTTTTGGTTTTCTTCTGCTTTTTTAGGGTAGGTTCAGATACATTCCTAACCCTTTCTCAGACACACACTGTTGTTAAATACCTCTGGCAGAGTGCCCCCTCTGGGGTCCCGTCAGACATTGCAGTGCCAGTCTGACATGGAGCAGGCCCTATGATGAAGCATGACATCCTATGGATGTGTGAGGGCCTGCTTCTTCTAGTACTGGAACTGCCAGTGCTGAGCCTGTGTTTTCATAGTTGCTTCTTAGGAACAGTGTACTCTTGATATGTTCGTTAGTTTGGGAGGTCGTACACTGGACCTTTATTAATCTCCTTGTCCCCCTCCTTTTGTTTGACTAGATCTCTGTGTATTCAGGAAATCTTAGGACATGCTACTGTTAAAATTACTCAGGTGGTTAATGCACATGTTAGAGATGGTTGTATATGTAATATCTGGCTATTAACTTTGCTTCAAAATTTGCACACATATGCATTCTGTGTAAGATAGCTCAGTTGTTTAAAGTGCTACATTTCCACACATTTTGTTATGTATAAAATAGCTTCCTAGGTTAGTATATTTCATATATTCTTATGTAAATTGTGGATCACAGGTAACAACCATGGTAAAGTGGCTTAGTGAGTTATGCACTTGAATAGTCTACACGTTTTTCACTTCATCTGTCATATCGCTTATTGCACACTTGTCCTCACTTGATCCGCTGTTCACTGCGCTGTTCACCAGAACACTTTTTACATATTAACAAGATCTACGCTGATAGCTGTATTGTTTGTCAAGGTACTTTTGCATTAATCTATGTAAAACAGAACCATCTTTTGGTACCTATTGATATTTGCCTAGGAAGCAAAGTCTTGTTTTGCTTCATTCGAAGGAACCATTGTTTATTCATATACCTTTTAAATATATGCAGTAAGGAGTTAGATAAATCACGTTTTGAATTTAAGGGATTTTCTGGTACATGAAATACCAAAGATAAAAACACCTTGGACAATCAAAACACTCTCTGGAGCCGCCTATATGCAAAGGGCTACTCATTTTGTGATAATTGTGGGGTATGTAGTTTTGTAAAGAAGATAATTGAGTTTGATTTATCAGTTGCAGTAGTCTGAAAGTGATATTTATGTGTATGGTATAATGTCCTTACAGAGACTCACATATGTCTGACTAGCCATCCTTAAACCGTTCATGGATTTCCATTGTAAATGAGCTACAGCCAAACACACAGCCCATTTCTTGACACACAAGCCAGAAGCATTCGTAAATGTGCTGTTTCACATTTCGGTCAGTCATATGTGGCCAGCTGTAGAGACTAAATCAAATATGTGCATGGGCATCAGAATTATGAACTTGTAGATGATAGGCAGTTGTTCATCATCTGGTAGTGGCGCTGGGACAGAAAGTGATGAATTACTTTTCAAATGAGAGGTACTTTTATAAAGAGGTGATGCGGTTTCTCTTTGATAACATGCAACATGTAAGGTGCCGTCAGCTAAAGAGTATCTCAGCTGGTAGGTAGAATTATATTTGCAAGTATTGTATCAGGAAAATATCTTTCTAATGTCGAGTGACGTTACTGTGTCTCCTATTTACTTGGTGGACAGGAATTGAAAGTGAAGCCATGCCTCACAGCTTCACTGCAAACGTGTAATGCAGTAAGGCAGTTTTTAGAATGTTCTCATATTTCATCTCTCTTGACAAAAAATTTAATTTTATTTACATCATTTTTAGCTGTTCCACATACAAGTGGTCCATTCCATCACCTGTGAAAAATGCAATACAAAGGACGTTATTCCGTATACCTGGCTGAGCCTCCCAGTGTCTATAAAGGAGGAAAACCCATCTGTGGTAAGGCACATTCACTAGCACATGCAAGCCATTGCTCTGTGAGAGGAGGGATATATATTACCACCATGTCTCTTTTCCTTAATATAGTTCTTAGATATTTTGTGGACAGTACATATTCATTTTGGGGTTTTACATATGTATTTAGCTCCATTACTCCTCTGGGGCATATTTATACGCAGTCCCTCATGAGAAGTCATTGTTTTCTGTTGTTTTATCTGTCCAATGCCTCACTGGAGGCTGTATGTGGTTGAAATTTCCCTTGTGTATACCTAACTTCCATTTCTTTTGCCACAATATGATATATGATATATTTTCTGTTCTTTATGAATGTCTGTGCTGCAGTAGCTATTTTCTGTTTTATCAGAAGACAAGCCTATGTACAGATTAACCTTTGCTTTTTCAAGTCTGATTGCGGTATATTATGTAATGCTCACACCTCTTTGGCTCTGCTTCTGATGGATATTTTTAACTGCAGATTCCTCTCCTTAGAATATACCCCAGACACCAGTCTGGATCCGGAAAATGTTGTAGCAGTGCTCCTATGACTTCTGGTACAGGTGATGTCATTCTGTCAGATGTTTCTTTAGGTGAATTATTTAGGATTGAGGAAAAGTCCAGGAGAAAGTCATCTTCAGGTACAACCCATGAAAATACAATCCACACGCATTGGGAATGGTCTACAAAAAATGGACTATGTATTGTATTAGTGTCAAACAATAATAACAAAACAGATGTTCCACAAGGTAAACATATGTGCAGAAGCGCAGTGCTCACGAGAAGTGCAAAATGAATGAACAATGAGTAAAGAAATAAAAATGGTAAACAGAATGCCTAGAGAAAATTAAATTTTAGTTCAGGCAAACTGTAAAATTTTAAAAGTGTTTATACAAATATAGCGTCCAGCATCAATTAAATTGTGTGTGGACATTTCAACCCGTGGTATTTTGAGTCACAGTCAACGGGTTCTGAGGGCCTCATTAGGAGTTCCTCGTAATATTCCGTTTCCTGCGTAAACTCTTGCTTTCACGTGGGTTGGAATTATGAGTTTGAAGGTATTTAAAGCATCCAATAATTCTCAGATGCTTTAAATAAGTAATTCTTGGTTACATTTCGCCAGGTCAAGCCTGCTGAAATTTAACAGGGCGAAGCAAGCAATATTTACTGTATCATGAAGGTTTTGGTGTGTTAAACGCCAACATCTCCATGTTATTTCCCGTGAACTCGTAATAGGCGTTATTTATCGCACCTGATAAATAACGTACTCTGTAGTATTCTTTTTTATCAAGGACATTAAATAATGCCTTAGATCATAATCATGTCATTAGAGTGTATCCTTCAGTGTGCTGTATTATACCTTGCATGTGTACTAAATACTTCTTTGCTTACCAAAAGAAGTTTTGCTGTGTACTAAATACTTCCTTTCTTACCAAAATAACGCATTGGATTGGGCAATCAGATTATAGGGGACAGCAGCAGCAAAAAGCCTCAACCAGTGCTGACTTGTAAAATAATAGGTACCAGGGCCCAAGATGTTTCTCAGGCAGCTCCCACAGCTTGCACCTCCAAAGGTCCCCATACCCGTGCTGTCAAATACCACTACCATTGACACCTACTTACCATTACATTCATTCAAGTGTAACATTTTGGACTATATTAGGTGACCCAAATCCATATGAACAGCCTGAGCACACTGGTATTATTAATTTTTTAAATCATACATTGAATTTGGTAAACACTTTCCTCCTGGTCCTTAAAGAAAATAGGCTGAAGGCACCACCATGTGTTAAACTTTCATAAATATTTGCTGGTGTTACGAAATGAGTGCTGGTGCAGAGTACTAGCAAACCATGCACAAATTAAGCACTAGTCTCAACCCATACAGTTGAGCCCAGTAGCCCCTGCCTGCTCCATAGTCCTTTAATAGGGGGTTGTCAGTCTTTTTCTCATATAGTGCTTCTATAGGGTTGCGTTTCGATATCAGGAGACCCATATCCATGACCACTGCATGGAGAATGAGCTCTGAATGTATAGATTATGGAACATGTCAAGTGGGATTTAAGAGGATTATGAGGAAAAGGCCCAGACAATATATCCTACACACTGAGATAGGACTGAGTGAAGCTTTCTAATAGAAGAATAATAATCCCTGTAATTACTGTGGAAAATAAAACGTGCAACCATCAAACATAATTTTTAGAAGCAAACTGTAAAGTGGGCAACTCTGGTTGAAGAAACATCCATCAGAGCTTGCTTTATGGCCACAACCTAATTGAACCCTCTCCCTCAACTAAACAAATAGTAATATCCGGTGGGTAGGGAGCACTAAACAGGAATAGATGGACAGGGAAAATAATAAAAAACACCTCTGTGGCCATTCACCTTGCTGGCATGGGTAAAGGCATATCCAAGCCGGCTGCTCCTGTGACTGATGGGCATTTCCAAAGTGGGAGCTATTTGGGAAAATGATATTATCAAATAATTTGCAGATCTTGTGACAGACTTTGACATTCACAAATCACCATTCTACAAACATCTACAGGTTAGACATGCTTTACACATTCCCAACACAGATGAAATCCCTCGCTTGATTCACAAAGATAAACATACACTTTTGTGTAAGATTACGTTGGTTTTGGAATTCACAAAGTCTGATTTAATGGTAAATTTACGACTGTATTGTCTCTGCAGCTGGGACTGAATACTCCTCACATAAAAAGATAGGGATCTTTTGAAATGTGCTGAGTTTTCTGCCCCGATTCCAGAGTCTCCGCATTTGAGAACTTACTATCATATCTGAGTTTGTGAATTCCAAAATAAACATAGACTTACACCAAAGAGTAAGTTTACCTTTGTAAATCAGGCCCACAGACTTTAGCCTGCTCTAGGTAAATTCTTAAAAGTAAGGGAATACCAAGGGTGCGTATAACCCAAGATGGTGCCCTGGAAAGTTGCAATTATGACAAAACTTAGATTAATCCAATTCATCTACCACCATAGGGTGTAATACACACCAGTTGTGGCACATGAACAGAAAGACCCTACCAAACTGCCTGAGATGGTCCTACCTAGCAGGCGCTTTCCTGCGCACCGTGTGGGTGTGTGCCCTGACACAAGAATACTTAAAGGAGGTTGTGCACACTCTTTCAGCAGTAGTGGGTATCCAGGTAGCACTGGATCCCAAGGCAGTTTTGGTAGGATTGGTGGAGGGTTAATCATTCTAGAGGGGCCAACAACAAGTTGAACTTTCTGCTTGTGAAGAGAGAGCTGAACAAATATTGGCAGTCAACCTCTGCTCAGTCGATAGATGAATTGTCGGGACATGGTCAGTTTCTCATTGATGAAGGCACCAATATATCAATCATGGGGTTATCCAAAAAACACACAAATATCTGGGGTCCATGATGTGAACACTACCACAGATGCAATGGGAACAGAACTAACAAATACCTTCACCCCATAATACTGATTATTGATATTATGGCCACAAACCAGATACAAAGCATGCCCTGAACGTTTCATAAGAATCAGTATGAGGAGTTATCACAAAAGAAGTCTGATATTTCCACATAAGTTTAAAGTAATTATTAGTGGTTATATTAACTGAAATGTCTATAAAATATGTTCCAGAAATTGAAACAAATAATGCTTCTTTAACAACAACTAATTGTAACTTGTAATGTGAGATTTGTGTTAAGGTTTAGATATGCTGAAATTTGCCATTTTATGGACATGATCCAAAAAGAACTAGACAAATGTACCAAACTTCAGTTATCCTTCAGAGAATTTGGGTACTGTTTGTTCCGCACAGTAAACTCACAGAACCTTGCCCATAGAAAATAACCTAAACCTGGCTGATCATCTTCTAACAGCCATTCCAAAAGATACTTTGTAACTGGGGAAATCAATTGAAACAGTTGCACCTTTCACGCTGTGCACTGATAAGCTATGTCAGGCAAAGTGAAAGCCTGCTACTGAATACGTTTTATTTTGCTAACAGCTGTAAGAATGACTGTGTTGTTTTGGATGTATATCTACAGGTCATTAATAAAGATGCCTTTAAATTCTGTATTTTTTGTCACATTTTCTGCACTTCAAGGATGAAAATCAAATGTCAGGCTGTCTTCTGCTTCTTATTGTAGGAAGCTGGGTTCTGGTTGTAGTACCCACCAACTTTTTGCCTGGTTTTTGATGCAATCTTGACTGAAGTGCACTGGGTTCCTGCTAACCGGGTCCCCAGTGTCAGTGTTCCTTCCCCAAAACAAGACACCTAGTCACTTGATCCACAAGTGTCCAGGCCCTGTAGCAACTTTTATAAGTCCCTAGTAAGTGGTGCCACTGTTACCTAGGACCTAGGTACTGCAGAGGGTCCCTAAGAGCTGCAGCACAGCTTGTGCCACTCTAAGGGACTCAGCACCAAAGTCCTGCAGACTGCCACTGCAGGGTGCCTGACAAGGTGCTCCAAAAAGTGAAAACATGACATGGCACACAGCCTGTGTGCCATGCCCCTAAACAATGCATGTAATATTTGTAAAGTCACCCCTACAGCAGGGGAGCTGTCCTTAACAACGCATCCTTATGGAAGTTGACGTTTCCCACGCAAGCGTAACCACACTTGCCTGAACAACGCATTACTTTTTCTGTGCCTTAAACATGCATGTGCTGAACTCCACATATATGCGTGGTTAAGGCTCAGTAAAAGTCATGTGGTGTTTGGGAGAGGACGTAGTGAGGCAAGTGGGGCTGGGGTAGAGGTGGGGGTGGATTAAGGGATTGGGGTAGGTGGGGGGTCGGGTGGGCTTTTTTTTTTTTTTTTAAGGGCCGGGTTGGGGGGCGGTTTGGGTATTTCTTTTAAGGGATTAGGATAGGCGTTGTTTTTTTTGGGGGGGGAAGGATGGAGGGGGTTTAGGTCATTTATGTTTTATGTAGGGCTTAGGGTTGGGGGCAGGGTAGTTTATTTTTAAAGGGATGGAGAAAGGTTTAAGGAAGAGAGGGAGGAGAGAGAGATTGGGAGAGGACACGTTGAGGTAAGGGTTTTGGGCAGGGTTGGTGGATAGTTTTAGTGGTGGGGCGGATTTAGGGCTTAGGTTGGGTGGGGGTGTTGGGGTACTTTAGTTTTAAGGTGCAGGGGTGGTGGGTCGGGATAGTTTTTTTTTTTAGTTTTTTTTAGGCTTTGGATGGGTGGGGGGGTCAGGTAGTTTACTTATTTGGGGAGGTTTTAGGGCAATTGGATGGTGGGCGGTGTCAGGACAGTTTAGTTTTAGGGGTGGGTGGGTCAGGTGTTTCTTTTTTTTAGGGCTCAGGGCAGATGGGGGTCAGGGTAGTTTACTTTTTAGAGGGCGGGGTTTGGATTCAGAGTAGTTTTTTTTTTTTTTTTTTTTAGGGCTCAGGGCGGGTGGGGGTGTTGGGTTAGTTTAGTTTTATGGGGCAGGGGAGGGGATCGGGTTGTTTTTTCATAGGGTTCAGGGAGTGTGGGGGAGTTGAGGTACTTTAGTTTATAGAGGTGGGGTAGGGGTTATAGAATTTTTCTTTAGGGCTCAAGGCGGGTGTGGGGGTTGGGGTAGGTTAAGTAGTAGGTGTGGGGGTCGTTTTTTGCCTCAGGGCGGGTGGGGTTGCATGACAGAACCATGACTGCGTTGTTTCCACACATGGCTTTACTAGGCATGCTTTTATAACGAAATTCATTGTGAAGGCATGTGTGGTAAAGTCATGCATGGAAATGATGCAGTCGTGGTTCCGACAACTATGTTAAGGCATGCGTTTTTCTGGCATGCATGGTTCCATCATAAAATCCTACAGCATGTCCTACAGCCTGAAGGCAGGGTGCATTCTATTACATATGTGGACATATCTGCAAGAGCAGCTCTGCCCCTGATATGACTTTGCAGATTCTTAGACACTAAGGGGGTGATTCTAACTTCGGCGGGCGGCGGAGGCCGCCCGCCAAAGTTCCCCCACCAAAATACCGTTCCGCGGTCGAAAGACCGCTGAGGGTATTTTGGGATTTGCCCTGGGCTGGCGGGCGGCCGCCAAAAGGCCGCCCGCCAGCCCAGGCAAATCAACCTTCCCACGAGGACGCCGGCTCAGAATTGAGCCGGCGTACTGGGAAGGTGCGACGGGTGCAGTGGCACCCGTCGCGTATTTCAGTGTCTGCATAGCAGACACTGAAATACTTTGTGGGGCCCTCTTACGGGGGCCCCTGCAGTGCCCATGCCATTGGCATGGGCACTGCAGGGGCCCCCAGGGGCCCCGCGGCACCCCCTACCGCCATCCTGTTCCTGGCGGGAGTCCCGCCAGGAACAGGATGGCGGTAGGGGGTGTCAGAATCCCCATGGCGGCGGAGCGCGCTCCGCCGCCATGGAGGATTCTGCAGGGCAGCGGGAAACCGGCGGGAGACCGCCGGTTTCCCGCATCTGACCGCGGCCGAACCGCCGCGGTCAGAATGCCCTGCGGGGCACCGCCGGTCTGTCGGCGGTGCTCCCGCCGACCCTGGTCAGAATGACCCCCTAAGTGTACAGGGAAGCCATTTTTGAATACATGTGCTGGACACTGGTCAATATGAGTGCCCCAGCTACATGATGGCTTCACTCAAACTAGGGATGTTTGGTATTAAACACATGGTATCAATAAACCCTCACTGATACCAGCGATGGATAAATAAATGCGTCCACTCAGAGGGCACCTTAGAGGTGCCCCCTGAAAACACTCCAATTACTGATGGGCTGACTGACTAGCAGATCTGTATTCCAAGGTATGAAGCTTCAAAGGAGCCCATCGCCTTTGGTATGCAGATCTGGCTCTCCTCAGAGGGAGATGCTGCCCCTGGGCCCATTTGGCAGCTGGGCAGGCGTGAAAATTAGCTATGTAGGAGGCATGTTGCACTGCCAGGCTAGACGCACCCCCTAAGGTGACCAGCCTAAAGTGAACACAGCTTTGGGAATTCCACCATCTTGTGTGTGGTGGAATTAGGAATTATGGGACACTGTGTGGCCCACTTCCCAAAAGAAGTGGGCATCTAAAGGGTATAGTGTCCCCAAGGGGAAGTAACCCATTGGCTACTACCCTTAAATCCCCGTAACGCCCCCTAAATTGAGTATTTAAGGGACACCCTGATAGCATGACCTCAGATCTTCACTGGACACAAAAGGACAGGACAAGAAGCCTGCTGAACCCCTTTAGTGGTTCGCAAGGACTGGACTTTCAACTTTGTGACAGACTGATCTCCATAGATTTACATAGGGGACCCCACACTGAACTGCACCTGGCTTCCCCAGTGCAGCCTGAGGTGACCTGTTGGTGATGCCTTGGATCTTGCCCCATACGTAGCTCAAGTCCAGGAGATTGGCCCTGTAAGTTGATGTACTAAAACTGTATGCAGTGCTTCTTCTTCCTCTATAGGATAATATTGCTGCATCAGAAAAATGCACTGTCAACTTTTGCAAACTCTCAAAATTAATAACTTGAAAAGTGCTCAATTGATTCCGGTGATCTTTGTATCTAAATTTATATAAAAGTATGTGTTATTTTTATGAATTGGTGTTGGATTCCATTATTGAGTGTGTGTCTCACCTACTGCCGATGTGTGTGCCTTACATGCTTTGCACAACGCTCTGGTATGCCTAACTGCTCGCCCACACTAGCACAGAAGAGAACATGTGGGATGTCTATTTTGCCTCTCTGATACCTTTGGGATTTGCCTGTGCTCTTTGCAGAGTGTACCTCATTTTGGTCCACTATATAAAGAGCCAGCTTCCAACACGTTCTTTGTAACACAGAGACTGGTGTTACTTCTCACTTTGCAAACAGAGAAAGAAAAATATAGTGAATTATGTGTCAATCCTGCTGGCGTACATGAATTGTAAAAGGGATGCTGGAGGATGAAATCTTTTTTTAGCATGCAACAAAATGTAAATCCCTGTAAACAAATTGTACACATTCAGCAGTTAGGAAAGCACAAAGAAACACATTTCTTGTAATTCTTAAGTGTGATGGATATAAAGATGTTATTATGATCAGAACAATTCAAGACTCTTTACTTGGTGATGCAAAGGTAATAAATATTCATTGAAACCCGATTTCCACACATTATCATTTGTGTGCAATATAGTTGTATATAAACAACTGCATATATGTGCAAATATAGTGACCATATTGATGGAAAATGTGCTGTCTGCAAATAACAGTTCGCTTTCACACCATGCTATATTGCATTAAAAAATTCCTAGTCGCATTGCCATTGAAGCTAGGTGGGTCACGGATAGTACTAAAAAGTGGGTTGTGGTTCTAAAACATTTGGGAAGCACTGATCTACACAGTGAAGGCATGCTGCCATTGAAATAACACCTCTAAAAACAATGGGCCCTAGTAAAAAAGGCTTACCTCTTGCCAACCTCTTTCTCTTGCTTTCTACCATCTCTCCACCCTATATTTATTCTCTTTTGCTTTCTTAAGGGTTGTTCTGATTGTTTGAACTCAACGTTAAAATGATCGCAAAAATGTATAGTTGCCAAATCTTATTCAGAATTTCATAACTGTTTTAAACTTTTCTTTTTGTGTCAGATTTATAACAAAGCAAGGTTCTGAAATTAAAAGATATTGGAAACCAGTAAAAACAAAGCTTTAGAAGCATTTCGAGTCCTCAACCTTCAGATTTTTTTTTTAAAGGGAACCTGATCATTTTTATGGCAAATGCAATCTACATGTGGCAAGTTTACTCTCTCCTTTACTTGCGTTGGCATTATTCAATTTGGATTTTAACTTAAGAAAAGTATGATAGCCAAAGAGAGGCTGAAAAGATAGAGTAGCATTCCACCGCTCCAATGAGAGGGATTGAACCTTTTTCATAGATATAGCCTCATCGCTGTGTAATGAAAACGAAAATTAAATCACATAACTATGTAGGTCGACTAGATACATGTAATACAATGGTTTTAGATTCATCATATTAGAGGTGAGAGGAAGAACCTCAAACATATCTCAACTTATGTGGCTGCTATCGTGTCAATCCATTGGTTAACATCACTGAAGATGCGTACATCCACACTTAAGTTAGGAAATGGTCACAACTGGTTTCCTGCTACCCAGTATACCACTAACATGTTTGCTCAAAATCTGGCCAGCTGTAAGGTTTTGAATTAAAACATGTTTTTTTCCTCTTGCAGCAAGCAGCTATAGATAGTTTTCTCAAGAAGCTTCGATTTGAGGGTGAGAATCGGTGTTACTGTGAAAATTGTGGAAGCAAACAAGATTCTATTTCGGTAAGTGTAGAGCTTGGCTAATGTGAAAAGAAAAGTTTACATAAAAGTCTTTGTTATGACAGTAGCATGAAATGAGTCAGATAAACTGAGCTGTAGCCTCTAGTTCTTATGGGTTTACTATTGATCCATATTTGGACCAAACAAACTCCATATATTTATCATCTGGGCTAATACACACTGATTTGCCACTTTAAAAGTAGCGGAGACATGCATAAAGCACTAGACTGTGGGTGTGACAATATTGCATTTGGGGTGAACATATATTACAAAAAGGACTAGTTTGGCTATTTTGCATTGAGTCATACATAACCAGCAGGTAGCTGATTAAGTGCTATCTGTTGTGTCACTAATGGCATGTCTTCTGACAACAGCCCTCACACTCACATGGGAGGCCAGGAGTGATACCTGGAATACTGAAAAGTAGCTTCCTACAGTGGAACAGTAAGTTTAGCAAATTCAGATTAATTCTGCAAGTTTTTATTGTGAGTCCAAGGGGTGCGCAAGGTGGTAAAAAATTTGAGCTGGTGTGGTGATCCCACACAGAAATATGAGGAAAATGTGATTTTCTTTTAGCTAAATTTGAGGTTTGCAGAGGATCCTGGGTAAGGAAACATTGGGGAATCCATGCAAGCCACACCTCCCTGGACTCCCCCAGTTGTCTAGTTTTCAGAAATACCTGGGTTTGGTAGGTTTCCCTAGATGGCCGTTGAGCCCGGGACCAATAACGTAGGTACCCCCTTGCAAAATCAAGTTGTTTTTTCATAGATAGGGGGCACCTGCGTTTTTGGTCCCAGGCTCTTCGGCCACCTAGGGAAATGTACCAAACCCAGGCATTTCTGAAAACTAGACACCTGGGGGAGTCCAGAGAGATGCGGCTTGCTTTGATTTCCCCAGTGTTTTATTACCAAGGATCCCCTGCAAACTAAAATTTAGATAAAAAGTCACACTTCCTATCATCCAGCATTTTCCACAGTCACCCGATAAAAATAATACCTCACATGTGTGGGTGCCCAAAGCAAAGACAGCCTAAAAACATATAAAATGAAAAACTGAGGGGTACTAAAGCGGATGCAAAAGGACAGGGTTTTTTCATACGTTTTTAGGCTGACTCTGCTTTGGGCACCTAGATAAGTGGGGCAGAAATTTTATCAGTATAGATGGGACAATGCTAAGTGGTAGGAATTTTGTGGATTCATGCAGATTCTAGAAGTTTCCATCACAGAAATATAGGGAAAATGCATAATCTCAGGCAAAATTGGAGGTTTGCAGGGCATTGTGGGTAAGAAAATGGTCCAGGGTGCAGGAGAAGCACACCACCCTGGACTCCCCCAGATGTTTAGTTCTCAGAAGTGTCTGGGTCTGATAGGTTTTTCCAGGTGGCAGCATACTGGTGGCAGCATACCGAAGTCCAAAAAGTGCAGCTGCTCGCCATTGCAAGTGGGATGATATTGGGAGTTAGTCAAGCTGTCTTGGCCCATATATAAAATCAATACCAAAAAAGGGCAGCCCCATCCCTCTATTTTTTGTATTTTTAATTCCCTGGTGTCTAGTGGGCTATCTGCCTCCATAGGGGGTAGATCAGGGGTGATTACCCATCTGCTCCCCAGGGGGGCAGAAACAGTTTGCCCACATTTATTTGGGTTGGGGGCATGGCCATGCCATTACCCCTTTAAAAAAACAAAAAAAAAAAGTCCCTGATGTCTAGTGGGTTTTCTGCTCCCCCTGGAAGGGGTGCGGGGTTGCAAATCGAGAGTAGTAATCCCCATCCCCCCCTGGGGGACAGAAAAACGGTGGCATTTTTTTGGGGGGGAATTGGCATGCCCATTTTGGGCAGCCCCCACCCCTACACTAAAAATAAAAATAGTCCCTGGTGTCTGGTGGGCTTTCTGCTCCCCCAGAAGGGCAGATCTGGGGTAATAACCCCCATCTGCCACCCAGGAGGGGCAGGGAGAGTGTTCCAATTTGTGTTTGAGAGTGGTGGAGGCATTGGCATTCCCATTTTGGCCAGCCCCCACCCCTACATATTAAAAAAAAATCCCTGGTGCCTAGTGAGTTTTCTGCAGAAAGACTTTGGTCCACATTCATGTGGGGTGGGGGCATGGCCATGGTGGGCAGCCCCCACCCCTCTTTATTAAAAAAAAAAACCCTGGTGGCTAGTACCATTTCTGACCCCTGGGTGGCAGATCTGGGGCTATTGTCTCCCCCCCCACCCCCCAGGGAGGACAGAGAGTCTGTGCTGCTAATTGGGAGGGGTGTGGCATTTTAATGCCCATTTAGGGTATCTCCCACCCCTATAAACATATAAAAACAATACCTGGTGACTGGTTGGCTTTCCACTCTCCCCAGGGGGAGGGCTTGGAGGGGGTGGTGTAGTCAGGTCAGGGTCTACTGCCAGAAAGACTGAACTTGCCCGTAAAAAAATAGGAAGATCAAAAGCCCTTGCCCAAGGGCCGCTTCTTCCTCCCAGATGTCTAGTGTATGGATCCCTGCTTGGGGATCACCCTTCTGCAACGATCCCCGAGCAGGGATCTACTTGGTAGGGGTACCAATGGAAAGGGGAGATTCTTCCCTTTCCAACGCTACCTCTTCGGTCTGGATCTGTGCTCAGGGGGCTGTGTTAGCTCCATGAACACTGATGCAGAGAAAGTGAAATGAGCGGATCGGTTCATTTCAAGTTCGTTTTCAGCTTATGTCATTTCTCTGAAAACAGAAGAAATAGCATCAGGAGGCGGAAAAGCTTTCTCCCACCTCCCGAGGCTGTTTCTGTTTTAAGAAAATCCATGTGGTGCCTGCACCAGAGGTATTTCCTGTGCTCTGCATGTCGGATGACCCCTAGGAGCAAAAGTTTGTTTTTAATTCTGTTTCCTAACTATAATGTACCTGTAGCCTTTGTTTTTATGTGAATTTCTATACTTTTTAAATTTTAATTTTAATTGCTTTATGTTAATCCAACCTGCAGCCAGCCCCCTACAACCACCCAACCCTGTGCCAAACATGGCCTTTGGTGCAGCAGGGCTGGCGGCAGAGCCTGACATGCGGCCTACCCCACAGCACTCATGAAGTGCTTCTTTGTTTGGTGGAGATGTGATCCTATTCATGTTCATCAAGAATGTGTCTCCACAATCGGTGGGAAACGCATTTGAGGGGGGACCTTTTAGTAAGCTGTCCATTTTTCTTAGAAAAGTGAAGGAAAACGTTCCATATCACTATTGTATATAGGTCGGGCCAAAAGGGTTGGGCTTTTAGGACATTTTCCAGACTTTGTAGTCTTTTGAAGGGAGAATCTCTAGTCCCAGCAGCAGACAACAAGAAAGAACCCACTCGTCCCAGTCACTACATGAGATATTGCGATCAAAAAAAGCAACAGTACAGACAACTTATTTAAGGTATACAAACAACTTTTCACTTTGGAAATGCAGAGGAAACACACTTCCTTTTCCTTGGCCATGCACACAAAGTTAGGGTGATCAGTAATTTACAAAATTGGAGCTTTAGTGTGGGAACCTGCTTTGTTTTAATTTGTAAGTGCTTCCAGTTGAGATCTAGTTTCTCTGAACTGAACTGAACTTTGTGCTAGAATGAATCTTGCCCTGCATATTTATCTATTTTATAAATACGCAAGGCAGGATGCAGTTTTTAAAAACAATTCTCGGGCACCGCGGGAGCCGGCATTGCTCCTGCATGCAGGCAGCTGCTGGAAATGAGGCTCCCGACGTGCAGGAACAATACTTTCATCTCTTTCCTTGCCTGCATGTCTGCAGGGAGGAAGAGTGATGAAATTTCAGCTTCCAACAAGCAGTTGCATTTTTTAGCTACTGTTGCTGGAAGCAGAGTGTTTTCCTTTGCTTGGCGGGAGCTGTTATCCTGCTACCTCCCGAGGTGCTCTGAGGGTGGGCACCTCGGGAGGTAGCAGGAACTTGCCTTTGGGGGTGGCGACACTCAGGGTCATAAATGGCCCCCTCTTTTGTTTAGTACGGGCTGGGTGGGGGGAGGTGGTGGTCCCCTTGGCTAGGGAGTTGGGGGGGTCAGTAGAGCCCCCCATTCTTTTTCTTTAAATGGCCTCAGGGATGTGGTGGGGCCGGGGAGGTCCGCACAGCCCCCCAAATAGTTATCATATATAGCCCCTGGGAGGTGGTGGTCCTCAGGGCCCCCCTATTCATTTTATTATGTAGCCCTGGGGTGGTGGTGGTCCCAGGACCTGGGGTGGTGCGCACGGTCCCCTGCATATCTTTCACATGTAGCCCTAGAGAGGAAGTGATCCCTGGGACTTTCTAGCGCTCTAGGAGCAGTGCCTAATTTGAGTCAGTGGTTTCCGGTGCTCGGCACTGGCACTTAATTGTCAACACCTGCTCTAGTGACAGTCCACCACATGGTTGCTCTGTCTGTTTAATTTTGAAATGAGCACAACAACTGTGTTTATTAAGTCAAATTACATCGAAAATGAATAATACCAGCCTTTCATGCTATTATTATAGCTTTTTGTGGCCTGACATAGTCAGAATTGTCACACTTGTAGGAGTGTGTTAATTAGGTGTTTATGTTGATACTGTCATTGGCAGCGCTACCAGGGGTATGATGCAGGCTGTAGTGGCCTTCCTATAGGGGCCCTAGCACTTCATGTTTTTCTTTTACACAAATTAAGCACTGCCTCTGAGGGAGGCCCTATGTGCCACCTCCTCATTTTTTTTTATCAGCCAACATGCCTCCGGGATCTAGGGAAAACATTAAAATCAAGCTTTGAAGGCAGCGCTTATTTGTTTTTTAATTCATAGAGAAATTTGTGAATATTCACAATTTTTGCTGTGAATTTAAAAAAATGCTTTTTTGCTCTGGTAGTGTCTGAGGGGCATCCCCACACCCAGGGACCACTATGTCTTGGGGGAAAAATCTTAGGGAGACCTGTCCCGGAGAACTCCATCTCTCCGTGGCTAAATACAGAATTTATGCATGGCCCTGTGCGGCCCCCCAGCTGCCCCAAGGGCCGCCACCTCCCTGGCCAGCTCCTGCTATGTCGTGGAGTGCCCACCCCCGGGACATAGCTGTTTGCTCTGAGTTGGCAGGAGCTTTGTCAGCTAATAGATGTAACATGTCAGGTCATAAGCAGTGCATTGCGGGCGTAAGTTATAGTTAGCTCAGGTAACTATAACTGCTGAATTTCACTAGTTTTGTATGAGTGAAATGTGAGCCTAACTATAACATTTCATTAACCTTTGTTTTTTCTGTGAATATATATGTGTGCGTCTGTACCTATATATATATATATATATATATATATATATATATATATATATATATATGTATGTATATAACCTTCTAGTGGTTGCCAGTAGGTAGTTCTAGTTAGGACCTTGTTTCCATAGGAAGAGCATTTTATGTTAATAACTTTGGCGCTGCTATACAATTCTTCTTAATTCGTAAAATTTTCAAAACGTATACTTCATTGGGTTCAGCTGCTGTCCTGAAAGTTGTAGGGTGATCCGTCAAGCGAGGGCCGAGAAAAAGAGGGTCCCAAAATGTGTTTTCCCTATCCATTTTCCCACAGTGATTTTGAACACGAGTACAGGCCGGACCACTGGATTGAATTACTCCAAATTTGGCAGAAAGCTAGGAGTAGCCAGCAAGTGTGCTTTTCTTTTATTTGGTGTAAATCCGTTCAGTAGTTTTGGAGTAGTTAGAGATTAAAAAATATAGATATCCAGGGACTCTGATCCTCTGCAGATCCAACTGTCCCTGTGCTGATATCAGATTGGCTGCCAACACTTCAACAAGGAATCTTTTGCAGCCATCTTGGGGCTCAGCTTACACCAAGTCCCTCAAAAAAAGAGAAGGAACCAGGGTAGGGTCACCCTGGGCCCCTTGCCTTTGCCAAGGTGTCCCTTACGGACCTCGCCAGGGCTAAAAGCATTTTCTTTAAAAACTATTGGGAAAATCGACAGACCAGGATCCGTAGATTTTTATGAGATAAAAAAAAACAAAAAAAAAAAAAAAAGCCAGTCTCCTGCCCTTTTCTTTTATTTGGCTCTCCAGTGAGCCAGGTCTCTGGGGCATAGGAGGATTGAAAAAGCATGGGGCGCACAGGCCCCCTTCCTAGGGCTTATGTTAGCCTCATGGACCACCGCCTTCCCAGGGCGATTAGCCAAAAATGTGGGGGTGGACACCCCCCAACCCTTTCCCCCTCCGCGACCACCCCCTCCCCAGGACAAAATCTTTATTTTATATGGCGGAGGCCTGTACGGCCACCCCCGTAACCCCAGGGACTCCCACCTCCCTGGGGCTAAATACAGAATTTGTGCAGGGGGCCCACGATTCCCCCGCAGCCCCAGTAACCTTCACCATCTATGGGCTAAATCTTTACTTTATATGGGGGAGGCCCATAAGGCCCAGGGGACCACCACCTCCCCGGGCCGAAGTTAAACGTTGTAGCAGGCTGCATGTCCCCTCCTAGTGAAGCCAATAATGGCCTTGGGGACTGCCACCCCCTAGGATTGGTTCTTGCTGTGTCCCGGTGTCCCCACCCCCAGGACATAGCTGTTTGCTCTGACTTGGGAGCTTTGACAGACGATATTGGTGGTGCGTTTTTGATGACGAGGTGTATCTAGATAACACCACCAAACAAAGAAGCATTTAGGTAATATAGCTTAGAGGAAGGACCGTGGTTTGGTGGCAATTTACGTCTTTGTAGTCTTGTTGGCCTCTCTGTAAGATGATTCATGTTATCAGAATTCTGGAGAAAGACACGAGGAACAATCACATTGCCACATGCACTCAAGGTCGCTGGAGACATTTACTTGTGGTCCATTATGCAGCTGTAGTGTAGACCACACACTGGACATTTAGCCAAAAAGGTAGCACTTAATAACTAACCAGAAGAAAGTACCTCAGTTGGGTGGACATTTTGTGCAAAGCTGTGAACTCTTCTTGGATAAACAGTCAGGTGCAGTTACTTCGTGGCTGAGTCACTCGTGCAGCTACTGACACACCAACTCACAGATGCACTCATACACTCACTCAGACATTCATGCACCCACTCACAGACCCTCTCAGACATTCATGCACCCACTCGCAGACCCACTCAGGCTCACGCACCTACTCATAGACCCACTCAGATACTCATGTACTCAATGACCAACACACTGAGGTGTACCCACTCAGAGACCGACACATCCTCTCACGGACCTACTCAGACACTCACATACCCACTCATAGACCTCTGAGACACTTATGTGCTCATTCACACGCAGGGTCAAGTTTGATATGCATGTGGCTGGGTCCAAACTGGAGGAGCATGGTGAGCAAAAGAACAATGGATTAAACCCAGATCTTTGACGGTGGTGAGTGTTTGAAAGGTTTCAGCACTCCGTCCATCATCCCTGTGTTTTGCTAAAGTCATCCTAAGTGGCAAGGTTATGCCCAGACGAGGGTCCCTCGCTCACTGTGCCACTGGAGTCAAGCTAGCCTGGCTGAGGAGGGGTGATACCCC